>NC_035435.2:34664415-35008625 GCF_002127325.2 Helianthus annuus
TTTTGACACATGGAGCGATGTTGAGAATATGTACAAGTATTATGCTGGGAGGTCTAGTTTTTCTGTACGTTTGGGTGCCATGAAGAAAAATTAAACTGTTGTTACACATAGGTATATGCAATGTACCAGATCCAGTAAACCTAAGCAAACACAACTTGAATCGATGGACCCTAGTGCTTTTAAAGTATCTCGAAGTAACAGCTACAAAGTTACTGACTGTAGGGCGCGGCTAAAGATTAAAGCTCTCCCAGGCACTACAAAATTTTTCATATATGGTTTTATTGAATCTCATAATCATGGATTGGTCGACAAGGACAATTTAGACTTTACTAGAAAATGGAAAAAACTTAGTTATGACGACCAGAGGTTCATAAGATTCGAGCTTCGTTAAAGGGTGGGCACCATAACGTACAAGGAACTGTAGTAGAATTCATAAATTTCACTAGAGATCTACGGTCTTTTATCGGCAAGAAGGATGCACAAATGGTGGTTGATACGTTAAAAGCCCGTATGATAAATCTGCCAAATTTCTTTTTTAAATGTGTGGTGATTGACGGTGAGTTAAGTTCATTGTTCTGGGCTGATGACGTATCCAAATGCATTCACGAAGCCTTCGGAGATGTGTTAGGTTTTGATGCAACATATCATACGGATCAGTAAGTTTTCTCTCTTTATTATGTTGCATAAATGATACGAACACTGTGGTTACAATCAGTTACATTGTTTTGTTGTATTACATATATGTAATAATGATTTCATTTTACTACTGAATGTGTTACTGATGTTATGTTTGTCATATCACACTAAATTCATTGTTTTATGTTGTTTTGAAGGTATAACATGATATTTGTTCCGTTTACCGGTGTCGATCACCATAAAAAGTGTGTCACCTTTGGTGCTGGGCTAATATACGATGAAATAATTGGTTCTTACACGTGGTTGCTTACCACATTCCTTAAAGCTCATAACAATAAGCAACCAACGTTGGTGTTGACCGATCAGGATGCTGTGATGAAACAAGCAGTTTCTAGTGTATTCAATAAGTCTATTCACCGACTGTGTATGTGGCATATTGTTAGGAAAATTCCTGCAAAGGTATGATATTATTTTTACACACATTCATCTACATACGTGTAATAGTTGTATACTTTCATGTCATTCATTCATGGTTTGTGATTTTTTATATTCAGATTGCAGGTGATGTATTGGAAAATATAGACTTGAGAGCTGCTATACATAAGCTGGTGTGGAATTTGTTTAACGATGGAATTTGCTTATGGAAGGGTTACACTTGAAAGAAAATAATTGGCTGAACGAGATGTATGAGATTAGGGATCAATGGGTTCCGTGGACGTGCACATGTGTTGTCTAATGAAAACCACCTCGAGGTGTGAGAGTTTAAATTCCCTATTTAAAACAAATTCTAGTGGAACAAACACGCTCGTGCAATTCTTGATGTGTTTCGACACAACAATTGATGGGCAACGGTACACTCAACGTAGACTGGAGTTCGAAAGCAACACAATAGCACCATCAATGCCGAAGAACGTGCCTATCAAAAGACATGCCTTGGAGTTATATACACATACGCTGTTTTTGGAGGTGCAAAAAGAGATATATAGAGGCATGACATTCTGCTATATTGCTTCAAAAACCCCAGAACTTGATGGGGTAAAAATATATACCATTGTTCATACTAACAGCAGTACAAAGATATTAATGAATTTGAGGTAACTTGGCTTATTATATGGTTGTATTACATATGTTCATTATAATTATCTACATTATGTTTTTTAACATTTGTAACCTATACACATGTGATGCAGGTCAGTTTTGATACACGTGATAGATCGGTTTCATGTTCGTGTATGGGTTATACGCACCTTGGCTATTTGTGTAGGCATGCCTTTTGCGTGTATAGATACAACCAGGTTGATGAAATTCCCATTCAGTATCAACCTGGTAGGTGGAAACAAGACATATTGCCAAGGAGGGGTTTTAGCATGTCGAACATGTATTCTGCTGATACAGACGCAGAATCTGTAATCCGGAATGAGATTTTTGATTTGGTCGTTGAGTGTACTGATCGTTTAAGGCGTAATATTGGTAAACTTTCTGAGTTATCTGGGGAAATTAAAGAAATTAGGAATCGGGTGTTTCGTGAATTCCCGACCGAACCGGCGTGTAACAAGGCATCAGCTGTGATCAGTGACCTTCTCAAACAGCCTGAAGATATGGATGTGACAACTCGAGTTTCCAAGATTTCATTCTTCGCATTTATTACGCGTTCACTGTCTGTTTAGTACTTACCTGCACACTTTGTTTGCACTGTAACTGTATACGTTGTGGCTCGATAAAGTGTATTATGAATATTGCATGGTTATGAGTTACTTATGAAAGATTTGACAAATACATGAACTTGGTGATGAAACAGTAAATTATATTGTGATGGGTGTTTTATGTAAAAGATGGTACTTAGGGGTGAGTAGAGTAGTTAGTGAAATTTTAATCACTCTTAACCCTAATCTCCTTCACTAATCATCGCACAAGAACCAACACACGTACTCTCACATTCTCCAATCCTCTCTACAATCATTTGCTTCATCATTGGCACAAGCTCTCAATCATCAATCTCGATCTTTCAATCCATCTAGAATCAATCCAAGGTAATTGTTTAATGATTGTTTGTTGTTAATCGTTGATTGATTGATTCATGCTAAAACCCTAGTTCTTTGTATGAGGGTTCTGTGTAATGATAAATTCTGTTTATTGTGAAATGTTTATGACTAGAAGGGTAATCAAATGATTGACAATGAGATGCTTGTAAGATAGAACGTTTGATTTTGATTTGATTACAGCATTGACAAATATGAAATTAGGGTTTGGAATAATCGTAGAAACGTAACTGTGATCGTAGAAACGTAACTGTTACAATGAAGATTGAATGTTCGCATGATTTGATTGATGTTAGTCCGAATTCTATGATAGTGCTTGTCTGAGTTTTAAGGCATGATGCCTTGTCCGAACTTTGTGAGATGATATGTCCGAACTTTAAAGGGTGTTAAGGGGGTCCGAACTTTTGAAAGAAGTAAAGGGGTCCGACCTTTTGATATATGGGGGTCCGAATTTCTGGTGATGGACATGAAGTCCGACCTTTTGTTTGCATAAGGACCCTAGGTCCGAGTTTATTATAAGGACACTATGTCCGAGTTTTAATAAGTGATCATCAAGGGATCCGAATTTTAATAAGGACTTTTGTTTAAATAAAGATGTCCGAATTTTTTGTAAGTGATCATCAAGGGATCTGACTTTTGTGTAACTACATGAAGTCCAACCTTTTATAGATATAAGGGGTCCGAATTTATGTAGGACATGCATGGGGTCCGATCTTTTTTAAGATATAAGTGTGGTCCGAGTTTTGTTAAAGGGGGTGTTGTCCGACTTTGTGATGTTGGCCCTTGTCCGAATTTTTAATGATGTGTGCCCTTGTCCGACTTTTGTAGTTGGATGCAAGGTCCGACCTTTAAACCCTAAACATGGTCCGAGTTTCTGTCTTGTTAACCTAGTCCGACTTTTGATTGAAGCAAGGGGGGGGGGGGTCCGACTTTGTGGGAAGCACAACATGGTCCGACTTTTAGCTAGGGATGTTTGCCTTGTCCAAGTTTTAATGTATGCACTCATGATCCGAATTTTAGAAATGTTACATGCTCTGAGTTCTGTAAATGTTTGAAAAGACTGAGTTTATATTGATGCCAAGTTCAGAACCCTGTGTGAGGAACAACGTGCTACTGTATGTGATTATGTGGTACTGTATGTCACTGCATGTTATAGTATGTATATGCAATCTACGCCATGCTGATCTGTTTGGACATTAAGGAATTGAAAACCCTAATTGAACGTAGATACTTACTTCGAGTTTATGTGCAATGTATCCTAGGTCGTGTGTAACGGGCCTAATCATTTATTTACACTAGAAGCACTAGCAAACCGAGCAAACCAAGGTGAGTTCACACTTTTACTAAGGCATGGATTCCCAGGGTTTGGGAATGGGATTGAAGGAATGAGATTTGAATAGATACTTGTACTTACACTGTTACTAGACTATCTACCATCGTCCTCGGATGCGCAGGATACATACGTAAAACCTACGTATAGTTGTACTCATCACTGTCCTCAGGTTGCGAAGGACACTCACGTAAAACCTACGTGAACTTATACTCACTACTGCCTCGGTTGTGTCAGGCACTTACGTAAAACCTACGTAAACCCCCGCATACCCCAGTCCTCGGTTATGAAGGACACTTACGTAAAACCTACGTAAACTTTGTACGTACTACTGTTCTCGGTAAGAAGAACACTTATGGTTACAAAGAGTCTAGTGTATACAATTATGGGAAGCCCCCACCAATAGAACATACTACCGGCCCAGTAGAGCCACATGTTACGGAACAAACTTACTATTACGAACTTACTTACTGTGAACTCGCTCAACTAGTTGTTGACTCTCTGTTACATGCCTTGCAGGTCGTTAGGTATACACGGAACTTGCATGGGGAGGTGCGGTCGTTGTGGACAAGGATCGTGAATGCTTGATTTAAGCATTATGACATTACATACTTTATTTATGATTGGGCTTTTACTCAGATGCTTCCGCTAAACTTTGCTATTATACTTATGTTTTGGAACACCTTCCATGGGGAGGTGCGGTCGTTGTGGACAAGGATCGTGAATGCTTGATTTAAGCATTATGACATTACATACTTTATTTATGATTGGGCTTTTACTCAGATGCTTCCGCTAAACTTTGCTATTATACTTATGTTTTGGAACACCTTTCATATGGATTGGTTTGGGTTAATTACATTTACTTTTACTATTTACATTGTTCTATATGATTGGTGGCTTGATCCTAGTCAGTCACGCTCTCAACCGGCGATACTCCGCGTGTGGATTTTGGGGGTGTGACAGATTGGTATCAGAGCCATTGGTTATAGAGAACTTGGTTTTCATAAGGGGAAAAACGTTTTTATTAAAACCAGACTATAACCAGTATAGTGCTCAACGATCCACAACGACGCCTCGCTCCACATGCAAGACTCAACATCCTAGGTAATAAGGTTTATGTTTATTGCCTACATGCTAGAATTACATAGAACTTTGCTCGTGGTATGCTTAGATTACATTGCCTACTATTTGTTATTGCTTGAGAACACTTGTGTGCTTACACTCTTCTGTCATCGCACTATTCGCGAACCTTTCTCACTTATGTTGTCTTTGATGTGAAGATCAATGGCCGGACGTATTAACATGACTCAAGCCCAGTTGACGGCTCTTATCAACGAACAAGTTGCTGCGGCACTTGCAGCTGCAAACGCAGGAGGTATACCCTGCAGTCGTAACTCATACTAGGATCTTTAGATCCTACATTCCTAAACCAACTCTTGTGTTTAACCTTGTCCTATTCTCACATTAGGTCAACCCGCTCAGCAACCTGTTTGCACTTTCAAGAATTTCATGGACTGTCGTCCAAGCACGTTCAGTGCCACGGGGGGAGCAGTGGGACTCCTCCATTGGTTCGAAAAGCTCGAGTCGGTATTTGAGATGTGTGAATGCCCTGAGGCTCGCAGGGTGAAATACGCCACTGGTACTTTAGAAGGGATTGCGCTAACTTGGTGGAATGCGCAAGTCCAACTTTTGGGATTGGCAGCTGCTAACGCCACTCCCTGGAATGATTTCAAGGAGCTGATTAAACGGGAATACTGCACACGCGACGACATCCATAAGTTAGAAGTGGAGTTCTTTCATTTGAAGATGACTGGGTCGGAAATCGAAGCTTATACTAAAAGGTCAAACGAGCTGGCAGTTCTGTGTCCAACTATGGTGGACCCTCTTATTAGACGCATTGAGTTGTATCTCAAAGGGTTGGCACTAGAAATTCAGAGCCATGTGACATCGGCTAATCTTGACAATATCCAGGCTATTCAACGCCTTGCTCATCGCCTCACGGATCAGGCAGTGGAACAAGACAGGCTGCCTAAGCGTATTAGCGCTACTGCTACCGTTACCACTTCTGCTACTCCTGCTACCCCCAGTGACAACAAGAGAAAATGGGAGGGGGATTCCTGTAGGAACGTTTTCCGACCTAACGAGTCGTTCAGAAGAGCGCTTAGACTAATTCAGAGGCGGAATTCATTGAATTAGTCTTCGTAAAGCTTGATTTCACTACTTAACGTCTCCTTTATTAATTAATTGTCAGATTACAAGTTCTTGGAGACAAACGGGCAGGGCTTCGCCGTTACACCTTGAAAAACACACACATGGATCGCTCATCTGGACGTCTATTTATAGACCATCCGGTTCGCTCATTCGGACGTTCAAAAGAGCGGACCAGAATCAAACCATACGAGCGGATCAGTCACCCGACCGAATAAGCGGTCCAGAAACTTGCCGTTCGAGCGGTCCAGACGAACTGCCGTTCGAGCGGTCCAACCATTTGTCCGTTCGAGCGGTCCTAATCCTAATGGACTAATGAGCGATCCAACAAGCCTAATTCTATACAATTTCATATTTTCTCGTATTTCGTACACAATACGATCTGCCCTACCCTAAGACTCGAACGAAGATGTAGTCGACAGACAACTGCACCAACAGACTCCCCCTTGAATGTTGACGGAATCTTCAGTGAGAGTCTTCAATCATTCACAGCTCTTCAATCTTGTTCGGTCTTCTTCAGGAACTCTGCCTGGAATCAAATCTTCTTCAGAAATTCGTTCCTGGAATCATATGCCTGGATCTTTCTCTGGCTCTAACTTTCGTCAAACTCCCCCTATCATCATGCTGGGATCTCTGTCTGGAAATCGTTATCACCATTGAAATCAACTCCTGGCTTTCTCTGTTTAAGCTCTTCTCTGGTTCTGATGTTTCTCCTGGCTATCTGTAGCAACAGGATCAGAAACCTGCAAGACTCAGACACACTATCACAATACAACACAATCGTGATTCAACTTAATGAATCAACTAATCATTTGATACTTTTTACAATTAAACACTGATCACACATTTGAAACATTCCAATTTCTGATTCAACCTAATGAATCATTTTAAACATTTCAAACCACTTAACCAACCTGTCTGTTCATCAAGTTTAGCCTTTGAGATTTAGAAAATCAGTTCTTCAACATCAGTTGTCAAAAAATCTTTTTGTATTTTTCAAAATATGAAACGTAAATGTACAAACAAGAATTTAAACGCAGAACAAACATATTTTTGTGAATTTGTGCAAGAGGATCATATCAGTTTTTGAGACACATCACAACCACCTGTTAAGCTTCTAATCGTTTTAAGTTCTAAACGATTCACGTAGATTGACGATATAATTGTCCTCTTAAATTTTCATACAATTTTCAATCTATTCAGGATACTTTTTAGGTGTTTTATGAACTTAGTTCAATTCATGTGTCCCACCTCTTAAATATACTCCCGTATCTAGAATCCCAATATTCAGTCTTACAGGTATGAATACTACAATGATGTCTGTACATAAATTAGGGGAAAGATGCGAGAACTGAGGGATCTCAGGTCAGAACTTCCGTTCAGCAGAGAGATATCAGCTTCGACTTAGCAGTGTGTCCCCTTTAGAGGATCTTTTTAGCTACAACAGATGATTATCAATTTTATTGTCTAATCAACTGAGGGCTTTATGCTATGTTTCAAGCATTTTGCGGAAAGTATTAGCCAAGGACTAGGTCAGAACTACCGTTCAGCAGAAGTCCCGGAATAATACCCCAGACATCATAGAGTATAAACACCTAGTATATCAGAATACGAGACCTTTCAAACGAGATTTCAGGGGTTACCTATATATCCAAGTAGTGTTCCCCACGAATTTCACAAGTTTGAAATTTTAGGTTTATATCCCGAATAAATCTACTAAATGTAGAAAAACCTATCGTCACATCATCAGTGAAACCGTTTATCACATTTTACATTACATTTCTTTAGCGTGCTGTGATAGTCCAACTGATTTACTATCATTTCCTCTTATTTCGCAACAAAAACTCAATTTTCTGTTTTATCATGTTTTTGGTTTTTTTTTTTCAAATTTTCTGATGTTTTTGGATTTTCTAAAAAAACTTACTCCCCCTAAAATTCAAATACGTCTAAAGAAAATTGAAAACAAACTGTACAAAACATGACAACTGATATCGAAACACTTCAATTCTCCATCCGTTTGGCTTAAACAATCAGAACTCCCCCTCACAACAAACTATTTTCCCATAATGATTTCAAAACACTTAAGTTTGTTTTAATCAGAATGGTTTTTTCGGAAAATAAGTTTGATTGTTATTACCTTTTGTAAAATTGGGGTTCAAATCATCATATTGTTTACCAATTTCATGAATGATAATTAAATCAAGTTCAATTTAATGACCTTAATTTAACCACTTGTACGATCAACTGGTTCTTATTCTGAACCAATTACAACAACCACAAACATACAATCACTTGTAGATTTAGCAATTAATCTATTCAAACCTGTTTTTCAACCAATTACCATCTTTTGGTTGAATTTTCAAAGTGCCGATTCCTACTCCTCGCTTACATACCTGGGAGTTCCGGCAATTCCTGCAAAAACCTCACAAACATTTTTAGAAAGATGCCGACTCATGATCCACAATACCATCTTGGGATCTCCGGCAAGTCAGGTTTTTCATTTAAACAGATTCACCCAAGCCTGACGGTCCTTGGGTGATTTCGAATTCTTGTTCAACAATGGTGGAAAGTTTGCATCATCCATTGTTAAATTTGAATTCTCCTTTTTTACCTCAACCAATGGCTCCTCTGATTTTGATAAACCAGAATCATTGTCTGCAGGTGGCTTGTCTGACTTTGATCTGTCAGATTCATCGCCGACCATTTTCTTCTTTTTCTCTCTCTGTTCTGTCCTCAGATTTGTATCTGATGAATTTGTCTTGCTTGACTTTGCAGCCAAAGAAGTTGATTCATCAGAACTCTTATTCTTTCCAACGGATGAACCCGAGGACAATATCTTCTCGAGATATTCTCTTGCCTTCTTCCTCTTTTTCCTCAGTCTGTCTTTCTGCCCCTGTGAAAGTTTAACTTTCTTTTCCTGAATTGACTGTTCTTGAACTTTAGGTTTCAGAACCTTCTGTTCCTGGGGCTTGACTTTGACTGGAATCTTTGCCGATTTCTGAGAATTGGCCCTCAATCTTTCATTCGATCTCCTTGGGCAATCTCGGGCAACGTGACCTTTGATGTTGCAGTTAAAGCACCTCCTGGTCTCATAACTCCAATACTGGCAGTTAACAGCAATGTGTCCGTGATATCCGCAGCTGTAACACACTCTGTTATCGTACCAATCACCATTTTGAGTCCAAACGCTTAGATCAAAGCATTGTTTGGCTTGGTGATATTCTTTCCTCAAGTTTGCTGGATTTTGCTTTGAAGCACTGTGGTCCGACCTGCACCACTTATTACCAACAATTTTTGAGTTTTCGTTTTTTATTTTTTGTGATTTTTCATTGCGATTGGATGATCGATCTGATGAACTTTTATTATCTTTTTGCTTCTGTTCTACTTTCTTCTTCAAAGGTTTTTGCTTAGAGCATTCTCCTTTTTTCAGTCGATTGTAGAACAGTTTTCTGAAACTTTTCTTTAGTTTTCAAAAATAATTTTTGTTTTTCAAGTTTTTTGTTTACATCATCAGATTTTTTATCGCAATCTTCAACTTTGACATTGTCAAAGTTTGTGACATTGTCACTTATTGGAATAGAATTGATTGGTTTTGGACAAGGAAAATTCAAACTGTCTGATTTAGTCACAAAACCTATCAATTTCTTCTCAAGTTCATCAATTCTGTTCCTCGAATTCTCAGCTTCACTTTCAAGCTGAGATATTCTCCCAAAATGAGACTTGATTGTTTTCTCATTATCATTCTTCAAATTTTCAAGAACAGATTTTTCATTCATCAGAACTTTTATCTGTTCCTGAAATTTTGATTCATTCGCTTTCAGATTCTTGTTTTCCAGCTTAATCCAGAAATCCTCATCTTCTGAAGATTTCTTTTTGCTTTCAAACTCTTTTTCCAACACTTCAATTTTCTTTCTAGCACATTCACATTCTTTCTCCAAATTTATAATTTTCTGAAGATGTGAATTGATCAATTTTTGCTTTTCAATGTTGTTTTGGCTAAAAACCTTTCTCCCATCTTCAAGAATTTTCAGTTGATTTTGAAATTCTTTTTCACTTTTTGATTTTTCAATTTCGAAATCCTTAATTTTCACTTCAAAAACCTTTTCTTTTTCTTTCAACTTCTTGTTTTCAAATGTCAAACTGTTCAAATTACTTAACAGTTTGTCATTTTCAGCTTTCAACTTTTCACAATTTTCTTTCAGAATAAGAATCTGATTATCATCAGTCTGCTTCTCATCTTTCAACTTCTTGATCTCCAATGCCAAACTTTCCGCATCTTTGACAAGTTTGTCATTATCAGTCTTGAAGCTGTCACATTTTGAGCATTCTGATGCAGAACTTGAAGATCCACACTCTACAGATTCCTCATCTTTTGGAGCATCCTTCATTTCCATCCTGTCTGTTCCTGCACGAAAGAGTTTAACACAATCAAAAGGATTCATATTATCATCAATATAACATTTCCTTTTGATATCATATTTCAGAGTACTCTTTGTTGCAAGAAAACCACAAATTCTTTTATCAACTTCAATGAGTACATCCAGCTCCAATTTATCCAAATTATTTTCTATCTTAGCCAAAAAATCCCTCCTTTTCTTTTCTTCTTTACAAACTCTGCTCTAACTTCATTAAAGAACTGATATGGAAAAAGCCCTGGAAAGAAATCTCTCTGTTTTAGCTCAACCATAAACTCATCCCATTTAGCAGGTAATGCAGTTGTCAATTTTGATAGATATTCATCATTTGACAGCTTAATACCCCTACACCACATATTGTCCGTTAAAATTTTAAACCGGTTTTCTATTTCTTTCAACGTTTCCTCCTTTTGACATATGAATAGTTCAAAACTTTTAGTCCAAATATCCAAGCTCACATTTCTATAATCGGTATCCATATTTCTCATATACCAATTATTAAAATCCTCAATCTTATTGTTTTCTTGTTCATCAAAAACCATCGTCATTTTTCACCAAATCCCAATACGTGTTTGTTGATTAACAACAGATCAGAACAGCAATCGGACGCAAAATCAGACCAGACAAAATCTTTGGAGCAAACCGGACAACAACCAAATAAGCGGTCCAATGAATTTGTCGAATAAGCGATCCAGACAGAGTCTGTTCGAGCGAACCAGGAGATGTCACTAAAAGCGATCCAATGAGAATCCTTGGAGCGAACCAGAGGATGTTCGAACGAGCGGACCAAGAATTGTCCGTTCGAGCGATTCAAGTGATGTCCGATCGAGCGGTTTACAACTTGTCCGAATAAGCGATCCAGAACCTGTTCGATCGACCGATCCAAATTCAACTTCAATTTTGACCCACTTAAACTTCGAATTTTGATCCGAAACTTTCTAGGGTTTGTCTCTGTGTAGTTGCGCACAATCCCTGAGATTTTGAGACGATTCCGACTGATAAATCTTTCCGAATGAAGAAAAGAAGGTGTAGAAGTCAGAATTTTGAGCGAAAATCGAGCTAAACGGTAAGAACTTTTCCTCCTGAGCTCTGATACCACTTGTAGGAACGTCTTCCAACCTAACGAGTTGTTCAGAAGAGCGCTTAGACTAATTCAGAGGCGGAATTCATTGAATTAGTCTTCGTAAAGCTTGATTTCACTACTTAACGTCTACTTTATTGATTAATTGTCAAATTACAAGTTCTTGGAGACAAACGGGCAAGGCTTCGCCGTTACACCGTGAAAAACACACACATGGATCGCTCATCTGGACGTCTATTTATAGACCATCCGGTTCGCTCATTCGGACGTTCAAAAGAGCGGACCAGAATCAAACCATACGAGCAGATCAGTCACCCAACCGAATAAGCGGTCCAGAAACTTGCCGTTCGAGCGGTCCAGACGAACTGCCGTTCGAGCGGTCCAACCATTTGTCCGTTCGAGCGGTCCTAATCCTAATGGACTAATGAGCGATCCAACAAGCCTAATTCTATACAATTTCATATTTTCTCGTATTTCGTACACAATACGATCTGCCCTACCCTAAGACTCGAACGAAGATGTAGTCGACAGACAACTGCACCAACAATTCCAGCAAAGGTTCAGCTTCAGTTCAGTCCCAAGTTCAGCAGCGAAAGACTGACAACTATCAGAGTCCTAGTCAGCAATCTTCGGGCAGTCACAGGCAGGGTGGTTATCGAGGGAACCTCCCAAAGTGTAACAACTGTAACAGACACCACAGTGGCCAGTGCAACAAGGGTCGCTATCAGAGGTGCCTCAAGATGGGTCATGAGGCCAAGGATTGTAGAAGCCCGCGGCCTGCGAATCAGAATCAGCAGCAGCGCCAACCACCGCAGAATCAGCAACAGGGCAACAAGGGATGTTTTAATTGTGGCGCTGAAGGTCATTTCAAAAGACACTGCCCTCAGTTAAACCAAAACCAGAATCGCAACAACAACAACAACCAGGGCAATGGAAACAACAATGGGGGAAACAACAATGATGGGAACAACGACGCTAGGGGTCGTGCATTTGTGCTGGGGCAGGGTGATGCCAGGAATGATCCCAACGTAGTTATGGGTAAGTTTCTTCTTGACGACTTTTATGTTATTGTATCGTTTGATTCGGGTGCGGATACTAGTTATGTGTCTTTGAAAGTTAGCCAAATGTTAAAACGTGCACCAACTCCCTTAAACACCAAGCATGTCGTAGAGTTAGCTAACGGTAAAAGTCTAGAGGCCACACACATAGTTCAGGGTTGTAATCTTATCCTTGTTGGTCAGACTTTCTCCATCGACCTCATTCCTATAGTTCTGGGTAGTTTCGACATCGTCATTGGTATGGATTGGTTATCCAAGCAGCAAGCAGAGATCCTATGTAAGGAGAAGATCATTCGTATTCCCCGTTCTGGTAAAGAACCTCTCGAAGTTCAAGGCGACAAGAGTGGTGCTGTGGTTGGCATCATCTCCTTCCTGAAGGCTCAGAAATGTTTACGAAAGGGTCACACTGCCATTTTGGCACTTGTTACTGATGCATCAACGAAAGAGAAAAGAGTAGAGGATATCCCAGTTGTACATGATTTTCCTCAAGTGTTTCCTGAAGATTTACCTGGACTACCGCCTCATCGCCAGGTCGAGTTTCAAATCGAGTTAGCTCCTGGAGCAGCACCTATAGCTCGCGCACAGTACCGATTAGCTCCAACCGAACTGGAAGAACTGTCAAAGCAACTACAAGAGCTCCTGGATAAAGGCTTTATTCGTCCTAGCTCTTCGCCTTGGGGAGCCCCAGTGTTATTTGTGAAAAAGAAAGACGGTACATTCAGAATGTGCATCGATTACCGTGAACTGAACAAGGTCACAGTGAAGAACCGCTACCCTCTACCACGTATTGACGACTTATTCGACCAGTTGTAAGGGTCGAGCTACTACTCCAAGATTGATCTAAGGTCAGGTTATCATCAGCTGAGAGTCCGGGATGAGGATGTCTCCAAAACAGCATTCAGAACTCGCTACGGCCACTACGAGTTTCTAGTCATGCCATTCGGGTTAACGAACGCACCAGCAGTCTTCATGGATCTTATGAACAGAGGGTGCAAGCCTTACCTAGACAAGTTTGTGATTGTTTTCATCGACGACATTCTGATTTACTCCAAGAGTCAGGAGGAACACGAGCAGCACTTACGTCTTATCTTGGAACTTCTTCGAAAGGAACAACTGTACGCTAAGTTTTCAAAATGCGACTTCTGGCTGCGTGAAGTTCACTTTTTGGGCCATGTGGTAAACAAGGATGGGATTCATGTTGATCCATCCAAGGTAGATTCGATCAGGAACTGGCCTGCACCGCGTACACCAACAGAAATACACCAATTCTTGGGTTTGGCGGGTTACTACAGACGATTCATCAAAGACTTCTCCAAGATCGCACAACCGCTTAACATAAACAACATGTTAACAAGAATCCTTCGGGTAACAAGCAAACATCTCCGGTAACAATCAACATACAACAATAACACAACCAATAACATAAACCACTAACCGGATTAGAGAAGGAGAAGAGAGTGATCCGAATAGGGGATGCTCTTGCCGTCGGGTTCCAAGCAAACGAGAGAGAGAAAGGAGTCTAGGGTTCTTGTGTGTTTTCTTGTGTTTAGTGACAAATGAGAGAACAAAACCCCTTACGGGTGTTTTACTCGCTAAGGAGAAGTGGGCCAAAACCCCTTAATGGGTTGTCCATGTTCCGAGTACAAGTGGTGCGGCCCAATTGGGCTTGTGCGGTCGAACGGTGTTGTGCGGTTCTATGACAACTCGAATTTCCACGATTTATATCTTCGCATTTATTGCACGTTAATTGTTTAGATTGTTTGTTTACGCGACTTGTTGGTTTTATAATTGGACACGTTGGTAATACATTAAATCGTATTGTGACTATATATCCATTGTGTTATCAAGCGTGTTTAATAACTAAGTTGAGGTACAATATAAGTGTGAATTGTGATATGTATTGTACGTGTGCATAGGTTTACACATTTGAATTTTGTTTAATCGATCAAAAATGGAACAGTGCCTAGCACCCCTAGTCGAAAATTAGCATCTCATGAAAACACCTCATGGCTGAAAACACCTAGTGTGTTTTCGTCCACCATGTTGCCAGCAAAGATAAGTTGGGCTTTTGGCCCATTAGTAGGATGTTTAATATTTTGCTCTTACTCTACGTATGAAAGAAATCACAAAACCCTAGAGCACCCCTCTACTTGTGACGGCAACCACAAACCTACGGAGGCTTCTTTGCAACTAATTCTTTTGCCTTCTATTCTGGTTAGTGTTTAAAGTGTATACGAACTATTGTTTGATAATATCATGGAATCATGATTCTGTAATCTCATGAGTTGTTGATTTCTTGTGATTGAAGAATTATTCATATTATTTTTGGCTAGACATGTTTGATTGAGTGGTATAGCAATATGTGTGAATAGATATTGATCTAATCAATGATCCTGTTCGTATAATCCATTTATCTGTATATAAGTTGATTGGTTGAACAATAATTATGGAGATGCAAATGAGTGAATATCTAAGCAAATTATTAGTTCCTGGTTGATCGACCGTTCTTGTTATTGAAACTGTTAATTGAAATAGAAATTTGATGTGTTCTCGTAATCTGTTGTTGTGCTGATGGTGATGTTTGGCCGGTGAAAACCCCCCCCACGAAATCCCTTACTCAACGAAAACACATAAGTGTTTTCGGCATCATAGAGTTTTCGGCCCAACTGGTCTTCGGCCCAACTAGTTCTGGCTATAAGTGTATCCGGCCCAAAAGAGTTTTCGACCCAAGTTATGTTTTCGGCCCCTTAGTGTTTTCGGCAACAAGTGAGTCCGGTCCATATAATGTTTGCGGCCCAACAAAGTGTTTTCGTCCACTAAGTGATTTTGCCATACATGTGATTTCGTTCAATGTTTCTCACAGTGTTAGTTATTTAATCCTTTTAGTTATTAACACTATTAGTTGTAAAGCATGTTAACTATGTTAAACTACATAACTCAGTTAAGTTAGTTATTAACTTGGTGAGATGTGAACTTGGTCAATTGTGTAGCTCTGTTGTATATATGGATTCTGTAAACTCACCATGACTATTAATGAATACTCTTACTAGATGAGACTGGAAATCTTTTATGTGAAGTGTGAATTATGTGAAATGGATTAACTGTTTGCGTGCTACATGATGTTAATCATCCAGTACACTTAGTGATCTGATTACATGCGAAACTTTGCAATCATGTACTGATTGATTATACGTGCATAATATAGGACTTGACTGATAAATTGTGAGCACTTAACTTTAGCATACCGAGCAAACCAAGGTGAGTTCACACAGCCAAGGCATGGGTTCCCGGGTGGGAATGGGATTTAATGGATTATTGTGTATACTTGGATGGTAGAACCTAACGAATACAAACCGACTAGACTAGTAACACCTATTGAACTGATCTTCGCACACCTGCCAAGGGTTGGCCGCGATATTATGACTGACTTCGCACACCTGCCTTTGGAAGGCCGCGAACTAAACTTGCTAACATCTTCGCACACCTGCCTGGTAGGCCGCGATACTAATAAACCTAGTCTAGAATACTTGGGAGGAATATCCCCTAATATCTTCGCACACCTGCCTGGGAGGCCGCGATGGAAATATGATACATGATATAAACGAACGAACATACTATTACTCATACCATACTATTACTGAACTGTTAACTGTGAACTCGCTCAACTAGTTGTTGACTCTCTGCTGCATGCCTTGCAGGACCTTAGGTACTTATGGAGCTTGCACTGGAGGAGCGGGTCGTTATGGGATTCGGATCGTAGACTTTATGTTAAACAATTGAACTTATAATTTTACTTTGGATTTTCATTATTACGCTTCCGCTATTGATACTATGTTTGGTTTGGAACATCAATCGTATTGATTTGGGATTTTACAAACTATCTTATTTATATTATGCTATGTTCAATATGATTGATGGCTTGATCCTGGTCGCGTCACGCCTCCAAGCGGTGATACTCCGCGTGTGGATTTTGGGGGGTGTGACAGATTGGTATCAGAGCCATTGGTTATAGAGAACTTGGTTTTAATATGGGAAAACGTTTTTATTAAAACCAGACTATAACCAGAACAGTGCTCTCAACGATCCACAACGACGCTTCGCTCCACGTGCAAGACTCGACATCCTAGGTAATAAGGTTTATGTTTATTACGTGCTTGCTAGAACTACGTAGAACATTGCTCGTAGTATGCTAGATTACAATGCGAACCATTTACTATCACTTGAGAATACCTACGTGCTCACACTTTTCTGTCATCGCACTACTCGCGAACCATTCATACTTATGCTACCTTTACTACTCGATCATGTCTGGACTTGTTGACATGACTCAAGCCCAGTTGACGGCTCTCATTAACGAACAAGTTGCTGCGGCGCTTGCAGCCGCATAAGCAGGAGGTATAACCTGCTATTCCAAACCTATTCTAGGATGTTAGATCCTACTCTCGTGACCCAACTCTCGCGCTTAACCTCGACCTATCTTTCTCGCGCAACGGGTCAGAACGCACAGCAACCTGTCTGCACATTCAAAAACTTCATGGACTGTCGTCCAAGCACATTCAGTGGCACAGAAGGAGCAGTGGGACTACTCCATTGGTTTGGGAAGCTCGAGTCAGTATTCGAGATGTGTGAATGCCCTGAGGCTCGCAGGGTCAAGTACGCCACTGGCACGTTGGAAGGAATCGCGCTAACCTGGTGGAACGCGCAGGTACAGATACTAGGGTTGGCAGCTGCTAACGCCACCCCCTGGAACGAATTCATAGAACACATTAAAAGGGAATACTGCACGCGTTATGACATCCACCAGTTGGAAGTGGAGCTTTACCATTTGAAAATGACGGGGTCAGAAATTGAAGCTTATACGAAACGGTCGAACGAACTGGCCATCTTGCGTCCAACCATGGTGGACCATCCAAGAAAGCGTATCGAATTCTACCTCAAGGGTCTAGCCTCAGAGATTCAGAGCTAAGCTACATCGGCTAACCTCGACAATATCCAAGACATTCAGTGTCTTGCTTATCGCCTCACGGATCGGGCAGTGGAACAGAACATGCTGCCTAGTTGTATCAGCGCTATTACTACCGCTACCACTTCTGCTACTCCCGCTACTCCTACTGACAACAAGCGGAAATGGGATGGGTATTCCAGCAAGGGTTCCGCTACCGTTCAGTCTCAAGCACAGCAGCAGCATAAGAATAGTGATCACCAGAGCCGAGTCAGCCAACTTCTGGCGGTCAGGGGCAGGGTGGATATCGGGAATTCACCCAATGTGTAACTAATGCAACAGACACCACGGTGGTTAGTGCAACGAGGGACGTTGCCAGAGGTGCCTCAAGATGGGCCGTGAAGCTAAGGATTCAGGAGCCCACGTCCTGCAAATCAGAATCGCCAGCAGCAACAGCAAGCAGAAATCCTATTCAATGAAAAGATTGTTCGCATTCCTCGTTCTGGCCAAGAACCTCTCGAAGTTCAAGACGCCAAGGGTGGTGCTGTGGTTGGCATCACCTCTTTCTTGAAGGCTCAGAAATGTTTACAGAAGAGTCACACCGCAATTTTGGCTCTCGTTACTGACGTATTAACGAAAGAAAAGAAGTTAGAAGGCCATCCAGTTGTACGCGACTTCCCTCAGGTGTTTCCTGAAGATTTGCTTGGTCTACCGCCTCATCGTCAGGTCGAATTTCAAATCGAGCCCGCTCCAGGAGCAGCACCCATAGCTACCGGGAACTCAGGATGTGCATAGACTACCGGGACCTGAACAAGGTTAAAGTGAAGAACCGTTATCCTCTTCCACGCATTGACGACTTATTCGATCAGTTGCAAGGGTCGTGTTATTACTCCAAGATAGACTTAAGGTCAGGTTATCATCAGCTGAGAGTCCGGGATGAGGACGTCTCTAAAACCGTTTTCAGAACTCGTTACGGTCACTACGAGTTTCTTGTCATGCCATTCGGGTTAACGAACGCGCCTGCCGTATTTATGGATCTTATGAACAGGGTGTGCAAGCCGTACTTAGACAAGTTCGTCATTGTTTTCATCGACGACATCCTGATTTACTCCAAGAGTCAAGAGGAGCACGAACAACACCTACGATTGATCTTGGAACTTCTTAGAAAGGAGCAATTGTACGCCAAGTTTTCCAAATGCGACTTCTGGCTTCGTGAAGTCCACTTTTTAGGCCATGTGGTGAACAGGGATGGGATTCATGTCGATCCATCCAAGGTAGATTCGATCAGGAACTGGCCTGCACCGCGTACACCGACAGAAATACGCCAATTCTTGGGTTTGGCGGGTTACTACAGACGATTCATTAAAGACTTTTCGAAGATCGCGCAGCCGCTTGCTATGCTGACACAGAAAGGTGTCACCTACCGTTGGGGAGATTCCGAAGAGACCGCTTTTCAGTACCTAAAGGATAGGCTTTGCAGTGCACCTATTCTCTCATTGCCGGAGGGCACAGATGACTTCGTAGTTTATTGTGACGCATCGATAAAGGGTCTTGGTTGCGTATTGATGCAACGGGATAAAGTTATTGCCTACGCTTCGCGACAACTCAAAGTTCATGAACGGAATTATACGACGCACGATTTAGAGCTGGGAGCTGTTGTTTTCGCGCTTAAGATATGGTGACACTACCTGTACGGTACCAGGTGCACGATTTACACCGATCACAGGAGTCTCGAGCATATTCTTAAGCAAAAGGATTTGAACATGCGTCAACGGAGGTGGGTTGAACTTCTGAACGATTACGAATGCGCCATCAAGTATCATCCAGGCAAGGCCAATGTTGTGGCTGACGCCCTCAGTCGGAAAGACACTCTACCTAAGCGCGTGCGAGCGCTACATCTTACTATTCAGTCCAGTCTTCCTGCACAGATACGAGCTGCTCAGATAGAAGCATTGAAACCCGAAAACGTCATGGCTGAAGCCTTACGCGGCTCAAGGCAACGAATGGAACAAAAGGAAGACGGCGCCTACTATGTAACGGGGCGTATTTGGGTCCCACTTTATGGCGGTTTACGAGAACTTGTGATGGATGAAGCTCACAAGTCTCGCTACTCGGTACATCCAGGGTCGGATAAAATGTACCACGATCTCAAAACAACATACTGGTGGCCAAGCATGAAAGCCCACATCGCAACGTACGTCGGCAAATGTTTGACTTGTGCGAGAGTCAAGGTCGAGTACCAGAAACCAGCGGGCCTACTTCAGCAACCCAAGATACCGCAATGGAAATGGGAAGAAATTTCCATGGATTTTGTTACGGGCTTACCCAGATCCCAGCGTGGGAATGATACCATATGGGTGATCGTGGATCGACTCACCAAGTCTGCACACTTTCTGGCTATAAAGGAAACGGATAAGTTCTCCACTCTCGCAGACGTTTATCTTAAGGAAGTTGTTTCGAGGCACGGGGTGCCCACTTCCATCATTTCAGATCGGGATGCACGATTCACGTCAGAGCTGTGGCAAGCAATGCATAAATCTTTCGGCTCACGGTTAGACATGAGCACAACATATCATCCTCCGACGGATGGGCAGTCTGAGCGAACGATCCAAACTCTTGAAGACATGCTGCGGGCATGTGTCATTGACTTCGGCAACGACTGGGAAAAACATCTCCCTTTGGTGGAGTTCTCATATAATAACAGTTATCACACCAGCATACAAGCCGCTCCATTCGAGGCATTGTACGGACGTAAATGCCGGTCACCTCTCTGTTGGGCAGAGGTGGGGGATAGCCAGATTACGGGTCCAGAGATTGTAGTGGACGCCACGGAAAAGATTGCACAAATACGACAACGCATGGCGGCAGCACGCGACCGTCAGAAAGCATACGCGGATAAGCGTAGGAAACCGTTGGAATTTCAGGTCGGGGGCCGGGTTTTACTTAAAGTCTCACCCTGGAAGGGTGTGGTTCGCTTTGGCAAACGGGGCAAACTAAATCCGCGATACGTCGGACCGTTCGAGATCATTGAGAAAATAGGCAAAGTGGCCTACAAGCTAAACCTACCAGCTGAACTCGGTGCAGTTCACAACGTATTCCACGTGTCGAATCTGAAGAAATGTCTGTCAGATGAGACCCTCATAGTTCCTTTTAAGGAACTCACTATCGACGAGCGGTTGCAGTTCGTCAAGGAGCCAGTTGAAATCACGGACCGGGATGTTAAGGTCCTCAAACACAAGAGAATCCCTCTTGCTAGAGTTCGTTGGAACTCCCGTCGTGGCCCAGAGTACACCTGGGAACGCGAAGACCAGATGACAGAAAAGTATCCCCAGTTATTCGAAAACCGTGCAACCACTACTGAGACTGAAGCTACTACTACAGAATTTCGGGACGAAATTCCAAATCAACGGGGGGATGATGTGACACCCCAGGAAAACCAGTGAACGATACAACTTACCTAGCTTTCTCAGTGAGTGCGTACCAAATTTCGGGACGAAATTTCTTCTAAGTTGGGGATAATGTGACAACTCGAATTTCCACGATTTATATCTTCGCATTTATTGCACGTTAATTGTTTAGATTGTTTGTTTACGCGACTTGTTGGTTTTATAATTGGACACGTTGGTAATACATTAAATCGTATTGTGACTATATATCCGTTGTGTTATCAAGCGTGTTTAATAACTAAGTTGAGGTACAATATAAGTGTGAATTGTGATATGTATTGTACGTGTGCATAGGTTTACACATTTGAATTTTGTTTAATCGATCAAAAATGGAACAGTGCCTAGCACCCCTAGTCGAAAATTAGCATCTCATGAAAACACCTCATGGCTGAAAACACCTAGTGTGTTTTCGTCCACCATGTTGCCAGCAAAGATAAGTTGGGCTTTTGGCCCATTAGTAGGATGTTTAATATTTTGCTCTTACTCTACGTATGAAAGAAATCACAAAACCCTAGAGCACCCCTCTACTTGTGACGGCAACCACAAACCTACGGAGGCTTCTTTGCAACTAATTCTTTTGCCTTTTATTCTGGTTAGTGTTTAAAGTGTATACGAACTATTGTTTGATAATATCATGGAATCATGATTCTGTAATCTCATGAGTTGTTGATTTCTTGTGATTGAAGAATTATTCATATTATTTTTGGCTAGACATGTTTGATTGAGTGGTATAGCAATATGTGTGAATAGATATTGATCTAATCAATGATCCTGTTCGTATAATCCATTTATCTGTATATAAGTTGATTGGTTGAACAATAATTATGGAGATGCAAATGAGTGAATATCTAAGCAAATTATTAGTTCCTGGTTGATCGACCGTTCTTGTTATTGAAACTGTTAATTGAAATAGAAATTTGATGTGTTCTCGTAATCTGTTGTTGTGCTGATGGTGATGTTTGGCCGGTGAAACCCCCCCCCCCACGAAATCCCTTACTCAACGAAAACACATAAGTGTTTTCGGCATCATAGAGTTTTCGGCCCAACTGGTCTTCGGCCCAACTAGTTCTGGCTATAAGTGTATCCGGCCCAAAAGAGTTTTCGACCCAAGTTATGTTTTCGGCCCCTTAGTGTTTTCGGCAACAAGTGAGTCCGGTCCATATAATGTTTGCGGCCCAACAAAGTGTTTTCGTCCACTAAGTGATTTTGCCATACATGTGATTTCGTTCAATGTTTCTCACAGTGTTAGTTATTTAATCCTTTTAGTTATTAACACTATTAGTTGTAAAGCATGTTAACTATGTTAAACTACATAACTCAGTTAAGTTAGTTATTAACTTGGTGAGATGTGAACTTGGTCAATTGTGTAGCTCTGTTGTATATATGGATTCTGTAAACTCACCATGACTATTAATGAATACTCTTACTAGATGAGACTGGAAATCTTTTATGTGAAGTGTGAATTATGTGAAATGGATTAACTGTTTGCGTGCTACATGATGTTAATCATCCAGTACACTTAGTGATCTGATTACATGCGAAACTTTGCAATCATGTACTGATTGATTATACGTGCATAATATAGGACTTGACTGATAAATTGTGAGCACTTAACTTTAGCATACCGAGCAAACCAAGGTGAGTTCACACAGCCAAGGCATGGGTTCCCGGGTGGGAATGGGATTTAATGGATTATTGTGTATACTTGGATGGTAGAACCTAACGAATACAAACCGACTAGACTAGTAACACCTATTGAACTGATCTTCGCACACCTGCCAAGGGTTGGCCGCGATATTAAGAGTGACTTCGCACACCTGCCTTTGGAAGGCCGCGAACTAAACTTGCTAACATCTTCGCACACCTGCCTGGTAGGCCGCGATACTAATAAACCTAGTCTAGAATACTTGGGAGGAATATCCCCTAATATCTTCGCACACCTGCCTGGGAGGCCGCGATGGAAATATGATACATGATATAAACGAACGAACATACTATTACTCATACCATACTATTACTGAACTGTTAACTGTGAACTCGCTCAACTAGTTGTTGACTCTCTGCTGCATGCCTTGCAGGACCTTAGGTACTTATGGAGCTTGCACTGGAGGAGCGGGTCGTTATGGGATTCGGATCGTAGACTTTATGTTAAACAATTGAACTTATAATTTTACTTTGGATTTTCATTATTACGCTTCCGCTATTGATACTATGTTTGGTTTGGAACATCAATCGTATTGATTTGGGATTTTACAAACTATCTTACTTATATTATGCTATGTTCAACATGATTGATGGCTTGATCCTGGTCGCATCACGCCTCCAAGCGGTGATACTCCGCGTGTGGATTTTGGGGGGTGTGACAGATTGGTATCAGAGCCATTGGTTATAGAGAACTTGGTTTTAATATGGGAAAACGTTTTTATTAAAACCAGACTATAACCAGAACAGTGCTCTCAACGATCCACAACGACGCTTCGCTCCACGTGCAAGACTCGACATCCTAGGTAATAAGGTTTATGTTTATTACCTGCTTGCTAGAACTACATAGAACATTGCTCGTAGTATGCTAGATTACAATGCGAACTATTTACTATCACTTGAGAATACCTACGTGCTCACACTTTTCTGTCATCGCACTACTCGCGAACCATTCATACTTATGCTACCTTTACTACTCGATCATGTCTGGACTTGTTGACATGACTCAAGCCCAGTTGACGGCTCTCATTAACGAACAAGTTGCTGCGACGCTTGCAGCCGCATAAGCAGGAGGTATAACCTGCTATTCCAAACCTATTCTAGGATGTTAGATCCTACTCTCGTGACCCAACTCTCGCGCTTAACCTCGACCTATCTTTCTCGCGCAACGGGTCAGAACGCACAGCAACCTGTCTGCACATTCAAAAACTTCATGGACTGTCGTCTGTGACAACCCGTGATTTACGGCACCTAATTACGAAATTAACTAGCGATTAACGCGATACTAAATAGTGTTTACAATGCTAATTAACTTAATTAGGCCTTTGGAGTGCCTAGGAACGTGTATCCGATTCTACAGTGCGCGTGTGACGATCTGCGGAGATGCTATTGGAGAGTTAACGATGATACGCTGAAAACGTACGAAATACTGACAACAACGACAAAAATGGATGTTACACGAATAATTTTATGTTTATGGAGTTGGGTTGCGATATCGGGTCACGTAGGAATTACGGGCCACTTACACACAAGATGGGCTTGTGGGCCCTGGGCCCAAGCCCAAAACCCGCAAACCTAAACCAACACATAATAAATTAATCTTTACTACAAGGTTTGTTTCTTTTTGCTTGTGAATCTTTCCAAAATCCCTTCAAGATCTAAGTAAAATCCTAGAAAATCTTATAACATACTATAAAATCTATACAAAATATTTTCTAAGATTTCACAAGATATCTTCAAATCTCTAAACCTCTATATATGAACATACCTCCTTCCTTTCTACACTCACACCAAAAATTACCCCTGTCTTCCCCTTCTCTCTCTCGAATATTCATTCAGGAAACAAATTCCCACACAAAAAAATTTTGTCTTCTCACTTGATGCTATCCAACATTCACACATACACCACCTAAGCTCTCTCTCTAGAGCATCTTTACAGACAACAGACACCAACAATACACCCCACCTCACTCACTCGACATCTTCTCTCTGTGCATTGAAGGCCGGCATCCGGTCCGGTAAGACCACCGGCGATGCGGCGGTGGTTGTTTCCAGCAACCGGCGAGACCCCCCCCTCTTTCGAACTACAAAACGAACCACCACCACCACTGTTTGGTGGTGGTGCGGCGGTGCGACTCAGGGAAAGAGATGAGAGAGAGAAACGAGACAGAAGAGAGAGAGAGAGAGAGAGAGGCTGAGAAGAGAGAAGGAGGGCGGCGGCGACGGAGGTGAGCAGCGGCGGCCGGCAGTGCCGGCGGTGCTATCTTCATGTCCGGCGGGTTACCGATGGACTTGGTTCAGGTTGGTTCACTCCACCTCTATTTTGGTTCAACCTTGTTACGGTTTCGGTTTGCTCAATACATACTCTCGGTTCAGTTTCAGAAGCCGTATGGGTTGACTCGGTCAACTCAGCTTACGGGTCAACTCGGTCCGGGTCAACAGTGGTCAACAAGAACAGACCAGGTGACGTTTCGGGTTCGGGACTCGGTTCGGTTCAGGTCAACGATACGGTTCAAGTCGACCCGGTTAAACCGAGCTCACTCGGTTCGGGTCTTGGTCAAGGGCAGTCAACAAGTCAGCGACTCGGGTCAATTCAGTCAACGACCCGGTCAACTCAGTCAACTGAGCCGGTCAACTCAGTTGACCCGGTCAACTCATTCAAGCGGCTCGACGATTCGACGCGAAGACTTGGTAAAAATTAACGTCACATTTATTTTGTTATTTTTATAGTATTATTACTCACGTGACAAACGAGCTCGAACCGACTAACGATCTTGCATTTAGTTAATTGATTATTCATATTTGGTATTTTGATAAAATTCGTATATATTATGTGTTGGGTTGTTGAATCTTGATAAAAGTAACGACAACTTGCGTTGTCGGGGACGTCCAAAAACAAAGGAAACTCTGCCCGTTTTTTTTGAGAAAATCCGTAAATAGAAACGCGTTTTATTATAAAACAAACATCGGATTCAAATGATATTTTGGAAAGACGAATACAAGCATAAAGTACTTTCGATAACACTTCACAACTTACAAAAAAGACGAGTCGGAAATTTATATAATTATTATATTTATTATAAACTTCGGGATTTCGACAACTCCTTTATAAAGTCAATATAATTATTTATATTGTTTCAAACGCCGAACGCACATTCGTTTATAAAAATAAATATAGTTTATATTTATTTCAAATACCAAACGACACGACAATTGTTTTGCTAAAATAAATATAGTTCATATATTTATTTGAAGTAATAAACGACACAAATTCTTTTATAAAATAGATATAGTTTATCTATTTATTTCGAACTTCAAACAAACTCGATAATACTTTCGCAAATAAATATAACTTTTTATATTTATTACAAATGCCGAAACGGCGTATACGTATATTATGGCAAATATACACAAGACGTGATGTATATAATACAAGTTATTATATATTATTTTCATACGAAGCGCGATACGAGTTTGTTATATGATATTTTCATAGAAATATTATTTTTATACACGTACGACTACTCGAGACGTCTAGCGCGATGATAATGATATATTTATATTTTTATATAAATATTTATTTATTTATTTTAAGTCTCTCGGAAACTAAGTCTTTTTCAAGACTTACTAAATTGCTGCTAACATTAAACGAGACTTAACACGTATAACTTAATCTTTTCCATTAAGTTAACAACATACCGTTGAATCGTTCGATTAACGATTCGGTAGAGCTCGGTAACACGTAGTTACCGTTTTTGCTTAGAAACTTATTAGATATTCCATGTTAGGAATATTGTAGAATGCACGCTAGCAAGCCACGTCTTGGAAGCGACATCACAAAGTCGTAATTAGCTAGCTTTGCACAGGAATATTCAGGCGAGTTCATAACCCCCACTTTTTACTACTGTTTTACATTCTTTTTGTAAATGTTTTCGGGGTGGAAAGGCAGGCAAAAATTTCAGAAACATACAAAGTTTTGAACAAACGCAAAACTCGTATTTCTAAATCATATCACGAATGGATTTCGAGGAACTCAAACGATTTACGAAAGGTTTATACTAAACATACCGGTTTTTTTACAAAACAAATGCTTATTTTCGAAATATGAATGATTTTTCATAACTAAGGAGTCAGTCAGGGTGGCTGGGAAGGTTCAGTCAGGGTGGCTGGGAAGGTTCAGTCAGGGTGGCTGGGAAAGCTCAGTCAGGGTGGCTGGGGAGGCTCAGCCAGGGTGGCTGAGGTGGAATATATGTTACAGTAATTACGAAAATTTTTTACATGGTATGGTTAACGTAAGGAGGTGTTATACGATCATGTGAGTGGATAGGAACAACATGGGGCCATTAGTCCTCATGGAGGGACCGAGGGACAGGAGCGGTAGATCTATCTGGGTGTAGCGAGCCCAGCCCCCGGCCAAACTAGAAACGGACCGTGGGGTGACTTTGTCCACATACTTTGCCGTGGCGAAATCTGCTAGGTTTGAGTCTCCCTATTTGCACTTCACATATGTCAGTGGCCTTGCAAACCATTGGTGATCACAAGTCCTCTTACACTGCTACATACCAGGGATTTTATACTTACGGAAACTTCTTGTTCATACAAATTAACTACCATGTTTTATACAAATACAAAGAATTATGGGGGTATGGAGTCAAAGTCAGGGAGGGCATTGACGATTATGCGAACATTACAAAGACAAGGCTTTACAAATACATGGTTTTATGAACATAACGTGTTACAAACACAACGTTTCCATATAACTTGGCAAGAAAATGATTTTTAAATTCATTTTCTCAATATTATTTCAAAAACCGGTTACCAAAGATTTATTTCAAACCTTTCACAACTCAAAAGATTTATTTCAGATCTTTTACAAACAAACTATGAACTCGCTCAACTTTATGTTGACTTTTTCGCATGTTCTTTCTCAGGTTGCATTTCTAAGACAAAGCACGGTTGGAATAGGAGGACCATGAAGAGTCGAGTACTTAGTGGGCGTTCAGTTTCTAGAAAGACTTAGCTTATTTGCTTCCGCTGTGCAATAAAGATACCAGTCCAGTCACGCCAATGCTCTGATAAATTCGGGGTGTGACAGATTGGTATCAGAGCTATAGGTTACAGCGAATTAGGTTTCTGTTGTGATTCCTAGGCTCTAACCTCACCTTTCCCCCTGGGGACTTAGATCATTGAGACGTTGAATACATACAGCACGCCTAGTACTCGAATATGGTCTCCAACCGTTGCCGAAAAACAAGCAGTCAAAATATTGTTTTCAAATATACGCTGTTACGGTGTTTCATACACGGTGCATAAAATAATTACATACAGTACACACCAGTCTGAGAGGCTGGAAGGATAGTCTAGTGGGACTAGGAGATTCAGTCTGGGAGGACTGGAAGGGCAGTCTAGTGGGACTAGGAGATTCAGTCTGAGAGGCTGGAAGGATAGTCTAGTGGGACTAGGAGATTCAGTCTGAGAGGCTGGAAGCATAGTCTAGTGGGACTAGGAGATTCAGTCTGGGAGGACTGGAAGGGCAGTCTAGTGGGACTAGGAGATTCAGTCTGAGAGGCTGGAAGGATAGTCTAGTGGGACTAGGAGATTCAGTCTGGGAGGCTGGAAGGATAGTCTAGTGGGACTAGAAGATTCAGTCTGAGAGGCTGAAAGGATAGTCTAGTGGGACTAGGAGATTCAGTCTGAGAGGCTGGAAGGATAGTCTAGTGGGACTAGGAGATTCAGTCTGGGAGGACTGGAAGGGCAGTCTAGTGGGACTAGGAGGTTCAGTCTGGGAGGCTGGAAAGATAGTCTAGTGGGACTAGAAGATTCAGTCTGAGAGGCTGAAAGGATAGTCTAGTGGGACTAGGAGATTCAGTCTGAGAGGCTGGAAGGATAGTCTAGTGGGACTAGGAGATTCAGTCTGAGAGGCTGGAAGGATAGTCTAGTGGGACTAGGGGATTCAGTCTGAGAGGCTGGGAGGATAGACTAGTGGGACTAGGGGAATTACTTGATTGCTTATTGATGACTAACATGCGTATATGATCGATTATTTGTGCATGGACATCACGTAGGAATCGCGAATATTAACTCGGGTACACACTATTATCCACATTGTCTATGATATTTTAACTCCCCGAGCAGGCAGCCTACGCATAACAAAACGATAGCGCACGGGAATACATGGAACTCAATTTTTTACGTCCACGGATGTCGGGGTACATCACCTTCTACATGGCACACGACGCTAGTGCACAGGTATACGTGGAACTTAATCTTACATCAACAGAGGTTGAAGTACGTCACATACGACTATCAAGGCGAGGCCTTTGAAAAGACGCGATGGCGCAACTCAACGACGACGCTAGATTCCTGTCAGCAGGAGAACTAACGGCCAGGAAACGACAACTTGTCACGCGATCCTGCAACGACACGAATCACTCCAAGGAAAAGACGTATGTCTCCACATCCCCCCTATTTCGGTTAACGACGGTAATGTCACCTAACAATTGGTCGTCACACGAAACCCCAGGTAAAGTCCTCAAATTTCTATTATTGAAATTTCGAATTTCACGCTCACTGAGTAGATTTTCGTATCTCTACTCCTCTTAATGGTCATTGTATCACGATCATTTCTTTACAAGTTACATACATGGTTTTTCGTTGTAACCATGCCAAAAGTTTTCTTGTCGATACATATGTTTATTGTCGGGTTGCGCTAAAACCAAGTTCAACTGTTTGGACTTGTCCATTACACATGTTCGATTCAAAACACCATATGATGTATTGAAAACATCGTATTCAAATTCGCATTAACAAGCGTTTCATTTGTTCCGAGTCGAAGTGAACTTGTTTGGCATTCGACTCCATTAAATTGTTTGTTGATTTCGACACCTTGTGGTGGTATTTTTCATTTACTTGAAGCTTGCGCTAAACTCGTTTAGGCATCTCATGCACAGATTTAGATATTTGCTTATTGATTGCTTAAAATCCGCTTTGATTTATCATAACTAAAGCAGTCTTAACACAATCGTGTGATAAGACAAGGGTACATAAATTCATTTCATATTCCTGTGTACCTCCTAACGGTCCTTTCAACATCGAGTGAATGTTTTGCGATCGAGAACATTATTTCTTTGATGTTTCATTTTCAATTGAAAATTCTATGATGTCATTTGAAACAAACTCTCAGATTCCCTTATTGCGCATTCATTTGACCTCAAACACGGTGAATTCGTTTGATCACCGCTATTATTAGATTGTTTAAATCGTTACGACACCTTGTGGTGTTGGTGCAAACTTGTAGCTTGGGCTAATCATGATCGATCGTTTCGTGCAAAACACAGGTGATACTTGTTCGATCACCGATATTATTGAATTGTTTCATTCATTACGACACCTTGATGCGTCGGTATAACTTGCAGCTTGTGCTGATCACGATCGAGCGTTTCATGCAAACTATTATATTTGAGATTGTTGATTTTAAGTTCATCCGGTGGATGTTATTGCTTCTAGAACTCATTTACACGTTGTAAACGTTCATATGGAATTCGATTGGTCGAAGTTCCTGTTCATTATTGAATCCCTGTTAACTTAGTCACATTAGTGACTGTACCTATACGTCTCGTTTCCTTTGACATCAGTTACTGAGACACATTTCTTTTAAACCGTTGGGATTCCTATTGTGAAGGAATGTCCTTGAATTCACATGACTCGAATAAGTCTTGTTTCGATTACGCGTTCATTCACTTTGTTATTAGTCGGACTTACCTGCGAATAACACAATTCCGAGGAGATAACACAGTCTAAATTTCGAGGACGAAATTTCTGTAACAGGGGGAGAATGTGACAACCCGTGATTTACGGCACCTAATTACGAAATTAACTAGCGATTAACGCGATACTAAATAGTGTTTACAATGCTAATTAACTTAATTAGGCCTTTGGAGTGCCTAGGAACGTGTATCCGATTCTACAGTGCGCGTGTGACGATCTGCGGAGATGCTATTGGAGAGTTAACGATGATACGCTGAAAACGTACGAAATACTGACAACAACGACAAAAATGGATGTTACACGAATAATTTTATGTTTATGGAGTTGGGTTGCGATATCGGGTCACGTAGGAATTACGGGCCACTTACACACAAGATGGGCTTGTGGGCCCTGGGCCCAAGCCCAAAACCCGCAAACCTAAACCAACACATAATAAATTAATCTTTACTACAAGGTTTGTTTCTTTTTGCTTGTGAATCTTTCCAAAATCCCTTCAAGATCTAAGTAAAATCCTAGAAAATCTTATAACATACTATAAAATCTATACAAAATATTTTCTAAGATTTCACAAGATATCTTCAAATCTCTAAACCTCTATATATGAACATACCTCCTTCCTTTCTACACTCACACCAAAAATTACCCCTGTCTTCCCCTTCTCTCTCTCGAATATTCATTCAGGAAACAAATTCCCACACAAAAAAATTCTGTCTTCTCACTTGATGCTATCCAACATTCACACATACACCACCTAAGCTCTCTCTCTAGAGCATCTTTACAGACAACAGACACCAACAATACACCCCACCTCACTCACTCGACATCTTCTCTCTGTGCATTGAAGGCCGGCATCCGGTCCGGTAAGACCACCGGCGATGCGGCGGTGGTTGTTTCCAGCAACCGGCGAGACCCCCCCCTCTTTCGAACTACAAAACGAACCACCACCACCACTGTTTGGTGGTGGTGCGGCGGTGCGACTCAGGGAAAGAGATGAGAGAGAGAGAAACGAGACAGAAGAGAGAGAGAGAGAGAGAGAGAGGCTGAGAAGAGAGAAGGAGGGCGGCGGCGACGGAGGTGAGCAGCGGCGGCCGGCAGTGGCGGCGGTGCTATCTTCATGTCCGGCGGGTTACCGATGGACTTGGTTCAGGTTGGTTCACTCCACCTCTATTTTGGTTCAACCTTGTTACGGTTTCGGTTTGCTCAATACATACTCTCGGTTCAGTTTCAGAAGCCGTATGGGTTGACTCGGTCAACTCAGCTTACGGGTCAACTCGGTCCGGGTCAACAGTGGTCAACAAGAACAGACCAGGTGACGTTTCGGGTTCGGGACTCGGTTCGGTTCAGGTCAACGATACGGTTCAAGTCGACCCGGTTAAACCGAGCTCACTCGGTTCGGGTCTTGGTCAAGGGCAGTCAACAAGTCAGCGACTCGGGTCAATTCAGTCAACGACCCGGTCAACTCAGTCAACTGAGCCGGTCAACTCAGTTGACCCGGTCAACTCATTCAAGCGGCTCGACGATTCGACGCGAAGACTTGGTAAAAATTAACGTCACATTTATTTTGTTATTTTTAAGTATTATTACTCACGTGACAAACGAGCTCGAACCGACTAACGATCTTGCATTTAGTTAATTGATTATTCATATTTGGTATTTTGATAAAATTCGTATATATTATGTGTTGGGTTGTTGAATCTTGATAAAAGTAACGACAACTTGCGTTGTCGGGGACGTCCAAAAACAAAGGAAACTCTGCCCGTTTTTTTTGAGAAAATCCGTAAATAGAAACGCGTTTTATTATAAAACAAACATCGGATTCAAATGATATTTTGGAAAGACGAATACAAGCATAAAGTACTTTCGATAACACTTCACAACTTACAAAAAAGACGAGTCGGAAATTTATATAATTATTATATTTATTATAAACTTCGTCGACAACTCCTTTATAAAGTCAATATAATTATTTATATTGTTTCAAACGCCGAACGCACATTCGTTTATAAAAATAAATATAGTTTATATTTATTTCAAATACCAAACGACACGACAATTGTTTTGCTAAAATAAATATAGTTCATATATTTATTTGAAGTAATAAACGACACAAATTCTTTTATAAAATAGATATAGTTTATCTATTTATTTCGAACTTCAAACAAACTCGATAATACTTTCGCAAATAAATATAACTTTTTATATTTATTACAAACGCCGAAACGGCGTATACGTATATTATGGCAAATATACACAAGACGTGATGTATATAATACAAGTTATTATATATTATTTTCATACGAAGCGCGATACGAGTTTGTTATATGATATTTTCATAGAAATATTATTTTTATACACGTACGACTACTCGAGACGTCTAGCGCGATGATAATGATATATTTATATTTTTATATAAATATTTATTTATTTATTTTAAGTCTCTCGGAAACTAAGTCTTTTTCAAGACTTACTAAATTGCTGCTAACATTAAACGAGACTTAACACGTATAACTTAATCTTTTCCATTAAGTTAACAACATACCGTTGAATCGTTCGATTAACGATTCGGTAGAGCTCGGTAACACGTAGTTACCGTTTTTGCTTAGAAACTTATTAGATATTCCATGTTAGGAATATTGTAGAATGCACGCTAGCAAGCCACGTCTTGGAAGCGACATCACAAAGTCGTAATTAGCTAGCTTTGCACAGGAATATTCAGGCGAGTTCATAACCCCCACTTTTTACTACTGTTTTACATTCTTTTTGTAAATGTTTTCGGGGTGGAAAGGCATGCAAAATTTTCAGAAACATACAAAGTTTTGAACAAACGCAAAACTCGTATTTCTAAATCATATCACGAATGGATTTCGAGGAACTCAAACGATTTACGAAAGGTTTATACTAAACATACCGGTTTTTTTTACAAAACAAATGCTTATTTTCGAAATATGAATGATTTTTCATAACTAAGGAGTCAGTCAGGGTGGCTGGGAAGGTTCAGTCAGGGTGGCTGGGAAAGTTCAGTCAGGGTGGCTGGGAAAGCTCAGTCAGGGTGGCTGGGGAGGCTCAGCCAGGGTGGCTGAGGTGGAATATATGTTACAGTAATTACGAAAATTTTTTACATGGTATGGTTAACGTAAGGAGGTGTTATACGATCATGTGAGTGGATAGGAACAACATGGGGCCATTAGTCCTCATGGAGGGACCGAGAGACAGGAGCGGTAGATCTATCTGGGTGTAGCGAGCCCAGCCCCCGGCCAAACTAGAAACGGACCGTGGGGTGACTTTGTCCACATACTTTGCCGTGGTGAAATCTGCTAGGTTTGAGTCTCCCTATTTGCACTTCACATATGTCAGTGGCCTTGCAAACCATTGGTGATCACAAGTCCTCTTACACTGCTACATACCAGGGATTTTATACTTACGGAAACTTCTTGTTCATACAAATTAACTACCATGTTTTATACAAATACAAAGAATTATGGGGGTATGGAGTCAAAGTCAGGGAGGGCATTGACGATTATGCGAACATTACAAAGACAAGGCTTTACAAATACATGGTTTTATGAACATAACGTGTTACAAACACAACGTTTCCATATAACTTGGCAAGAAAATGATTTTTAAATTCATTTTCTCAATACTATTTCAAAAACCGGTTACCAAAGATTTATTTCAAACCTTTCACAACTCAAAAGATTTATTTCAGATCTTTTACAAACAAACTATGAACTCGCTCAACTTTATGTTGACTTTTTCGCATGTTCTTTCTCAGGTTGCATTTCTAAGACAAAGCACGGTTGGAATAGGAGGACCATGAAGAGTCGAGTACTTAGTGGGCGTTCAGTTTCTAGAAAGACTTAGCTTATTTGCTTCCGCTGTGCAATAAAGATACCAGTCCAGTCACGCCAATGCTCTGATAAATTCGGGGTGTGACATCGTCCAAGCACATTCAGTGGCACAGAAGGAGCAGTGGGACTACTCCATTGGTTTGGGAAGCTCGAGTCAGTATTCGAGATGTGTGAATGCCCTGAGGCTCGCAGGGTCAAGTACGCCACTGGCACGTTGGAAGGAATCGCGCTAACCTGGTGGAACGCGCAGGTACAGATACTAGGGTTGGCAGCTGCTAACGCCACCCCCTGGAACGAATTCATAGAACACATTAAAAGGGAATACTGCACGCGTTATGACATCCACCAGTTGGAAGTGGAGCTTTACCATTTGAAAATGACGGGGTCAGAAATTGAAGCTTATACGAAACGGTCGAACGAACTGGCCATCTTGCGTCCAACCATGGTGGACCATCCAAGAAAGCGTATCGAATTCTACCTCAAGGGTCTAGCCTCAGAGATTCAGAGCTAAGCTACATCGGCTAACCTCGACAATATCCAAGACATTCAGTGTCTTGCTCATCGCCTCACGGATCGGACAGTGGAACAGAACATGCTGCCTAGTTGTATCAGCGCTATTACTACCGCTACCACTTCTGCTACTCCCGCTACTCCTACTGACAACAAGCGGAAATGGGATGGGTATTCCAGCAAGGGTTCCGCTACCGTTCAGTCTCAAGCACAACAGCAGCATAAGAATAGTGATCACCAGAGCCGAGTCAGCCAACTTCTGGCGGTCAGGGGCAGGGTGGATATCGGGAATTCACCCAATGTGTAACTAATGCAACAGACACCACGGTGGTTAGTGCAACGAGGGACGTTGCCAGAGGTGCCTCAAGATGGGCCGTGAAGCTAAGGATTCAGGAGCCCACGTCCTGCAAATCAGAATCGCCAACAGCAACAGCAAGCAGAAATCCTATTCAATGAAAAGATTGTTCGCATTCCTCGTTCTGGCCAAGAACCTCTCGAAGTTCAAGACGCCAAGGGTGGTGCTGTGGTTGGCATCACCTCTTTCTTGAAGGCTCAGAAATGTTTACAGAAGAGTCACACCGCAATTTTGGCTCTCGTTACTGACGTATTAACGAAAGAAAAGAAGTTAGAAGGCCATCCAGTTGTACGCGACTTCCCTCAGGTGTTTCCTGAAGATTTGCCTGGTCTACCGCCTCATCGTCAGGTCGAATTTCAAATCGAGCTCGCTCCAGGAGCAGCACCCATAGCTACCGGGAACTCAGGATGTGCATAGACTACCGGGACCTGAACAAGGTTAAAGTGAAGAACCGTTATCCTCTTCCACGCATTGACGACTTATTCGATCAGTTGCAAGGGTCGTGTTATTACTCCAAGATAGACTTAAGGTCAGGTTATCATCAGCTGAGAGTCCGGGATGAGGACGTCTCTAAAACCGTTTTCAGAACTCGTTACGGTCACTACGAGTTTCTTGTCATGCCATTCGGGTTAACGAACGCGCCTGCCGTATTTATGGATCTTATGAAAAGGGTGTGCAAGCCGTACTTAGACAAGTTCGTCATTGTTTTCATCGACGACATCCTGATTTACTCCAAGAGTCAAGAGGAGCACGAACAACACCTACGATTGATCTTGGAACTTCTTAGAAAGGAGCAATTGTACGCCAAGTTTTCCAAATGCGACTTCTGGCTTCGTGAAGTCCACTTTTTAGGCCATGTGGTGAACAGGGATGGGATTCATGTTGATCCATCCAAGGTAGATTCGATCAGGAACTGGTCTGCACCGCGTACACCGACAGAAATACGCCAATTCTTGGGTTTGGCGGGTTACTACAGACGATTCATTAAAGACTTTTCGAAGATTGCGCAACCGCTTGCTATGCTGACACAGAAAGGTGTCACCTACCGTTGGGGAGATTCCGAAGAGACCGCTTTTCAGTACCTAAAGGATAGGCTTTGCAGTGCACCTATTCTCTCATTGCCGGAGGGCACAGATGACTTCGTAGTTTATTGTGACGCATCGATACAGGGTCTTGGTTGCGTATTGATGCAACGGGATAAAGTTATTGCCTACGCTTCGCGACAACTCAAAGTTCATGAACGGAATTATACGACGCACGATTTAGAGCTGGGAGCTGTTGTTTTCGCGCTTAAGATATGGCGACACTACCTGTACGGTACCAGGTGCACGATTTACACCGATCACAGGAGTCTCGAGCATATTCTTAAGCAAAAGGATTTGAACATGCGTCAACGGAGGTGGGTTGAACTTCTGAACGATTACGAATGCGCCATCAAGTATCATCCAGGCAAGGCCAATGTTGTGGCTGACGCCCTCAGTCGGAAAGACACTCTACCTAAGCGCGTGCGAGCGCTACAGCTTACTATTCAGTCCAGTCTTCCTGCACAGATACGAGCTGCTCAAATAGAAGCATTGAAACCCGAAAACGTCATGGCTGAAGCCTTACGCGGCTCAAGGCAACGAATGGAACAAAAGGAAGACGGCGCCTACTATGTAACGGGGCGTATTTGGGTCCCACTTTATGGCGGTTTACGAGAACTTGTGATGGATGAAGCTCACAAGTCTCGCTACTCGGTACATCCAGGGTCGGATAAAATGTACCACGATCTCAAAACAACATACTGGTGGCCAAGCATGAAAGCCCACATCGCAACGTACGTCGGCAAATGTTTGACTTGTGCGAGAGTCAAGGTCGAGTACCAGAAACCAGCGGGCCTACTTCAGCAACCCAAGATACCGCAATGGAAATGGGAAGAAATTTCCATGGATTTTGTTACGGGCTTACCCAGATCCCAGCGTGGGAATGATACCATATGGGTGATCGTGGATCGACTCACCAAGTCTGCACACTTTCTGGCTATAAAGGAAACAGATAAGTTCTCCACTCTCGCAGACGTTTATCTTAAGGAAGTTGTTTCGAGGCACGGGGTGCCCACTTCCATCATTTCAGATCGGGATGCACGATTCACGTCAGAGCTGTGGCAAGCAATGCATAAATCTTTCGGCTCACGGTTAGACATGAGCACAGCATATCATCCTCAGACGGATGGGCAGTCTGAGCGAACGATCCAAACTCTTGAAGACATGCTGCGGGCATGTGTCATTGACTTCGGCAACGGCTGGGAAAAACATCTCCCTTTGGTGGAGTTCTCATATAATAACAGTTATCACACCAGCATACAAGCCGCTCCATTCGAGGCATTGTACGGACGTAAATGCCGGTCACCTCTCTGTTGGGCAGAGGTGGGGGATAGCCAGATTACGGGTCCAGAGATTGTAGTGGACGCCACGGAAAAGATTGCACAAATACGACAACGCATGGCGGCAGCACGCGACCGTCAGAAAGCATACGCGGATAAGCGTAGGAAACCGTTGGAATTTCAGGTCGGGGACCGGGTTTTACTTAAAGTCTCACCCTGGAAGGGTGTGGTTCGCTTTGGCAAACGGGGCAAACTAAATCCGCGATACGTCGGACCGTTCGAGATCATTGAGAAAATAGGCAAAGTGGCCTACAAGCTAAACCTACCAGCTGAACTCGGTGCAGTTCACAACGTATTCCACGTGTCGAATCTGAAGAAATGTCTGTCAGATGAGACCCTCATAGTTCCTTTTAAGGAACTCACTATCGACGAGCGGTTGCAGTTCGTCGAGGAGCCAGTTGAAATCACGGACCGGGATGTTAAGGTCCTCAAACACAAGAGAATCCCTCTTGTTCGAGTTCGTTGGAACTCCCGTCGTGGCCCAGAGTACACCTGGGAACGCGAAGACCAGATGACAGAAAAGTATCCCCAGTTATTCGAAAACCGTGCAACCACTACCGAGACTGAAGCTACTACTACAGAATTTCGGGACGAAATTCCAAATCAACGGGGGGATGATGTGACACCCCAGGAAAACCAGTGAACGATACAACTTACCTAGCTTTCTCAGTGAGTGCGTACCAAATTTCGGGACGAAATTTCTTCTAAGTTGGGGATAATGTGACAACTCGAATTTCCACGATTTATATCTTCGCATTTATTGCACGTTAATTGTTTAGATTGTTTGTTTACGCGACTTGTTGGTTTTATAATTGGACACGTTGGTAATACATTAAATCGTATTGTGACTATATATCCGTTGTGTTATCAAGCGTGTTTAATAACTAAGTTGAGGTACAATATAAGTGTGAATTGTGATATGTATTGTACGTGTGCATAGGTTTACACATTTGAATTTTGTTTAATCGATCAAAAATGGAACAGTGCCTAGCACCCCTAGTCGAAAATTAGCATCTCATGAAAACACCTCATGGCTGAAAACACCTAGTGTGTTTTCGTCCACCATGTTGCCAGCAAAGATAAGTTGGGCTTTTGGCCCATTAGTAGGATGTTTAATATTTTGCTCTTACTCTACGTATGAAAGAAATCACAAAACCCTAGAGCACCCCTCTACTTGTGACGGCAACCACAAACCTACGGAGGCTTCTTTGCAACTAATTCTTTTGCCTTCTATTCTGGTTAGTGTTTAAAGTGTATACGAACTATTGTTTGATAATATCATGGAATCATGATTCTGTAATCTCATGAGTTGTTGATTTCTTGTGATTGAAGAATTATTCATATTATTTTTGGCTAGACATGTTTGATTGAGTGGTATAGCAATATGTGTGAATAGATATTGATCTAATCAATGATCCTGTTCGTATAATCCATTTATCTGTATATAAGTTGATTGGTTGAACAATAATTATGGAGATGCAAATGAGTGAATATCTAAGCAAATTATTAGTTCCTGGTTGATCGACCGTTCTTGTTATTGAAACTGTTAATTGAAATAGAAATTTGATGTGTTCTCGTAATCTGTTGTTGTGCTGATGGTGATGTTTGGCCGGTGAAAACCCCCCCCACGAAATCCCTTACTCAACGAAAACACATAAGTGTTTTCGGCATCATAGAGTTTTCGGCCCAACTGGTCTTCGGCCCAACTAGTTCTGGCTATAAGTGTATCCGGCCCAAAAGAGTTTTCGACCCAAGTTATGTTTTCGGCCCCTTAGTGTTTTCGGCAACAAGTGAGTCCGGTCCATATAATGTTTGCGGCCCAACAAAGTGTTTTCGTCCACTAAGTGATTTTGCCATACATGTGATTTCGTTCAATGTTTCTCACAGTGTTAGTTATTTAATCCTTTTAGTTATTAACACTATTAGTTGTAAAGCATGTTAACTATGTTAAACTACATAACTCAGTTAAGTTAGTTATTAACTTGGTGAGATGTGAACTTGGTCAATTGTGTAGCTCTGTTGTATATATGGATTCTGTAAACTCACCATGACTATTAATGAATACTCTTACTAGATGAGACTGGAAATCTTTTATGTGAAGTGTGAATTATGTGAAATGGATTAACTGTTTGCGTGCTACATGATGTTAATCATCCAGTACACTTAGTGATCTGATTACATGCGAAACTTTGCAATCATGTACTGATTGATTATACGTGCATAATATAGGACTTGACTGATAAATTGTGAGCACTTAACTTTAGCATACCGAGCAAACCAAGGTGAGTTCACACAGCCAAGGCATGGGTTCCCGGGTGGGAATGGGATTTAATGGATTATTGTGTATACTTGGATGGTAGAACCTAACGAATACAAACCGACTAGACTAGTAACACCTATTGAACTGATCTTCGCACACCTGCCAAGGGTTGGCCACGATATTATGACTGACTTCGCACACCTGCCTTTGGAACGCCGCGAACTAAACTTGCTAACATCTTCGCACACCTGCCTGGTAGGCCGCGATACTAATAAACCTAGTCTAGAATACTTGGGAGGAATATCCCCTAATATCTTCGCACACCTGCCTGGGAGGCCGCGATGGAAATATGATACATGATATAAACGAACGAACATACTATTACTCATACCATACTATTACTGAACTGTTAACTGTGAACTCGCTCAACTAGTTGTTGACTCTCTGCTGCATGCCTTGCAGGACCTTAGGTACTTATGGAGCTTGCACTGGAGGAGCGGGTCGTTATGGGATTCGGATCGTAGACTTTATGTTAAACAATTGAACTTATAATTTTACTTTGGATTTTCATTATTACGCTTCCGCTATTGATACTATGTTTGGTTTAGAACATCAATCGTATTGATTTGGGATTTTACAAACTATCTTATTTATATTATGCTATGTTCAATATGATTGATGGCTTGATCCTGGTCGCGTCACGCCTCCAAGCGGTGATACTCCGCGTGTGGATTTTGGGGGGTGTGACAGGTTTGGGTTGGGCTCAATTAATACACACATAGTAAGCACACATATTAAACATAGCACATATCAAATAATCATTCACTTAATAAGTCAAGTTCATATAGTCATGACATGTTCATAAACGTTACACAAAGATAGGTTCAGAATTTCGAGTTGTCACATTATCCCCAACTAATTGGAAATTTCGTCCCGAAATTTCGTCCCGAAATTTCGTCCCGAAATTTGGTATGCACTCACTGAGGAAGCTAGGTAAGTTATAACATTCACTGGTTTTCCTGGGGTGTCACATCCTCCCCCCGTTGATCTGGAATTTCGTCCCGAAATTCCGAAGTAGTAGCTTCAGCCTCAGTAGTGGTTGCATTGGTTTCGAATAACTGGGGGTACTTTTCTGTCATCCTGTCTTTGCGTTCCCAGGTGTACTCTGGGCCACGTTTGGAGTTCCAACGTACTCGAACAAGAGGGATTCTCTTGTTTTTGAGGACCTTTACATCCCGGTCCGTGATTTCAACTGGTTCTTCGACGAACTGCAACCGCTCGTCGATAGTGAGTTCCTTAAAAGGAATGATGAGGGTTTCATCTGATAGGCACTTCTTTAGGTTCGACACATGAAAGACATTGTGAACTGCCCCGAGTTCAGCTGGTAGGTTCAACTTGTATGCTACTTTGCCGATTTTCTCAACGATTTCGAACGGTCCGACGTATCGCGGATTCAGTTTGCCCCGTTTGCCAAAACGAACCACACCCTTCCAGGGTGAGACTCTCAATAAAACCCGGTCCCCGACCTGAAATTCCAAAGGCTTTCTACGCTTGTCCGCGTAGGCTTTCTGACGGTCGCGTGCTGCCGCCATAGCTAGGAAGTGTGCAGACTTGGTGAGTCGATCCACGATCACCCATATAGTATCATTCCCACGCTGGGATCTAGGTAGGCCTGTAACGAAGTCCATGGAAATTTCTTCCCATTTCCATTGAGGTATCTTAGGCTGCTGAAGTAGGCCAGCTGGTTTCTGATATTCAACCTTGACTCTCGCACAGGTCAAGCACTTGCCGACGTAAGTAGCAATGTGGGCCTTCATGCTAGGCCACCAATAAGTAGTGCTGATGTCGTGGTACATTTTATCCGACCCTGGATGTACCGAGTAACGAGACTTGTGAGCTTCATCCATCACAAGTTCGCGTAGACCGCCATAAAGTGGGACCCAAACACGCCCTGTTACATAGTAGGCGCCGTCTGCCTTCTGTTCCATTCGTTGTCGTGAGCCGCGTAAGGCTTCAGCTTTAATGTTTTCGGGTTTCAGTGCTTCTATCTGAGCAGCCTGTATTTGTGCAGGAAGGCTAGACTGAATCGTAAGCTGTAGCGCTCGCACGCGCCGAGGTAGAGTGTCTTTCCGACTGAGGGCGTCAGCCACAACATTGGCCTTGCCTGGATGGTACTTGATAGCGCATTCGTAATCGTTTAGTAACTCGACCCATCGTCGTTGACGCATGTTCAAATCCTTTTGCTTAAGAATATGCTCGAGACTCCTGTGATCGGTGTAAATCGTGCACCTGGTACCGTACAGGTAGTGTCGCCATATCTTAAGCGCGAAAACAACAGCTCCCAGCTCTAAATCGTGCGTCGTGTAATTCCGTTCATGAACCTTGAGTTGACGTGAAGCGTAAGCAATAAATTTATCCCGCTGCATCAATACGCAACCCAGACCCTGTATCGATGCGTCACAATATACTACGAAGTCATCTGTGCCCTCTGGCAATGAAAGAATAGGTGCGCTGCAAAGTCTATCCTTTAGGTACTGAAAAGCAGTTTCCTGGGTGTTGCCCCAACGGTAGATGACACCCTTCTGTGTCAGTAGTGTAAGTGGTTGCGCGATCTTGGAGAAGTCTTTGATGAACCGCCGATAATAACCTACCAAACCCAAAAATTGGCGTATTTCTGTCGGTGTACGCGGTGCAGGCCAGTTTCTGATCGAATCTACCTTGGATGGATCAACATGGATCCCATCCCTGTTTACCACATGGCCTAAGAAGTGGACTTCACGAAGCCAGAAGTCGCATTTAGAAAGTTTAGCGTACAGCTGTTCCTTCCGAAGGAGTTCCAAAATAAGACGAAGATGCTGCTCGTGTTCCTCCTGACTCTTGGAGTAAATCAGAATGTCGTCGATGAAAACTATGACGAACTTGTCAAGATAGGGTTTGCATACCCTGTTCATAAGGTCCATAAATACAGCAGGCGCGTTCGTTAATCCAAATGGCATGACGAGAAACTCGTAGTGACCATAACGAGTTCTGAATGCAGTCTTGGAGACGTCCTCCTCCCGGACTCTCAACTGATGATAACCAGACCTCAAGTCTATCTTCGAATAGTAGCACGACCCTTGCAACTGATCGAATAAGTCGTTGATGCGTGGAAGAGGATAACGGTTCTTCACCGTCACCTTGTTGAGTTCACGGTAGTCGATACACATCCTGAACGTACCGTCTTTCTTTTTCACGAAAAGTACTGGAGCTCCCCAAGGCGAAGAGCTTGGACGAATGAAACACTTTTCCAAGAGCTCTTGTAGCTGCTTTGACAATTCTTCCAATTCTGATGGAGCTAGACGGTATGGTGCGCGAGCTATGGGTGCTGCTCCTGGAGCGAGCTCGATTTGAAATTCGACCTGTCGATGAGGCGGTAATCCAGGTAAGTCTTCAGGAAACACCTGAGGGTAGTCACGTACAATTGGAATATCCTCCAATTTCTTTTCCCTTGCTGATGCGTCTGAAACAAGAGCCAGAATGGCAGTGTGCCCCTTTCGTAAGCATTTCTGAGCCTTCAAGAAAGAGATGATGCCAACCACAGCACCACTCTTGTCTCCTTGGACTTCGAGAGGTTCTTGACCAGAACGTGGAATACGAATGATCTTCTCACTGCATAGGATTTCTACCTGGTGTTGGGATAGCCAATCCATCCCAATCACGACGTCGAAACTATCCAAAACTATGGGAATGAGATCGATAGAGAAAGCTTGACCAGCTAAGATAAGATTACAACCCTGAACTACGTGCGTGGCTTCTAGTCTTTTACCGTTAGCTAACTCTACTACATGTTTGGTGGGTAGAAGTGTTGGTGCATGTTTTAGCAGTTGACACATTTTCACAGACATATAGCTTGTATCCGCACCCGAATCAAATAAAACAGTAACGTAAATATTGTCGAGGAGAAACTTACCCATAACTACGTTGGGATCGTTCACTGCGTCACCTCGACCTAGTACGAATGCACGACCACGAGCTTCGTTGTCGTTGTTGTTGTTTCCCCCGTTGTTGTTATTCCCGTTGCCCTGATTGTTGTTGCGGTTCTGGTTCTGGTTCAATTGAGGGCAATCACGCTTAAAGTGACCTTCAGCCCCACACTGAAAACATCCCCGGTTTCCACGCTGTGGCTGCTGATGCTGTGGGTTCTGTGGAGCTGGGTGTTGTGGTTGCTGGTTCTGATTTGCAGGACGAGGGCTCCTACAGTCTTTAGCCTCGTGCCCCATCTTGAGACACCTTTGGCAACGACCCTTGCTGCATGGGCCGCTATGGTGCCTGTTGCAATTGTGACACTTGGGGTGAAAACCCTGATATCTTCCCCGTCTATGACTACTAGAGGATTGCTGACCAGGACTCTGGTAGTGATCAGTCTTCTGTTGCTGAGCTTGAGACTGAACAGTTGCTGAACCTTTACTAGAATCTCCATCCCACTTTCTTTTGCTGTCGCTAGTAGTAGCGGGAGTAGCTGAAGGAGTGACTGTAGCAGTAGCGCTGACACGCTTAGGCAGTTTATTCTGATCCACTGCCTGGTCAGTGATGCGATGAGCGAGGCGCTGAATTTCCTGGATGTTGTCGAGATTAGCCGAGGTAACATGGCTCTGGATTTCTGGTGCCAACCCCTTGAGATACATCTCGATGCGCTTGTATGGAGGGTCTACCATAGTTGGGCACAGCACGGCCAGCTCATTCGACCGTTTAGTATACGCTTCAATCTCTGATCCAACCATTTTCAAATTATACAGCTCGTCTTCCAACTTGTGAATATCTTCACGCGTGCAATATTCCCTCTGGATAAGTTCCTTAAAATCGTTCCAGGGTGTGGCGTTAGCAGCTGCCAACCCCAGAATTTGCACCTGCGCGTTCCACCAGGTTAGCGCGATTCCTTCCAACGTGCTAGTTGCATACTTGACCTTGCGAGCCTCAGGGCACTCGCACATTTCGAATACTGACTCTAGCTTTTCAAACCAGTGGAGGAGTCCCACTGCCCCCTCTGTGCCGCTGAAGGTATTTGGACGACAGTCCATGAAGTTCTTAAAGGTGCAAACTTGCTGCGCTGGTTGACCTATTGTGTACGAATAGGGCAAAGTTTAAATACAAGGGCAAGTTTAGGAGTGTAGGATCTAAAGATCCTAGCGTAAGTTATGACTACAGGATATACTACCTAATTGAGCAGCTGCAAGTGCCGCAGCAACTTGAGCTTGAACGAGAGCCTCTAGCTGGGCTTGTGTCATGTTAATTCTTCCAGACATGATCTTCATAGTAAAAAGTAACGTAAATGAGAGTGGTTCGCGAGTAGGGCGATGACAGAAAAGTGTAAGCACGTAGGGATTCTCATGCTATAGTATCATGTGTATCTAAACGTAATGCGAGTAAAGTTCTAAGCAGTTCTCGCAAACGGGCAATAAACATAAACCTTATTACCTAGGATGTCGAGTCTTGCACGTGGAGCGAAGCGTCGTTGTGGATCGTTGAGAGCACTGTACTGGTTATAGTCCGGTTTTAATAAAAACGTTTTCCCATATTAAAACCTAGTTCTCTATAACCAATGGCTCTGATACCAATCTGTCACACCCCCAAAATCCACCTGCGGGGTATCACCGCCTGGGAGCGTGACTGACCAGGATCAAGCCATCAATCATATCAACATAGCAAGTATTAATAAAAGTAGTTAATGTAATTCATCACGACATGATTGATGTTCAAAAACCAAACATTGTTTAAGTAGTGGAAGCATAGTAATGTAAACTCAAAATAGTTATAAGTTCAATTAACGTTCATGATCAGTATCCCACAACGACCTGCTCCTCCCTGTGCAAGCTCCATAATGTACCTAAGGTCCTGCAAGGCATGCAGCAAATAATCAACAAACTAGTTGAGCGAGTTCACCGAAAGTAAGTGCGTAATAGTAATGCGTGAGTTCATCTAGTGGGGGTTTCCCATGTATATACTACTGGTGAGGGATTCTCACGTTTATCCTTTATAATGGGGGCTTCCCATTATGGTACTTACTAGACTAGTGCAACCATGTGTTCTTCTTAAACCGAGAACAGGAATACGTACTGGGTCACGTAGGCTTTACGTGACGTGCCCTTCCCCGAGGACAGTGGTACGCGTGGGGGCTACGTAGGCTTTACGCAGCGTGTCCTTCCGACCCGGAAGACAGTAGATGGTATTGGGTTACGTAGGCTTTACGTAACGTGTCCTCCCGACCCGGGAGACAAATGGTAATTACTGGGTTACGTAGGCTTTACGTAACGTGTCCTGACTTTCCTGAGGACGATGGTCTATAGTCTAGTGAATGCGTAAGTACGAGTAATCATTCCATATCAACCTTTCCAACCCAATTCCCAACCCGGGAATCCCATGCCTTGGCTGTGTGAACTCACCTTGGTTTGCTCGGCAGATACACAAGGAGTACAGGTAAGCTAGTAAATGGTCAACCACGTCCTATCATGGTTATAATACAAGTCAGGTCTTGACTTAGATATTACACGTTTGTTTCACATAGTCTAGCACGTTACTAATCACGTATAAATCATGGCAACATTTGACAGTTAAGCAATACATACAACTTGTACGGTTTAAACACGTAAGCCCAACACTAATCGGCCCAACCTGTGGTGCGAATTCCCATAAAGCCCGATCCAAATAATTATAGCAGTCCGATTAGCAAATATGAAAACAAGTCCAATTACTTGGCCCAATCAATTGGGCCCGTGATAGCGTGAATCCAAAACAGTGTGTGCGAGCTAATGGGCCTCGAGTCGCAACCAGCAGTCTCGAGTCGCAACGGGAAGTTTCGAGTCGCAATGGCTGGTCTCGGCTCGTCATGGTCTGGTTACGAGTCGCAACCTGACTCGCAACCGTGATTGCGGCTCGTGCTGCTGTGTCGGTGTGAGGTTTCGAGTCGCAACTGAAGGTACCGACTCGCAACCGTGTGGCTTTCAACTGTAACAACTTTCCTGATTTCATGCACAAGATTTCCTTGATGACAGCTAACAAGTTTGGCAGTTTCACAATCCGATTAAACCACAATCAATTAACATAATTTCTATTATTCGGTTAACCTATCATCGATCAAACAGAACAATTGCAACACCAAATCACATGAACCCTAATCAAACCATAATATGAACAACATCTTAACAATACATAAACATTCTAACATGGATCTCGATTACCAAACTACATCCGATTATGACAATACATAACAGCCGATTACATCTTTCCATCCTAATCATAATACAATAACATAATCAATCATAGTAACCATACATGTGAACCGATTCACAACCACTATTAACTATTAACATAAACAACATGTTAACAAGAATCCTTCGGGTAACAAGCAAACATCTCCGGTAACAATCAACATACAACAATAACACAACCAATAACATAAACCACTAACCGGATTAGAGAAGGAGAAGAGAGTGATCCGAATAGGGGATGCTCTTGCCGTCGGGTTCCAAGCAAACGAGAGAGAGAAAGGAGTCTAGGGTTCTTGTGTGTTTTCTTGTGTTTAGTGACAAATGAGAGAACAAAACCCCTTACGGGTGTTTTACTCGCTAAGGAGAAGTGGGCCAAAACCCCTTAATGGGTTGTCCATGTTCCGAGTACAAGAGGTGCGGCCCAATTGGGCTTGTGCGGTCGAACGGTGTTGTGCGGTTCGGGTTGGGCTCAATTAATACACACATAGTAAGCACACATATTAAACATAGCACATATCAAATAATCATTCACTTAATAAGTCAAGTTCATATAGTCATGACATGTTCATAAACGTTACACAAAGTTAGGTTCAGAATTTCGAGTTGTCACAATTATCTCGTTCAAATTGTTTTCTGTGACATGTTCAGATGTGTCGTTTTTTGGATAAACGTATTGATCTCTTAACTCGCCCATGCCAAAACCTCCATTTTTCAATTCGATTCTCTCCCTCTTTCGCAACTTTTCGATTGTCCAGAATTCAAGCGGGCTCATATGTCGATCAACATTTATTGGAGGGACATTCGTTCGATCAACGTACAACAGCTGTTCACATGTGTGACATAAAATACTTAGAACATATTTATCAAATGATACATATGTGAATCACACGTGTGAATTAAAAATGCACATACATTACAAGTGAATTACAAGCATATTTTTTTATATTACATGTTAACTATAAACACAATACATATCACATGTGTAATACATGTCATATTACATGTGAAATCTGATTAACATGCACATGTGATCATTATAGTAATAACAAACGTAATTTGTGAATTACAGTTACACACATACACACACGTGCGCGTATATAAAACATGTAATACATACCGTTAGGATTGTTAACGCGCCCGTGAAGAAACAATTGTTGTCACACCTTCTCCATGTTTTTTTTTTTGCATTTCTTGATCGAATTTACGATGTACACGCACCAATCAACATGTTGTGGGTTTATTTCATCTGTCATATGGTGTAGGAAATTAAGATCACACTTTCCTTGGTCTTGAATTTCAACAAATGTGCTCATGAATAATGTCAAAAAATTCAGTTTGAACATTATTCCATCATCATCGCCGTTCTCCTCTATGTTTTTTGATATGGCTGAAGGTGTAACGTAACTCCCCTTATAAATGTTTCTCCATTCCTTTATAATCCCAACAAAAATTTTCTTGTATTGGAATGTTTCCAGATATATACCATGGTTTCTTATCCCCAGAAGGTTGTGGATTGCATCCCCATCAATCTTAATCTTAACACATCCTGCATTTATCTCCATATTGTCCGTGTCAAGATTGTCAACTACGTAATGGCCCAACCTCCCAAGTATGCCGTCGTTTTGGATTGATAGAAGTTTACCAAAACCTAGGCTTCTAACAGCTTCTTTCTGTTTCTCTGTCATACCCATTATCGCTATACACAGTTGTCTTGGAGATACACGTGTTCGTATCGAACACCAATTACTATCGTTTAAAACCTTCATTGTTTTACCCTTGGGTGTGCCTTTTGCGTCTTTATGTTCATCGTCAACTGTTTTCGTGCGTATCGACTTCCTCGACCTCAGTTTTACGGTAACAGGTCCTTCGTTTACTGGGTTGTCATTTTTAGCATCAGGTGCATTTGAGCGTTTCCTTGTTTTTCTGGCTTTAATATGCACACCTGCAAAACGTTAGACGTTATGACGTTACATTAATGGTGCACGTGTGCAATGGATGCACATTCAATCACATGTGTAATATAACACATGTAACATATAATCACACGGTAACAGATAGAACAGATATATAAAGGGAAACACAAAAGTTAGGGATGAATCCATTGTAGTTTGTTATTCAATGTTAACAGTTTTTGATAGTAATTTGTGACCAACTAACTGACTAACTATTAAATAAAATTACAACTTTAGTCTAGGCGTTTCACAAAATATCCATTTAAGTCCTTGTTTTTTTTATTGTTTTAACCGTTTGACTATATCAATGTGTTTAACAGATATGAGTTCATTCACGCATATATACATTTCAGTACAGTTACAGGTTATATTATTGGTGTTTTCTTGCATTGCACATATCACATTACATTTATGATGCACATGTGCATTACATTCATATTCAATAGCATACGTGTAATACAATACGTAGAACACATAATCACATGTTAACGCTTAACAACCATAATTGTGGTACATGTGTTCACTAAAAAATGCATTTAACTCACACGTAAATACAGTACAATACAGTTACATAACAGTTTGGTACATATATCATTATCATATATCATACCCGTGGTGCACGTGTGTAATACATATACACTTAATGACGTGTATTTGCGTATTAATTACCTGTAACAGTATCGGCCGTGTCAGATGCTTTCGGCCTTTTCCTTTTATTTGCCAATGACTGATTCGTGTTGTTGGCTGTTTTATAAAAAAAAATAACTAAATAAATAAATAAATAAAATACACGTGTGCATTGGATGCACATTCAATCACATGTGTAATATAACACATACAACATATAATCACACGGTAATAGATAGAACATATATATATAGGGGAACACAAAAGTTAGGGATGAATCCACTGTAGTTTGTTATTCACTGTTAACAGTTTTTTGCAGTAACTCGTGACCAACTAAGTGACTAACTATTAACTACAATTACAACTTTAGTCCATGCGTTTCACAAAATATCCATTTAAGTCCGTGTTTTTTTATTGTTTTAACCCTTTGACCGTATCAATGTGTTTAACAGATATGAGATTATTCGCGCATATATACATTTCAGTACAGTTATATGTTATAATATTGGTGTTCACTTGCATTGCACATTACATTTATGATGCACATGTGCATTACATTCATATTCAATAGCATACGTGTAATAAAATACGTAGAACACATAATCACATGTTAACGCTTAACAACCAAAATTGTGGTGCATGTGTTCACTAAAAATGCATTTAACTCACACGTAAATACAGTAAAATACAGTTACATAACAGTTTGGTACATATATCATTATCATATATCATACCCGTGGTGCACGTGTGCAATACATATACACTTAATGACGTGTATTTGCGTATTAATTACGTACCTATAAAAGTATCGGTCGCGTCAGATGCTTTCGGCCTTTTGCTTTTATTTGCCAATGACTGATTCGTGTTGTTGGCTGTTTTATAAAAAAATAAATAAATAAATAAATAAAAAAATAAAATACACATTTGCATTGGATGCACATTCAATCACATGTGTAATATAACACATACAACATATAATCACACGGTAACAGATAGAACAGATATATATAGGGGAACACAAAAGTTAGCGATGAATCCACTGTAGTTTGTTATTCACTGTTAACAGTTTTTGGTAGTAATTCGTGACCAACTAACTGACGAACTATTAAATAAAATTACAACTTTAGTCTAGGCGTTTCACAAAATATCCATTTATGTCCATGTTTTTTTTATTGTTTTAACCGTTTGACTGTATCAATGTGTTTAACAGATATGAGTTCATTCACGCATATATACATTTCAGTACAGTTATAGGTTATATTATTGGTGTTCTGTTGCATTGCACATATCACATTACATTTATGATGCACATGTGCATTACATTCATATTCAATAGCATACATGTAATACAATACGTAGAACACATAATCACATGTTAACGCTTAACAACCATAATTGTGGTACATGTGTTCACTAAAAAATGCATTTAACTCACACGTAAATACAGTACAATACAGTTACATAACAGTTTGGTACATATATCATTATCATATATCATACCCGTGGTGCACGTGTGTAATACATATACACTTAATGACGTGTATTTGCGTATTAATTACCTGTAACAGTATCGGCCGTGTCAGATGCTTTCGGCCTTTTCCTTTTATTTGCCAATGACTGATTCGTGTTGTTGGCTGTTTTACAAAAAAAAATAACTAAATAAATAAATAAATAAAATACACGTGTGCATTGGATGCACATTCAATCACATGTGTAATATAACACATACAACATATAATCACACGGTAATAGATAGAACATATATATATAGGGGAACACAAAAGTTAGGGATGAATCCACTGTAGTTTGTTATTCACTGTTAACAGTTTTTGGCAGTAACTCGTGACCAACTAAGTGACTAACTATTAACTACAATTACAACTTTAGTCCATGCGTTTCACAAAATATCCATTTAAGTCCGTGTTTTTTTATTGTTTTAACCCTTTGACCGTATCAATGTGTTTAACAGATATGAGATTATTCGCGCATATATACATTTCAGTACAGTTATATGTTATAATATTGGTGTTCACTTGCATTGCACATTACATTTATGATGCACATGTGCATTACATTCATATTCAATAGCATACATGTAATAAAATACGTAGAACACATAATCACATGTTAACGCTTAACAACCAAAATTGTGGTGCATGTGTTCACTAAAAATGCATTTAACTCACACGTAAATACAGTAAAATACAGTTACATAACAGTTTGGTACATATATCATTATCATATATCATACCCGTGGTGCACGTGTGCAATACATATACACTTAATGACGTGTATTTGCGTATTAATTACGTACCTATAAAAGTATCGGTCGCGTCAGATGCTTTCGGCCTTTTGCTTTTATTTGCCAATGACTGATTCGTGTTGTTGGCTGTTTTATAAAAAAATAAATAAATAAATAAATAAAAAAATAAAATACACATTTGCATTGGATGCACATTCAATCACATGTGTAATATAACACATACAACATATAATCACACGGTAACAGAAAGAACAGATATATATAGGGGAACACAAAAGTTAGCGATGAATCCACTGTAGTTTGTTATTCACTGTTAACAGTTTTTGGTAGTAATTCGTGACCAACTAACTGACGAACTATTAAATAAAATTACAACTTTAGTCTAGGCGTTTCACAAAATATCCATTTATGTCCATGTTTTTTTTATTGTTTTAACCGTTTGACTATATCAATGTGTTTAACAGATATGAGTTCATTCACGCATATATACATTTCAGTACAGTTACAGGTTATATTATTGGTGTTTTCTTGCATTGCACATATCACATTACATTTATGATGCACATGTGCATTACATTCATATTCAATAGCATACGTGTAATACAATACGTAGAACACATAATCACATGTTAACGCTTAACAACCATAATTGTGGTACATGTGTTCACTAAAAAATGCATTTAACTCACACGTAAATACAGTACAATACAGTTACATAACAGTTTGGTACATATATCATTATCATATATCATACCCGTGGTGCACGTGTGTAATACATATACACTTAATGACGTGTATTTGCGTATTAATTACCTGTAACAGTATCGGCCGTGTCAGATGCTTTCGGCCTTTTCCTTTTATTTGCCAATGACTGATTCGTGTTGTTGGCTGTTTTATAAAAAAAAATAACTAAATAAATAAATAAATAAAATACACGTGTGCATTGGATGCACATTCAATCACATGTGTAATATAACACATACAACATATAATCACACGGTAATAGATAGAACATATATATATAGGGGAACACAAAAGTTAGGGATGAATCCACTGTAGTTTGTTATTCACTGTTAACAGTTTTTGGCAGTAACTCGTGACCAACTAAGTGACTAACTATTAACTACAATTACAACTTTAGTCCATGCGTTTCACAAAATATCCATTTAAGTCCGTGTTTTTTTATTGTTTTAACCCTTTGACCGTATCAATGTGTTTAACAGATATGAGATTATTCGCGCATATATACATTTCAGTACAGTTATATGTTATAATATTGGTGTTCACTTGCATTGCACATTACATTTATGATGCACATGTGCATTACATTCATATTCAATAGCATACGTGTAATAAAATACGTAGAACACATAATCACATGTTAACGCTTAACAACCAAAATTGTGGTGCATGTGTTCACTAAAAATGCATTTAACTCACACGTAAATACAGTAAAATACAGTTACATAACAGTTTGGTACATATATCATTATCATATATCATACCCGTGGTGCACGTGTGCAATACATATACACTTAATGACGTGTATTTGCGTATTAATTACGTACCTATAAAAGTATCGGTCGCGTCAGATGCTTTCGGCCTTTTGCTTTTATTTGCCAATGACTGATTCGTGTTGTTGGCTGTTTTATAAAAAAATAAATAAATAAATAAATAAAAAAATAAAATACACATTTGCATTGGATGCACATTCAATCACATGTGTAATATAACACATACAACATATAATCACACGGTAACAGATAGAACAGATATATATAGGGGAACACAAAAGTTAGCGATGAATCCACTGTAGTTTGTTATTCACTGTTAACAGTTTTTGGTAGTAATTCGTGACCAACTAACTGACGAACTATTAAATAAAATTACAACTTTAGTCTAGGCGTTTCACAAAATATCCATTTATGTCCATGTTTTTTTTATTGTTTTAACCGTTTGACTGTATCAATGTGTTTAACAGATATGAGTTCATTCACGCATATATACATTTCAGTACAGTTATAGGTTATATTATTGGTGTTCTGTTGCATTGCACATATCACATTACATTTATGATGCACATGTGCATTACATTCATATTCAATAGCATACATGTAATACAATACGTAGAACACATAATCACATGTTAACGCTTAACAACCATAATTGTGGTACATGTGTTCACTAAAAAATGCATTTAACTCACACGTAAATACAGTACAATACAGTTACATAACAGTTTGGTACATATATCATTATCATATATCATACCCGTGGTGCACGTGTGTAATACATATACACTTAATGACGTGTATTTGCGTATTAATTACCTGTAACAGTATCGGCCGTGTCAGATGCTTTCGGCCTTTTCCTTTTATTTGCCAATGACTGATTCGTGTTGTTGGCTGTTTTACAAAAAAAATAACTAAATAAATAAATAAATAAAATACACGTGTGCATTGGATGCACATTCAATCACATGTGTAATATAACACATACAACATATAATCACACGGTAATAGATAGAACATATATATATAGGGGAACACAAAAGTTAGGGATGAATCCACTGTAGTTTGTTATTCACTGTTAACAGTTTTTGGCAGTAACTCGTGACCAACTAAGTGACTAACTATTAACTACAATTACAACTTTAGTCCATGCGTTTCACAAAATATCCATTTAAGTCCGTGTTTTTTTATTGTTTTAACCCTTTGACCGTATCAATGTGTTTAACAGATATGAGATTATTCGCGCATATATACATTTCAGTACAGTTATATGTTATAATATTGGTGTTCACTTGCATTGCACATTACATTTATGATGCACATGTGCATTACATTCATATTCAATAGCATACATGTAATAAAATACGTAGAACACATAATCACATGTTAACGCTTAACAACCAAAATTGTGGTGCATGTGTTCACTAAAAATGCATTTAACTCACACGTAAATACAGTAAAATACAGTTACATAACAGTTTGGTACATATATCATTATCATATATCATACCCGTGGTGCACGTGTGCAATACATATACACTTAATGACGTGTATTTGCGTATTAATTACGTACCTATAAAAGTATCGGTCGCGTCAGATGCTTTCGGCCTTTTGCTTTTATTTGCCAATGACTGATTCGTGTTGTTGGCTGTTTTATAAAAAAATAAATAAATAAATAAATAAAAAAATAAAATACACATTTGCATTGGATGCACATTCAATCACATGTGTAATATAACACATACAACATATAATCACACGGTAACAGAAAGAACAGATATATATAGGGGAACACAAAAGTTAGCGATGAATCCACTGTAGTTTGTTATTCACTGTTAACAGTTTTTGGTAGTAATTCGTGACCAACTAACTGACGAACTATTAAATAAAATTACAACTTTAGTCTAGGCGTTTCACAAAATATCCATTTATGTCCATGTTTTTTTTATTGTTTTAACCGTTTGACTATATCAATGTGTTTAACAGATATGAGTTCATTCACGCATATATACATTTCAGTACAGTTACAGGTTATATTATTGGTGTTTTCTTGCATTGCACATATCACATTACATTTATGATGCACATGTGCATTACATTCATATTCAATAGCATACGTGTAATACAATACGTAGAACACATAATCACATGTTAACGCTTAACAACCATAATTGTGGTACATGTGTTCACTAAAAAATGCATTTAACTCACACGTAAATACAGTACAATACAGTTACATAACAGTTTGGTACATATATCATTATCATATATCATACCCGTGGTGCACGTGTGTAATACATATACACTTAATGACGTGTATTTGCGTATTAATTACCTGTAACAGTATCGGCCGTGTCAGATGCTTTCGGCCTTTTCCTTTTATTTGCCAATGACTGATTCGTGTTGTTGGCTGTTTTATAAAAAAAAATAACTAAATAAATAAATAAATAAAATACACGTGTGCATTGGATGCACATTCAATCACATGTGTAATATAACACATACAACATATAATCACACGGTAATAGATAGAACATATATATATAGGGGAACACAAAAGTTAGGGATGAATCCACTGTAGTTTGTTATTCACTGTTAACAGTTTTTGGCAGTAACTCGTGACCAACTAAGTGACTAACTATTAACTACAATTACAACTTTAGTCCATGCGTTTCACAAAATATCCATTTAAGTCCGTGTTTTTTTATTGTTTTAACCCTTTGACCGTATCAATGTGTTTAACAGATATGAGATTATTCGCGCATATATACATTTCAGTACAGTTATATGTTATAATATTGGTGTTCACTTGCATTGCACATTACATTTATGATGCACATGTGCATTACATTCATATTCAATAGCATACGTGTAATAAAATACGTAGAACACATAATCACATGTTAACGCTTAACAACCAAAATTGTGGTGCATGTGTTCACTAAAAATGCATTTAACTCACACGTAAATACAGTAAAATACAGTTACATAACAGTTTGGTACATATATCATTATCATATATCATACCCGTGGTGCACGTGTGCAATACATATACACTTAATGACGTGTATTTGCGTATTAATTACGTACCTATAAAAGTATCGGTCGCGTCAGATGCTTTCGGCCTTTTGCTTTTATTTGCCAATGACTGATTCGTGTTGTTGGCTGTTTTATAAAAAAATAAATAAATAAATAAATAAAAAAATAAAATACACATTTGCATTGGATGCACATTCAATCACATGTGTAATATAACACATACAACATATAATCACACGGTAACAGATAGAACAGATATATATAGGGGAACACAAAAGTTAGCGATGAATCCACTGTAGTTTGTTATTCACTGTTAACAGTTTTTGGTAGTAATTCGTGACCAACTAACTGACGAACTATTAAATAAAATTACAACTTTAGTCTAGGCGTTTCACAAAATATCCATTTATGTCCATGTTTTTTTTATTGTTTTAACCGTTTGACTGTATCAATGTGTTTAACAGATATGAGTTCATTCACGCATATATACATTTCAGTACAGTTATAGGTTATATTATTGGTGTTCTGTTGCATTGCACATATCACATTACATTTATGATGCACATGTGCATTACATTCATATTCAATAGCATACATGTAATACAATACGTAGAACACATAATCACATGTTAACGCTTAACAACCATAATTGTGGTGCATGTGTTCACTAAAAAATGCATTTAACTCACACGTAAATACAGTACAATACAGTTACATAACAGTTTGGTACATATATAATTATCATATTTCATATCCGTGGTGCACGTGTGCAATACATATACACTTAATGACGTGTATTTGCGTATTAATTACATACCTGTAACAGTATCGGCCGTGTCAGATGCTTTCGGCCTTTTCCTTTTATTTGCCAATGACTGATTCGTGTTGTTGGCTGTTTTATAAAAAAATAAATAACTAAATAAATAAGTAAATAAAATACACGTGTGCAATGGATGCACATTCAATCACATGTGTAATATAACACATACAACATATAATCACACGGTAATAGATACAACAGATATATATAGGGGAACACAAAAGTTAGGGATGAATCCACTGTCGTTTGTTATTTGTGAAACGCATGGACTAAAGTTGTAATTGTAGTTAATAGTTAGTCAGTTAGTTGGTCACGAATTACTGCTTAACAACCATAATTGTGGTGCATGTGTTCACTAAAAAAATGCATTTAACTCACATGTAAATAGAGTACAATACAGTTACATAATAGTTTGGTACATATATCATTATCATATATCATACCCGTGGTGCACGTGTGCAATACATATACACTTAATGACGTGTATTTGCGTATTAATTACATACCTATAACAGTATCGGTCGTGTCAGATGCTTTCGGCCTTTTCCTTTTATTTGCCAATGACTGATTCGTGTTGTTGGCTGTTTTATAAAAAAAATAAATAACTAAATAAATAACTAAATAAATAACTAAATAAATAAATAAATAAAATACACGTATGCATTGGATGCACATTCAATCACATGTGTAATATAACACATACAACATATAATCACACGGTAACAGATAGAACAGATATATATAGGGGAACACAAAAGTTAGGGATGAATCCACTGTAGTTTGTTATTCACCGTTAACAGTTTGTGGTAGTAATTCGTGACCAACTAACTGACTAACTATTAACTACAATTACAACTTTAGTCCATGCGTTTCACAAAATATCCATTTAAGTCCATGTTTTTATTGTTTTAACCCTTTGACCGTATCAATGTGTTTAACAGATATGAGTTTATTCGCGCATATATACATTTCAGTACAGTTATATGTTATAATATTGGTGTTCACTTGCATTGCACATATCACATTACATTTATGATGCACATGTGCATTACATTCATATTCAATAGCATACATGTAATACAATTCGTAGAACACATAATCACATGTTAACGCTTAACAACCATAATTGTGGTGCATGTGTTCACTAAAAAATGCATTTAACTCACACGTAAATACAGTACTATACAATTACATAACAGTTTGGTACATATATCATTATCATATATCATACCCGTGGTGCACGTGTGCAATACATATACACTTAGTGACATGTATTTGCGTATTAATTACATACCTATAACAGTATTGGTCGTGTCAGATGCATTCGGCCCTTTCCTTTTATTTGCCAATGACTGATTCGTGATATTGGTTGTTTTATAAAAAAAATAAATAACTAAATAAATAAATAAATAAAATACACGTGTGCATTGGATGCACATTCAATCACATGTGTAATATAACACATACAACATATAATCACACGGTAACAGATAGAACAGATATATATAAGGGAGCACAAAAGTTAGGGATGAATCCACTGTAGTTTGTTATTCACTGTTAATAGTTTTTGGTAGTAATTCGTGACCAACTAACTAACTAACTATTAAATAAAATTACAACTTTAGTCTAGGCGTTTCATAAAATATCCATTTATGTCCATGTTTTTTTATTGTTTTAACCGTTTGACTGTATCAATGTGTTTAACAGATATGAGTTCATTCACGCATATATACATTTCAGTATAGTTACAGGTTATATTATTGGTGTTCTCTTGCATTGCACATATCACATTACATTTCTGATGCACATGTTCATTACATTCATATTCAATAGCATACGTGTAACACAATACGTAGAACATATAATCACATGTTAACGCTTAACAACCATAATTGTGGTGCATGTGTTCACTAAAAAATGCATTTAACTCACACGTAAATACAGTACAATACAGTTACATAATAGTTTTGTACATATATCATTATCATATATCATATCCGTGGTGCACGTGTGCAATACATATACAGTTAATGACGTGTATTTGCGTATTAATTACATACCTGTAACAGTATCGGCCGTGTCAGATGCTTTCGGCCTTTTCCTTTTATTTGCCAATGACTGATTCCTGTTGTTGGTTGTTTTATAAAAAAAATAAATAACTAAATAAATAAGTAAATAAAATACACGTGTGCATTGGATGCACATTCAATCACGTGTAATATAACACATACAACATATAATCACACAATAATAGATAGAACATATATATATAGGGGAACACAAAAGTTAGGGATGAATCCACTGTAGTTTGTTATTCACTGTTAACAGTTTTTGGCAGTAATTCGTGACCAACTAACTGACTAACTATTAACTACAATTACAACTTTAGTCCATGCGTTTCACAAAATATCCATTTAAGTCCATGTTTTTTTTATTGTTTTAACCCTTTGACCGTATCAATGTGTTTAACAGATATGAGTTTATTCGCGCATATATACATTTCAGTACAGTTATATGTTATATTATTGGTGTTCACTTGCATTGCACATTACATTTATGATGCACATGTGCATTACATTCATATTCAATAGCATACGTGTAATACAATACGTAGAACACATAATCACATGTTAACGCTTAACAACCATAATTGTGGTGCATGTGTTCACTAAAAAATGCATTTAACTCACACGTAAATACAGTACAATACAGTTACATAACAGTTTGGTACATATATCATTATCATATATCATACCCGTGGTGCACGTGTGCAATACATATACACTTAATGACGTGTATTTGCGTATTAATTACATACCTGTAACAGTATCGGCCGTGTCAGATGTTTTCGGCCTTTTCCTTTTATTTGCCAATGACTGCTTCGTGTTGTTGGCTGTTTTATAAAAAAAATAAATAACTAAATAAATAAGTAAATAAAATACACGTGTGCATTGGATGCACATTCAATCACATGTGTAATATAACACATACAACATATAATCACCCGGTAATAGATAGAACATATATATATAGGGGAACACAAAAGTTAGGGATGAATCCACTGTAGTTTGTTATTCACTGTTAACAGTTTTTGGCAGTAATTCGTGACCAACTAACTGACTAACTATTAACTACAATTACAACTTTAGTCCATGCGTTTCACAAAATATCCATTTAATTAAGTCCATGTTTTTTTTATTGTTTTAACCCTTTGACCGTATCAATGTGTTTAACAGATATGAGTTTATTCGCGCATATATACATTTCAGTACAGTTATATGTTATATTACTGGTGTTCACTTGCATTGCACATTTCACAATTTCTTCAGATTCATCGTCCGAAGAATCTGCGTCCTCAACAATGGGAGGACTCTGTTCCTTAACACACGATGAATCTGTCACATTCTCATATTCTGATTGACCCGAGGATGATGTACCATTTGTGAACCTGAGGCCTGCTGCAAAGTCATCTAGACCGAGTGGCACAGTAGGTTCAAAACGGGGCATATCCTCGTCATCAGGCAATTTGGAGTAATTGTGATTCATTGGGGGAGGACATGAGTTGAATCCAATACATTTTGTATCCCCCTTTTTCTTTTGAACATCAATGATGTGATCCAATACATAGCGGGAATTGGAATAGCTTTCCAATTTCTGCTTGATTGTCTCACATTCACATCGAGCTGTTGCTAACTCTACCATTTGCTTTTCAATTGTGTCAATAAGATTATTGTTAGCATGTTGTTTTCGCAAAACAGCCTTTTGTAATTCTGAAACATCATGTCTTAATGACGCAATTATTGCTTTAAATTCCTTTTCATTTCTGGTTAAAAACAAGTTAGCTTCGGTTGCTTTAGAAAGATCTACAATCAATTCTTGATTGTGTTTCTGTGTGATTTCAAACTGACTTTCCTTTTCTGCATATTTTAAACACTTTGCACATTCAACAGGAACAGAAATAGAGTCAGAATTAGTATCACATACCTGAGAAGTTTAACCTTCTACGTGAGCCATAAAGGCTGTATGAAAAGAAAAAGATCCATCTTCAGAGAAAAACTTAGCAAGCTTCTCGGAAGTTCCAGCAGTTTTCTGGCAGAGAATAGATCTCCTCTTGCATAATGCTTCAGCTTCAGCCAAAAGCTCATCAACTTCCAAATCCAAAGCATCACTTGACAAACCACCAGCATCACGTGATTCCCCATTCATGCTCCCACTATAACCCGAGCTATCTTCATCTTCTTCTGAAGATTCACCAGCAGACACGGGTTCCACTACCTTCTCAATCACTTTAGCATAGCATGCTGTTCCACCATTTCCTCCTTCTCCAAGCTGAAGGTTCCAGTTACAGATTTCATCAGCTTGAACAACCAATCCTCTGTGGGGATTAGTGTTTGTGGATCCAGATGTATTTCCTCCAACAGGAACTATTGATCTGACAGTATTGTTGTTCTGTTGCTGTTGTGGTTGTCCTTGATTCCTGAAGGGATTCTGATTTCCTTGCTTAGGTGGCTTCTGACACTCCCGCTTGAAGTGACCCTTTTCACCACAATTAAAGCAAGTGACAGCATTCATATCAAAACCATACTTGGTGTTGTTGCTTTCCAAGTTGGTTCTCCCCGTCCTTTCCATAAACTCCTTTGCTCTTCGAATTGCACTAGCAAGAGCCCATTTGATATCCATCATTTCAAACTCTTCTTTATCCACTTGCTGATAATCTTCATTGGTTAGATTGATATTCCCAATCTGACCTGCAACTAATCCACAATAAGCACTAACCAAAGTATTCAACATCTCCATATGCTCCTTGGCTACTTCGACAGTGACTTTTGAAAAGTTGGAAGTGTCTAATCTGACTGTGTTTGGATTGGAAGTGGCTTGAAGGTTTGAAGAGCTTCCATAAAACCCTTGCTGTTGCGGTTGCACATACTGTTGTTGAGAAGAAGAATCTGGTCTTGAATACATCTTCGTGTATGCTGAAGGATCAAACTGATTTGTTGTGGAAGGTCCGGTGTTTGAGATGAAAGCTGTTTGAAGTTTCGCGTGTTGAGAGGCTGGTTTTTCTCCACTGATACCTCCTGCAATCCCAAAGTACATCTCTGGATTTTGAGGAGTTAGTGTTCTTTTTGCCTTAAGCTTTTCTTCTACATCCTTGTTTTCCAATTTTTGAATTAGCTCATAAACGGTGATTGTGTCTAGAACACCATTTTCTTTGAGAATTTCAAGAAAACTGCTCCACTTTGCTGGTAAGCTATCAGCGAATCTCTGCACCATTTCTCGTGGAGTGGCAGTGACTTTAAAGGCAAACATCTCGCTCAACAAGTGATGGAACCTTGTAGATAACTCTGCCAAAGTCTCATTCTCCATACACGTGAATCCTTCAAACTCTTTCTTCAGTAATTCTTGCTTGATCTTTCTAGATTGAGCATTTCCTTCACATCGTAACGTGAGCATATCCCACAAGCTTTTAGTGGTCGTGCAGTAAACAAACTGGTGGTAAATGTCTCTGTGAAGAGCTTGTGTGAGAATCATGAATGCTTTCTTTTCTAACTCATATTTCTTCTTATCATCATTAGACATAGTGCTGTAAGTTTCTGGATTAGATCCTGCAACTTCCAACTCATTTTCAAATGGAGTGAAGAAACACATCCATAGATCTTGACCTTGCCCCTGAACATAGGTTCTCAGCCTTTCTTTCCACCATCCCCAATCATTGATGTGATTTAGCTTTGGCGGTTTTGTGCTTGTACCAGTTTCAATGTCGTTCTGCATCATTGCTTGAATGCTGCTGCTTTGATTTGTGACCAATGCCCATTGATTTGCAGTTATCATTGCAGCTTGAGGTGGGGCAATAGCTCGCATCCATGCAGTTTTGTCAAAATCTGACGCAGATTGCGTAGCTGATGATTGTGGAGTCAAAGTTGTTGTAGTCCACGCGGTTGGATCCCACTGACCGTTTGTTCCCATTTTATGAAAATTAATATATTAAGTGAAAATTGATTTAAAATTTGAAAAACAAGTTTTTCCTTTTTCAAAAATTCAATGTTCACAAACTATGTTAATATGTTGAAATGAAACAAACAGCCGAAAGATCCTGGATCGAAAGACCTGAACAACACAACTGTTAACTTAAACAGATAAGAATCGAAAGATAACACCTGTTCGAAGGATCAACAGTGTTCGAAAGATCACTGTTGAATTTCGAACAATGACTTCGAAAGATTCTCCAAGACGAAGAATCCTTATCTTTCGAAAAGAAACAGTAGCTCGAACGATATATCCTTCGAAAAGATTCCTTGGCTCGAAAGATAACTCACAGACTTCGAAAGATGTTCGAAGGATGGGTATCTGTCGAACCTCCTTGATCGAAAGATGATCTTTCGACTTCGAAGGATATCTTTCGAACACAACTGACACACTGACACAAAGTAGACAGGTTGGTGAAAAGGTGATGGGGTTGGTAGACAACTTTCGGCAGAAGGTATGTTCAGACCTCAACTTTCTACCAACTCAGATTTTACTTTTAAAATATTGCCCAAAAAGGAAGCTTCTTATCCAGAAACCGATCCCCGGAGTAAGCCGGAATTTTGGCCGGAAATTACCAAACCTTTTAGAACAAGATTTTAAGTTACCCAAACCTTCCTTTAACACACCCGGTTAGTTTAGAACACGTTTTTAAGTTTATAAATGCAAGAAAAACACTAAAAACGGGTGCTAAACCAAGTGTCCAAACACTCCAAAGTCTTGTAAAAACCCGGTTTTTAACAAGGAAAAGAGCCAAAGCTCTGATACCACTTGTAGGTCCCTCGGAGGATGAGGTCAAACCTTAACCTTGTTATGTGAAACACACTAGCAAGTGCGGAATCCAAGCTAGAGTGCAAACCGAGATGAAACAAGCGCAAACACAAGACACACAATATTCACCGATTAACACCACTTGTATTAATACGTATGAAAGGTTCGGTTACAAGCTCAATGTTTACAAATCTGTTTTGTAAACTCTCTAAGTGTGTGTGTGTTCTTGACAGAAGTGTCTCTCCTTGTCTGCCTTATCTCTCGTGTCTGGCTATCAAGTGAACACTACATGAGTATATATATACCCATGACAGATACACTGGTCGAAGGATCAGAATGTCTGGTCGAAAGATCATCTATCGACCAGAAACTCGCCGAAGGATCCACATATACCTCGAAGGATGGTATATCCTTCGAGGTCCAACTGCATCCATCGAAGGTTATCTTTCGAGGTCATCGAAGGATATAAACAATCCTTCGATGACATCCTTCGACACAACATATGTTACAAACCATGTGTTAACTGTTTGGCCAAGTCAAACCAGGAGGATGGTTGACTTGGTCAAACTTACATCCAAACACATATAATAACAAACCTAAGACGTAACCCAGACTAACAAAAGACATCGTTTTGTATCATGACGAAATACAGACAAAGTACAGACATAAGTGCACCAACAAACTCCCCCTTGGCTGTAGCTTTGTCTCGATTTTCGTGTCTTCAAGTCTCTGACGTCTTTTCAAGTCTTCAATGTCGGATGATCTTCAAAGTCTTCATAGTCTTCAAGTCTTGAAAGCAGAAAGTGTATCAACAAACTCCCCGTTTCATGTAGGAAGTGTGTTGACAAACTCCCCCTTAACATAAGCTCCCCCTTGAGTTATGCTCGTGAAAAACTTGATCTTTACAGCTTGAGATCCTTGTGGTGTTGATGATGGTCAGCGGCAACTCGATCATCTTCATCCTTTGAGTGCCTTCACGTCGTGTCTTCATTACGAAGCTTGTCATCGACCATGTTCTCCTTGCCTTTAGAATCTGCACATGCAAGAAATCTAAACGCGTAATGAGAACAACTGCTTGGAATATAGTTAGCATAAACAAATGACACACGTATGACCATGTTTCAATCAAACACCGTCCGACAGTTTGAAAGTTTAATAAATTTGTCAATTTAAATTTAACTTTCAAAGACTTGCAAATTTCGACCGTTTATGAAGATTTAGTCAATTCGGTTTTCAGTCAGGTTTCAGGTAACGAAGACTCGAGCTCCAACATCGTACGATCGAAAATAAAGTAGAAATAAAATCTTTTTGGCTTTTATAAAGTTTATATTAAAACAGATTTTAGGTGTGTTTTAATATTTCGAAATGTAAAGACTGAAAGCAGTAAATAAATATATACAGACATTCTTTTTGCGAGTTTCGAGGGTAAGAGAATCATATCAGTGTACGGTCATGCCAAAACGCTCGTGTTGTTCAATTAGTTAACATTAAGATAAGCATCCTATAACAATTATCGGTATTGTTGTCCACTTAAGCTCAACTTATCAGATGTAATCATGGCGAGGGGATACGTTAATGTGACAACTCGTATTTTGAACCCAACCTAGTATAACTCGCTTGAACTTTATGTGGATATTTGAACTGATGGTGTGAACTTGAATGTTATGTGATTATGATTTTTGTGACATTGTGCTTCGGATATAATGGACCAAAACTCCAACCCACTTGCCTACACAACCCATTCGGTCCATGTGGTTGGACTCGAGACCTTGGGGACGGCCCAAGTAGGGGTCGGCCCACCCTCCTTAAACATGTAAACACTATGGGGGGGGGGGGTTGTTCTCTCATTGTTACAACAACACAAACACACACAAACCCTAAAGAACTCTCTCCCCCTCTCGGCTACTTGGAACCCGGCGACACACCCACACCCTACAACCGAGGATCATTCTTGTCTCTTCTCTAATTCGGTTAGTAATTGATATGTCTATTGTTGGTTTGTATATTGTTGAGGAATCGGCTGTTATATGAATGTTCTTATGAGTATTGTTGCATGATAGTATGTTTGATTATGATGCTAACTGTTAATGTTCATGAATCGGCCATGTTTGTATGTTTGTACCTAATCGGATATGATGCTTGTTAACCGGCTGTGATGTTATGATTTGGGAACATGATTTAGGTTGCTTGATAAGTCTATGAAATCGATTGTCACATGATCCGATCCACTGTTCTTGATGATAATGGTATGAACATGCATGAATCTTGATTAAAAACTGTTGTTGATCCGTATGATTGCTATTGAAAAACTGTTAATTGATCATGATTGAACTGCCAAATTTGTGCATAATCTGTTACGGAATTTAGAAGCTACAAATCAGGAAGTCAGTTACACCGGGTTGCGACAAGAGGTTGCGAGTCGGGAACGCCTAGTCTCGACTCGAGACCTCACACCGACACGCAGCAGTACAACTCGAAACCGTGGTTGCGAGTCCAGTTGCGACTCGAAACCGACACAAATCAGCATGAACCGAAACCACGGTTGCGAGTCAGGTTGCGACTCGAAACCGGACCATGACAAGCCGGAACCACAGTTGCGAGTCCCGTTGCGACTCGAGACCTTCCTTCGTTGCGACTCGAAATCTCGACTCGAGACCATGTAACCGTGCACGCTGATATTGGGCCTACACACTATCACGAGCCCAACTGATTGGGCTGAACACTTGGACTACGCTTGTTATGTAACTGTTTACGCTGATACCTATATGATGATGAATACTTGTTACAATACGTGTAGAACCTACGTGCAATACTTGAATACGAATCTGATTGGTATGATAACTTTGGTAGGACGTGGTTGATCGCTTTTTAACTTAATTGAACTGTGTGTATCATACCGAGCAAACCCAGGTGAGTTCATTACATTTTCTCAAGCATGCGTCCCGGTGGTTTGGGACAACTGGTAAACATTTGGAAGGGAAACTTAGGGTAAACAACTGAAACATAGAAACAATCATTTACCGGATTGCCTGTAAGGCAATGGGGTAATTAGTTGATAGCGCTATTAGGTTTGGCACCCTCACACCGGGCCGTAAGGACGGGCGTGAACTAATTACTGGGACAACTTGTAACGCGGATATAAGACCTCCTACAGTTTGTCAAGGTTGTTTGATACCTTGACTTGACCAATGCCTGTAGGGCATTGGAGTTAGGCATTCCCATCATTGACGCTGCATACGGTACAACAAACGAATTAACAACGATATCAGAAACAAACAACGAGTTGATTTAACTAATACCTGGTAACTTCACACGTAAGCAACACCTTGAACTCACCAGCGTAGTCTGACACACTTGTTTGCATGCTTGTAGGTCGTTAACTTTGGAACATGGACTTGCTATCTGGGCGTGCTGGAGTGATCATAGATCGAAGCTGCTGGACTATTTATAATTGAAACATTGGTTTTAAGCTTATTTTGAAACAATCACTAAACGACTTATCATATGCTTCCGCTACTTAACTCCTGGAAATTAACATTGTGTTTGACATTTAATCTTGACAATTAATGACATGTTTTATTTATTTACGATTGGTTCAATGTGATTGGTGGCTCAGACTCTGATGTGTAACACGCCTCGCGGGGTTCCCGCAGGTGGTATTTTGGGGGTGTTACAGTTTGGTATTAGAGCCACTGGTTATAGTGAACTAGGTTTTAAAACGTTTTGTAAAACCAGACTACAACCGAACAACTTCGACAATCGATCATGACACTCAGCACCAGATTGCAAGGTTCGCTTCCCTCTCACTTTATACATTACTTGCTTAGCAGTCACACACCCACAACGTATATGAACTGAAACATTAAACACCATAGTGACTAGATAGTGTGACACTACTCTTCGACTCATGTGAACCACAGAACTGTGATATCAGCTGTTGTGTTATTTGAACGGGGGAAACTTCGAGCGCAAGCTAAGAGGCTCTGAGATGAACATGCAAATCGCCTTATTATTATGGGTGCACACTTAATAATAACGCGGGGTGCATGCAAGTCCCAGTGAGGCTTATCGAGCGTGAGGAGGGTTCTGCCTTACTATGTGTGAACTTAGTAGTACGTGAATATCAGTATGATGCTTGACTCCTATCTCGTTTCGATCTCTAAATCGGCTTATTCCCCACTATAGAAACATGAGTGGACGAGGACACGGACGTGGCAACATCAACATGACACAGGCTGAGTTGACTGACCTAATCAACACCCGCGTGGCTGAGGCCCTAGCAGCCTATCAAGCTGGTACGGAGTGTACCAAGTACTCTTTACTCTTATACCACGTACACGTCTTTTCATTCCTGTAATGTGTTTCCTCCCGTTATTTAGGTCAACAAGCGCAACCTCAACCTAACCAGCCTGCGTGTACATTCAAAATGTTTATGGACTGCAAGCCACAGACCTTCACCGGGACTGAAGGGGCTGTGGGACTCCTAAGATGGTTCGAAAAAGCAGAGTCGGTGTTTGCTATCTGTAACTGTCCCGCTGGGGACAGGGTGAAATATGCTGCGGGCACCTTGGCTGATGGTGCCCTAACATGGTGGAACGCCCAAGTGCAGTTATTGGGCATTGAGGCAGCGAATGCCACAACTTGGGAAGATTTTAAAGAACTGATCAGGGAGGAGTACTGCCCTCGGGACGAGGTCCAGAAGTTGGAAAACGAATACTATGACTTGAAGATGGTTGGATCTGAAGTCGAAGCGTATGTGAAGCGATCGTATGAACTGGCCGACATGTGCCCGAACTTGTCTCGGCCTATGTCTCGGAGGATTGAGTTGTTCATCAAAGGGTTACCTCCGCGTGTGAAGAGCTTGGTCACTGCAGCCCATCTCAATGATTTGACACAGATCGTTCATCTGACTCACAAGATTGTGGATCAAGAGGTGGAAAGCGAATCGCTGCCCCCGCGTATTTCGGCCACTAAAGCTGCTACACCCACTGCCACTGCGTCCGCTAACGATAACAAGCGGAAGTGGAGTGATTATGACAAGGCATCCAGTGCTGGCCAGACTCAGAAAAGGCCAGACAACAGCAACCGCAACATCAGCCAGTCGTCGTCTGTCAATCAAGGCCAGGGAAGTGGTCAAAGTCAGGGCTCGTATGCAGGAAAGAAACCACAGTGTAATAAGTGTGGCTACCATCATTTCGGGCCATGTAGTCGCACGTGTCGCAGGTGTGGTAAAGTGGGCCATGAGGCCAAGGATTGCAGGGCTTCACAGCCCAGGCACCAGCAGCAACAGAACCAGCAGAATCAGAGACAACAGGGACAACCACCACAGCAGAACCAGGGTTTCAGGAAGGGGTGCTTTCAGTGTGGCGATGAGGGCCACTTTAAACGGGATTGTCCTCAGTTAAACCAGAACGCCAACGACAACAACAACCGCCCGAATAACAACAATGCTGGAAACAACAACAACAACGGCAACAACGGGGGTAATGGTGCTCGGGGCAGAGTGTTTCAGATTGGAGCAGGGGATGCCAGGAATGACGGCAACGTTGTAACTGGTACGTTTCCTGTTAATGATCGTATTGCTTCTGTATTATTTGATTCGGGTGCCGATTGGAGTTACGTGTCCCTAGAGTTTAGTCAACGATTAGGGATAACCCCAACACCCTTAGAGGTTAAACAAGTAGTAGAACTAGCAGATGGTAAAACGATAGAAGCCTCGAACGTCCTTTCTGGATGCAAACTAGATCTCGTGGGTCAGGTGTTTGATATTGACCTACTTCCCGTTACGCTCGGTAGTTTTGACATAGTGGTAGGCATGGACTGGTTGTCTAAGCACCAAGCAGAAATTCTATGTAAGGAGAAGATTGTGCGTATTCCTCTCCCTGATGGAGAGCCATTGTTAGTTCAAGGACATCATAGTGGGACGATGGTTGGGATTATCACGGCCATGCGTGCACAGCAGTATCTACAAAAGGGGTATCCTGCACTGTTAGCATTAGTTACCAACGCTCAGTCTGAAGAGAGTAAGATCGAGGATCTACCAGTGGTGCGAGAATTCGCTGATGTGTTCCCAGAGGAGCTACCAGGGTTACCTCCTCACCGTCAAGTAGAATTTCAGATTGATCTTGCACCGGGAGCGGCTCCAATTGCTCGAGCTCCTTACCGGTTATCACCAGGAGAGTTACAGGAACTGTCTAACCAACTGCAGGAGTTGTTGGACAGGGGCTTTATTCGACCCAGTTCTTCGCCTTGGGGAGCCCCAGTTTTGTTCGTAAAGAAGAAGGACGGGTCATTCCGTATGTGTATCGACTATCGAGAGCTCAACAAGGTGACCATTAAGAACCGCTATCCGTTACCACGCATCGACGACTTGTTCGACCAGTTGCAAGGGTCAAGCTTCTATTCAAAGATCGACTCAAGGTCGGGTTATCCCCAGGTAAGGGTTAGGGAAGAGGATGTTCCCAAGACAGCCTTTCGAACGCGTTACGGACACTATGAGTTTTTGGTCATGCCGTTTGGATTGACCAATGCACCAGCAGTTTTCATGGATCTCATGAACCGCGTATGCAAGCCATATCTCGACGAGTTTGTTATAGTGTTTATTGACGACATCTTGGTCTATTCCAAGAACAAGGAAGATCACGAGCGTCACCTACGTCTCATCTTGGAACTCTTGAGAAGGGAACAGCTGTATGCGAAGTTTTCTAAGTGCGACTTTTGGATTCGGGAAGTGCATTTCCTTGGGCATGTTGTTAACGAGAAAGGGATACATGTGGATCCTGCGAAGGTGGATGCGGTAAAGAATTGGGCGGCACCAAAGACTCCGTCTGAGGTGCGACAATTTCTTGGTCTCGCAGGGTATTATCGAAGGTTCATTAAAGACTTCTCGAAAATCGCGCAACCTCTCACCTCACTAACACAGAAGAACACGGCGTACTCTTGGGGAACGAAGCAGGAAGAGGCCTTCCAGTTGTTAAAGCAGAAACTTTGCAGTGCACCGATCTTGTCATTACCAGAGGGTACCGAAGATTTTGTGGTTTATTGTGATGCTTCGATTCAGGGTCTCGGTTGCGTGTTGATGCAACGCGAGAAGGTGATAGCTTATGCTTCTCGTCAGCTGAAGGTGCACGAGAAGAACTACACGACACACGACTTGGAGCTAGGAGCGGTGGTATTTGCGTTGAAGATTTGGAGGCACTATCTGTACGGTACCAAATGCACCATCTACACCGACCATAGGAGTCTCCAGCACATCTTCGACCAGAAAGAGTTGAATATGCGACAACGACGATGGGTGGAGTTATTGAACGATTATGAATATGCCATCAAGTATCATCCGGGCAAGGCGAACGTTGTAGCTGATGCCCTCAGCAGAAAGGATAGTGCACCCAGGCGTGTACGAGCATTACAACTAACGATTCAGTCCAACCTCCCTTCCCAAATACGAGATGCTCAGTTAGAGGCATTGAAACCAGAGAACGTTCGAGCTGAAGCTTTACGTGGCTCGAGACAACGACTAGAACAGAAGGGAGACGGTGCTTACTATGTAACCGGACGCATTTGGGTCCCACTCTTTGGCAACTTACGAGAACTTGTAATGGAAGAGGCACATAAATCACGTTACTCTGTACATCCTGGATCAGATAAGATGTACCATGACTTGAAAACTACCTACTGGTGGCCCAGCATGAAGGCTCATATAGCAACCTACGTCAGCAAATGTTTGACTTGTGCTAAAGTCAAAGCAGAACATCAAAAGCCCTCAGGTCTACTGCAGCAACCAGAAATACCCACATGGAAGTGGGAGCAGATCGCTATGGATTTCGTGACAGGACTACCAAGAACTCAGGCTGGGAACGACACTATTTGGGTGATTGTTGATCGCCTCACGAAATCAGCACACTTCCTAGCAATCAAGGAAACAGACAAGTTTTCTCAGCTGGCAGCAGTGTACCTTAAGGAAGTGGTCTCTAGGCATGGGGTGCCAACTTCTATCATCTCAGACCGTGATCCGCGTTTCACTTCAGAATTATGGCAGTCAATGCATAAATCGTTTGGTTCCCAACTCGACATGAGTACCGCTTACCACCCACAGACGGATGGTCAAAGCGAGCGCACCATCCAAACACTCGAAGATATGCTTCGGGCATGCGTGCTCGACTTTGGAAAAGGATGGGAGAAACACCTACCGTTGATAGAATTCTCCTACAACAACAGCTACCATTCAAGCATTAAGGCAGCTCCGTTCGAAGCACTGTACGGACGGAAATGTCGTTCACCTCTCTGTTGGCATGAGGTGGGAGATAGTCAGATCACAGGCCCTGAGTTTGTTCTTGAAGCATCGGAAAGCATCGTGCAGATCAGAAACCGTATGGCCGCAGCTCGCGATCGTCAGAAAAGCTACGCTGACAAGCGTAGTAAGCCGTTGGAATTCGAAGTTAATGACCGCGTTATGTTAAAGGTTTCACCCTGGAAGGGTGTGGTGCGTTTTGGGAAACGCGGCAAACTAAACCCTCGTTATGTAGGACCGTTCAAAATTCTAGAACGAATTGGAAAGGTGGCTTACAGGTTGGAATTACCGGCTGAGTTGGGTAATGTCCATGATGTATTTCACGTATCGCAACTAAAGAAGTGTTTGGTTGATGAAACACTAGTAGTACCATTTCAAGAGCTGAAGATAGACGACAAATTGCAGTTTGTCGAAGAACCAATTGAGATTATGGATCGGGAAGTTAAAGTTCGCAAACACAGCCGTATACCAATTGTGAGAGTTCGTTGGAACTCAAGACGTGGTCCAGAGTTCACGTGGGAACGCGAGGACCAGATGAAACTTAAGTACCCACATTTGTTCACCGAAGACCAGTCAAAACCTACCGAACCTAGTGTTGAGGCAACTAGCGAATTTCGGGACGAAATTCCCATTCAAGTTGGGGAGGATGTGACACCCCAGGAAAAACCAGCAAACGATGTAACCTACCTAGCTTTAACTTATATAGCTTACGTTAGTGAGTGCGTACCAAATTTCGGGACGAAATTTCCTTTTAGTTGGGGATACTGTGACAACTCGTATTTTGAACCCAACCTAGTATAACTCGCTTGAACTTTATGTGGATATTTGAACTGATGGTGTGAACTTGAATGTTATGTGATTATGATTTTTGTGACATTGTGCTTCGGATATAATGGACCAAAACTCCAACCCACTTGCCTACACAACCCATTCGGTCCATGTGGTTGGACTCGAGACCTTGGGGACGGCCCAAGTAGGGGTCGGCCCACCCTCCTTAAACATGTAAACACTATGGGGGGGGGGTTTGTTCTCTCATTGTTACAACAACACAAACACACACAAACCCTAAAGAACTCTCTCCCCCTCTCGGCTACTTGGAACCCGGCGACACACCCACACCCTACAACCGAGGATCATTCTTGCCTCTTCTCTAATTCGGTTAGTAATTGATATGTCTATTGTTGGTTTGTATATTGTTGAGGAATCGGCTGAACACTTGGACTACGCTTGTTATGTAACTGTTTACGCTGATACCTATATGATGATGAATACTTGTTACAATACGTGTAGAACCTACGTGCAATACTTGAATACGAATCTGATTGGTATGATAACTTTGGTAGGACGTGGTTGATCGCTTTTTAACTTAATTGAACTGTGTGTATCATACCGAGCAAACCCAGGTGAGTTCATTACATTTTCTCAAGCATGCGTCCCGGTGGTTTGGGACAACTGGTAAACATTTGGAAGGGAAACTTAGGGTAAACAACTGAAACATAGAAACAATCATTTACCGGATTGCCTGTAAGGCAATGGGGTAATTAGTTGATAGCGCTATTAGGTTTGGCACCCTCACACCGGGCCGTAAGGACGGGCGTGAACTAATTACTGGGACAACTTGTAACGCGGATATAAGACCTCCTACAGTTTGTCAAGGTTGTTTGATACCTTGACTTGACCAATGCCTGTAGGGCATTGGAGTTAGGCATTCCCATCATTGACGCTGCATACGGTACAACAAACGAATTAACAACGATATCAGAAACAAACAACGAGTTGATTTAACTAATACCTGGTAACTTCACACGTAAGCAACACCTTGAACTCACCAGCGTAGTCTGACACACTTGTTTGCATGCTTGTAGGTCGTTAACTTTGGAACATGGACTTGCTATCTGGGCGTGCTGGAGTGATCATAGATCGAAGCTGCTGGACTATTTATAATTGAAACATTGGTTTTAAGCTTATTTTGAAACAATCACTAAACGACTTATCATATGCTTCCGCTACTTAACTCCTGGAAATTAACATTGTGTTTGACATTTAATCTTGACAATTAATGACATGTTTTATTTATTTACGATTGGTTCAATGTGATTGGTGGCTCAGACTCTGATGTGTAACACGCCTCGCGGGGTTCCCGCAGGTGGTATTTTGGGGGTGTTACAGTTAAGGTATGATTTATACTTACCGACCGGTGTTCATCCACATCACGACACATTCCCGTATCAAGGTATGCACGAGGGTTCATCTTACCGGTGAGTATACCGATTATCATCTGTTTGACCGTATATGATGTGAGATTCTCACTTATTTTGATTTGAAAACAAGCCCTATGTGATAAAATCACTTATTTATGAGGAACTTGATTTTCATATGCATGAGGGCACAGGAGCAAGTCCGTGAACAGGTCAGTACTTCCGTACAGCAGAGAGACGAACTTGACTCCCGGATAAATGTGATATTTTATCACTTATTTGATATGGACATGTGATTGTTTATCACTTATTAAGGTCGAATGCAGTATGTACACATATGTATAGTATCATGGAAGATCTAGACTTGCGTCCCCGTTATTTTTCGGTAAAAGATACAACCATGATACCCAGATGATAAGCAGCATAAAGACCGAATATCTCAGAACCTCGGCAATCTATCAAACGAAATTTCGGTACTAAGACCATATGCCAATGAATGGTTCCCACCTGGTCTTCAGTCGATTTAAGATTTATATCACCCTGCACACTTTAAAATGATTGTGAGCCTACCGATACATCTTATATAGAGCTGCTTATCGTTTTTCATTTAAGGTTTAAAGAGGTTTGGATAGACCACTGATGTACTATCATTTTCTCTTTTGCTCGCCAGGAAACTCATTTTTGTTTTTCTATTGTTTTTGTGTTTTTGAAGTTTTTCGATGTTTTTGGATTTTCAGATTTTGGATTTACTCCCCCTAAAATAAAAAAACTAAGATAAATATAAAACACAAAGATATATACAAAAATGATTTTCCGATGTTGGTTTTACTCTTGCTTGACCTTAATGCCGTTTACCAATAATAAAAAGTCAAATCTTGATTTGTCAAATGCTTTGGTAAAAAGGTCGGCACGTTGGTCATTGGTGTGGACCATGACAACATTGACGAGTTTCATAAAGAAACAATCATGTGTGAGGTGATATTCGAGATCAACGTGTCAGGCCAAAGAGTGCTGTACGAGACGATATAATTCATATAGCAGCTTAAAAATCAACAAGTATAGGAGAGATTAGAAATTTAAAAACCGTATCCTGCAACTGCTTCGTGCATTGCAAGGAATCTGAGTGCTCTCCCAAACTGGATATCCACCCGGTGTGAATTTCAAGGTCGATTTTGTAGCTACTGGAAAATCTCTTCACAGCAACCCGATCAAAAACCTTTGGTTCCGGCTGATCTTCCTCATTGCACCAGCGAAGGTCTTTGTCTTCCTCTTGAGAAGTAGTGTGCGGATGTTCAATCCACGCCAAGGCACACATTTTCTTCAATCACACCGCGAAGAAATGTACACTACACGTCCATTTTGTTGATTTTGAACTTCAGACGTTGTGCAGGTGCGTACATTGCATTGGAATCTTTCCTGAGGACCCGATCAAAAACCATAACAACCAAATTTTGGCACTTTCTTCATCTGATCGAATTTTGCAACTTCATTCAACCGCATTCTTTCACCAACATATTCTTCTTCTTTTCTTTTTCTTTCCTCTCTCTCCATCAATGGCAACAACATTCTCCTAGATATAACAATATTTCGGAGCCTTATGTCACAATCTTGTGCATGGACGCTCCACTATCAACAATCCTAAGACTATCAATAGTTCCTCCTGGAACATCCTGCACACTCATTCAGAGATTAGTTGGAGAGGGGGACCCAAGCCTTTGTGGACTTGGGTCGTCCTTGATCATCAAGGAAAGTGATTTCAATCACTTGATGATTAGGAAAAAGAATCTGTGGTGCTCCCCCTGACTGAATTACCTGTTTTTGTTTCCAAGCTGTTTGTCCTTTACCAGTATTTGTATTAATTGTTTTTGTATTTACTGGTTGTACCGTTGTAGATTTTGCTTGTACAGGTTTTTCTTCTTTGACCTCTGATTCTAAGGCCTTCTCAATTATCTTTTGATTCTTTTGTTTTAACTTCTTTTCCCTTTCTTTCAAGACACGTGGGTCTTGTTTCGGGGAAACAGGTCGTTTTAGGTAATTGGTTTCTTGGGGAGCACTCGTTTTTGCCTTCAACTTTTGCAGGTATGGGCAGTATCTTACAATATGCCCAATTGTGCCACATTCAAAGCACATTCTCCGCTCTACAAACCTCGGAGAAACATGTTGGTGACCAGATGGAGAACCAGACAATGAACTTTGTGATCTAGATGTGCTTGGACCTAAGTCACATCCATTGGTGTGTTGGGTATAATTGTTCTGATCATTTCGTTTTAAAATTCTAACTTGTTTTACAAAATCAACGTTAGATTTATCCTGAAATGTTTCAAGTTTGTCTGTACCCTTGGATCCAACAAAGTTCACTTTCGGTTCTCGTTTCTTAACAGAAGCTCTTTTGTTTTGCACCTTTTGCTGTTGAACCTTAGGTTGCTCAACCTTAGATTGTTGAATTTTAGGTTGTGCAGCCTTAGATTGAGTAGCCTTAGACTGTTCAACTTTAGGTTGTTGAACCTTTGGTTGTTCAGTCTTAGGCTGCTGAACTTTAGATGCTTGAACATTCTTGTTCTGAGCCTTCTTTCCCTATACCTTACCCTTTCCGGAGTTGACTTGTTGTTTTCGCTCAATAGGTAGTTTTTGGTTTCCGTATTGTTTTCTAATTTGTTCACACGGAATTGGATCACATTGAGTGACGGTAACTTTTCCTTTTTTGTTCCCAAAAACTTATCAGTACATCCTTCAAAAATTTGCTCAATTAAATCTTGATTTACATTTTTAATTGGAAAATCTTTGTTAGAATAGATTTTGTTATCTCCTTTGAGCGTATACAACAAGTTATTCCCTTCAGGGCTAACTACAAGGGATTCCATTGCAACAATGGGAGGACTCTGTTCCTTAACACACGATGAATCTGTCACATTCTCAGATTCTGATTGACCCGAGGATGATGTACCATTTGTGAACCCGAGGCCTGCTGCAAAGTCATCTAGACCGAGTGGCACAGTAGGTTCAAAACGGGGCATATCCTCGTCATCAGGCAATTTGGAGTAATTGTGATTCATTGGGGGAGGACATGAGTTGAATCCAATACATTTTGTATCCCCCTTTTTCTTTTGAACATCAATGATGTGATCCAATACATAGCGGGAATTGGAATAGCTTTCCAATTTCTGCTTGATTGTCTCACATTCACATCGAGCTGTTGCTAACTCTACCATTTGCTTTTCAATTGTGTCAATAAGATTATTGTTAGCATGTTGTTTTCGCAAAACAGCCTTTTGTAATTCTGAAACATCATGTCTTAATGACGCAATTGTTGCTTTAAATTCCTTTTCATTTCTGGTTAAAAACAAGTTAGCTTCGGTTGCTTTAGAAAGATCTACAATCAATTCTTGATTGTGTTTATGTGTGATTTCAAACTGACTTTCCTTTTCTGCATATTTTAAACACTTTGCACATTCAACAGGAACAGAAAGAGAGTCAGAATTAGTATCACATACCTGAGAAGTTTGACCTTCTACGTGAGCCATAAAGGCTGTATGAAAAGAAAAAGATCCATCTTCAGAGAAAAACTTAGCAAGCTTCTCGGAAGTTCCAGCAGATTTCTAGCAGAGAATAGATCTCCTCTTGCATAATGCTTCAGCTTCAGCCAAAAGCTCATCAACTTCCAAATCCAAAGCATCACTTGACAAACCACCAGCATCACGTGATTCCCCATTCATGCTCCCAATATAACCCGAGCTATCTTCATCTTCTTCTGAAGATTCACCAGCAGACACGGGTTCCACTACCTTCTCAATCACTTTAGCATAGCATGCTGTTCCACCATTTCCTCCTTCTCCAAGCTGAAGGTTCCAGTTACAGATTTCATCAGCTTGAACAACCAATCCTCTGTGGGGATTAGTGTTTGTGGATCCAGATGTATTTCCTCCAACAGGAACTATTGATCTGACAGTATTGTTGTTTTGTTGCTGTTGTGGCTGTCATTGATTCCTGAAGGGATTCTGATTTCCTTGCTTAGGTGGCTTCTGACACTCCCGCTTGAAGTGACCCTTTTCACCACAATTAAAGCAAGTGACAACATTCTTATCAAAACCATACTTGGTGTTGTTGTTGGTTTCCAAGTTGGTTCTCCCCGTCCTTTCCATAAACTCCTTTGCTCTTTGAATTGCACTAGCAAGAGCCCATTTGATATCCATCATTTCAAACTCTTCTTTATCCACTTGCTGATAATCTTCATTGGTTAGATTGATATTCCCAATCTGACCTGCAACTAATCCACAATAAGCACTAACCAAAGTATTCAACATCTCCATATGCTCCTTGGCTATTTCGACAGTGACTTTTGAAAAGTTGGAAGTGTCTAATCTGACTGTGTTTGGATTGGAAGTGGCTTGAAGGTTTGAAGAGCTTCCATAAAACCCTTGCTGTTGCGGTTGCACATACTGTTGTTGAGAAGAAGAATCTAGTCTTGAATACATCTTCGTGTATGCTGAAGGATCAAACTGATTTGTTGTGGAAGGTCCGGTGTTTGAGATGAAAGCTGTTTGAAGTTTCGCGTGTTGAGAGGCTGGTTTTTCTCCACTGATACCACCTGCAATCCCAAAGTACATCTCTGGATTTTGAGGAGTTAGTGTTCTTTTTACCTTAAGCTTTTCTTCTACATCCTTGTTTTCCAATTTTTGAATTAGCTCATAAACGGTGATTGTGTCTAGAACACCATTTTCTTTGAGAATTTCAAGAAAACTGCTCCACTTTGCTGGTAAGCTATCAGCGAATCTCTGCACCATTTCTCGTGGAGTGGCAGTGACTTTAAAGGCAAACATCTCGCTCAACAAGTGATGGAACCTTGTAGATAACTCTGCCAAAGTCTCATTCTCCATACACGTGAATCCTTCAAACTCTTTCTTCAGTAATTCTTGCTTGATCTTTCTAGATTGAGCATTTCCTTCACATCGTAACGTGAGCATATCCCACAAGCTTTTAGTGGTCGTGCAGTAAACAAACTGGTGGTAAATGTCTCTATGAAGAGCTTGTGTGAGAATCATGAATGCTTTCTTTTCTAACTCATATTTCTTCTTATCATCATTAGACATAGTGCTGTAAGTTTCTGGATTAGATCCTGCAACTTCCAACTCATTTTCAAATGGAGTGAAGAAACACATCCATAGATCTTGACCTTGCCCCTGAACATAGGTTCTCAGCCTTTCTTTCCACCATCCCCAATCATTGATGTGATTTAGCTTTGGCGGTTTTGTGCTTGTACCAGTTTCAATGTCGTTCTGCATCATTGCTTGAATGCTGCTGCTTTGATTTGTGACCAATGCCCATTGATTTGCAGTTATCATTGCAGCTTGAGGTGGGGCAATAGCTCGCATCCATGCAGTTTTGTCAAAATCTGACGCAGATTGCGTAGCTGATGATTGTGGAGTCAAAGTTGTTGTAGTCCACGCGGTTGGATCCCACTGACCGTTTGTTCCCATTTTATGAAAATTAATATATTAAGTGAAAATTGATTTAAAATTTGAAAAACAAGTTTTTCCTTTTTCAAAAATTCAATGTTCACAAACTATGTTAATATGTTGAAATGAAACAAACAGCCGAAAGATCCTGGATCGAAAGACCTGAAAAACACAACTGTTAGCTTAAACAGATAAGAATCGAAAGATAACACCTGTTCGAAGGATCAACAGTGTTCGAAAGATCACTGTTGAATTTAGAACAATGACTTCGAAAGATTCTCCAAGACGAAGAATCCTTATCTTTCAAAAAGAAACAGTAGCTCGAACGATATATCCTTCGAAAAGATTCCTTGGCTCGAAAGATAACTCACAGACTTCGAAAGATGTTCGAAGGATGGGTATCTGTCGAACCTCCTTGATCGAAAGATGATCTTTCGACTTCGAAGGATATCTTTCGAACACAACTGACATACTGACACAAAGTAGACAGGTTGGTGAAAAGGTGATGGGGTTGGTAGACAACTTTCGGCAGAAGGTATGTTCAGACCTCAACTTTCTACCAACTCAGATTTGACTTTTAAAATATTGCCCAAAAAGGAAGCTTCTTATCCAGAAACCGGTCACCGGAGTAAGCCGGAATTTTGGCCGGAAATTACCAAACCTTTTAGAACAAGATTTTAAGTTACCCAAACCTTCCCTTAACACACCCGGTTAGTTTTGAACACGTTTTTAAGTTTATAAATGCAAGAAAAACACTAAAAACGGGTGCTAAACCAAGTGTCCAAACACTCCAAAGTCTTGTAAAAACCCGGTTTTTAACAAGGAAAAGAGCCAAAGCTCTGATACCACTTGTAGGTCCCTCGGAGTATGAGGTCAAACCTTAACCTTGTTATGTGAAACACACTAGCAAGTGCGGAATCCAAGCTAGAGTGCAAACCGAGATGAAACAAGCGCAAACACAAGACACACAATATTCACCGATTAACACCACTTGTATTAATACGTATGAAAGGTTCGGTTACAAGCTCAATGTTTACAAATCTGTTTTGTAAACTCTCTAAGTGTGTGTGTGTTCTTGACAGAAGTGTCTCTCCTTGTCTGCCTTATCTCTCGTGTCTGGCTATCAAGTGAACACTACATGAGTATATATATACCCATGACAGATACACTGGTCGAAGGATCAGAATGTCTGGTCGAAAGATCATCTATCGACCAGAAACCCGCCGAAGGATCCACATATACCTCGAAGGATGGTATATCCTTCGAGGTCCAACTGCATCCATCGAAGGTTATCTTTCGAGGTCATCGAAGGATATAAACAATCCTTCGATGACATCCTTCGACACAACATATGTTACAAACCATGTGTTAACTGTTTGGCCAAGTCAAACCAGGAGGATGGTTGACTTGGTCAAACTTACATCCAAACACATATAATAACAAACCTAAGACGTAACCCAGACTAACAAATGACATCGTTTTGTATCATGACGAAATACAGACAAAGTACAGACATAAGTGCACCAACAAAGTCCATGTTTTTTTTATTGTTTTAACCCTTTGACCGTATCAATGTGTTTAACAGATATGAGTTTATTCGCACATATATACATTTCAGTATAGTTAAATGTTATATTACTGGTGTTCACTTGCATTGCACATATCACATTACATTTATGATGCACATGTGCATTACATTCATATTCAATATCATACGTGTAATACAATATGTAGAACACGTAATCACATGTTAACGCTTAACAACCATAATTGTGGTGCATGTGTTCACTAAAAAATGCATTTAACTCACACGTAAATACAGTACAATACAGTTACATAACAGTTTGGTACATATATCATTATCATATATCATACCCGTGGTGCACGTGTGCAATACATATACACTTAATGACGTGTATTTGCATATTAATTACATACTTGTAACAGTATCGGCCGTGTCAGATGCTTTCGGCCTTTTCCTTTTATTTGCCAATGACTGATTCGTGTTGTTGGTTGTTTTATATAAAAAAAATAATAAACAACTAAATAAATAAAATACACGATGTATATGTGTATATGAATGTGTGTGTGCGTTAGAACGTTAGAACGGTATGTAATGCTTCCAAGTGAACATATGTATTTCTTTTTATTGATATGTATCATAACTTACCAAATTCTTCGTGGTTCACAACGTTACTTTTGGTGTCCCGAGCTTTATCGTTGTTGTTGTTCTTTACAGCTTCGTTTTCTTTGTTATGGCCTTCATCATTGATATTGTTGTGCACGTCCTTAATTTCGTTGTTTTGAACATCCTTTTTTTTCTTGTTGTTCGATTTAAACACGAATCTGACTTTCTTGCGAACTGTGATGTTGTTTGTCATATTAAAAAAAAAACATAAAGAGTAACCATAATTATTGAGTAAACGGATGAACAAATAAATAAATGAATATTAATGGCAGTAATGTTAAGAATAGAATATTAATGTTTTTTTTAGTAATACCTGGTTTTGCTTGGTTGGTTTCGATATTGTCGGTACTTTCATCCTTATTGAGGTTGGCCATCATTTTTTTTTTCTTTTATCGCCTTAGCTGCTTAATGGAATATATCATGAATATAATATATGTGTAATATAATACAATTATATGTGTGACCATAATACACAAGTGGTGGATACGATTCATAATTACAACTCATATAATCATCGTATATCAATAATATATTTATCATTTATATAACACATGGCCATCGTATCATACGAATATGTATGTATATATATTTCATTTGTATTGCACACGTGAACCGTATACACAAGTATAACACATGTAAGACACATTACACAAATCCGAAATATCATTTAACATTGTATTGCACATGTGAACCGTATAAATGAGTATCACACATGTGATACATATTACACACATCCGAAATTACACATGTGAGACACATTACACATGTGAACCGTATACACGAGTATTACACATGTGAGACACATTACATGCATCATAACTATCATTTAACATTATATTTGCACATGTGAACCATATACACGAGTATGATACATGTGTGACACGTTACGCGCATCCTAACTATCAGTCAACATTATATTGCACATGTGAACCGTATACACGAGTATCACATATGTGATACACATTACACGCATCCTAAATATCATTCAACGGTGTACTACACATGTGAACCGTATACACGAGTATCACACATGTGAGACATATTTCACTCATCCTAACTATCGTTCAACATTGTAGTCATGAATCTCACACATATATCACATATTTGGGCGATTATATGTGTCTAAATCAATATCAGTATATTACAGATGACAAACGTCAATTATCATCCACAATTAATGACTTAAACATGAAATGTGTGACAATTTTATCAATTTTGTATATACTAACAGTGATCGGTGCGAACATAGTTATGATCAATGTGTTGTGTGAGTGATACATCAAAATGTGTGATGATTTTTAGGCAAATTAACGTGATACGAGTTCGTACCAGGTAGATCTTCGATATTTTTGCCGATTTGATGGATCGATTGTGCAGCGATCTCCGTTTGTATGAAACCCTAGGATGTCGCCGAGAGAGATGGAGAATTCCTTTTTTTCTTAGGTCTAAACGAATGTTGGTGAGGATAGGCGGTCTAGTTTTTTACTTGTATATTTCCCAAACTACCCTCCCGTGTATAAATTAAAGCTAAATGTCCGTGATTTATATACTGAATTATATCAGCCGTTGATCATGTTTGATCAATGGTTGTTTTTTAGTTTTCTTATTAAAACGACTTTTCTCATGATCCATCCCCTATATATATATATATGTGTGTGTGTGTGTGTGTATATATATATATTAAACATTTCTAATTTCTCCATACATTATCATTTTTCTTAAATGACTCCTTAACATCACAATTTTTTTTTATCGTTCACTCAAATATATTCGAGCATATTTTTAGGACATAAAAAAGATTTAAGGTCTCGTACTTTTTTTCAATACTACTATTTATTACTATACATGTGCAACATTAACAAAAACATAAACCCTACCCCTAAAAACCCACCCCACACCCAGAAACCTAATCCACCCCCCCCCCCCAAAAAAAAAAAAAAAACCCTCACCCTTGAAAACCTAAACACCATCAACCCCCCCCCCCTCCCTAACCCCCAAAAACCTAGGCACCTCCTCCCCATCTCCACCTAAAAACTAAACCCGAAACTAAACCCCCCAAATACCTAACTCTAAAACTTAAACTAAACCAAAAACCTAAACCGCTAAATTGCATGTTATGTTGCACATGTGCACTACTATAATGGTAGTATTGAAAAAAAAAACACAACACATATACTCTTACAAAAGATAAAAAAAATTGCAATCTTATGGCGCATTTTTTTAAATAATATGAAGAATCTAGAAATGTTTGAAAAGTTATATATATATATATATATATATATATATATATATATATATATATATATATATATATATAGGGCTTGGTTATATAAGAAACCCTATCTTTTTAAGAAAACTATGGAAACCCATTGTGAACCATTGATTAGCTTACATCAAACTTGATCAATGGCTATGATTATTTTGGTATGAATAAAATTAAAAAGAAATAAAAAGTACTGCCATTTAGTACCATCGAAGGGCATTTTCGGAAGTCAACAAAGGCATTGGAAAACAGAAATCACTGCCATGCAGTAGCCGTCTAATCAAGAACTGCAAACACAATTCAAAAATTTTTCTTCTTTACCATTATACTCATTTCTCCTCTATTCATGTTTCTCTCTCGTCCAAAAAGAAACATTGAAAAGCTACTTCCCGAACCCTAACACAGAAGCCGATAGTGTCCAGCTTGGAGAATGAGGAAGTCGTTCATAATCTTGTCGTCGTCGGTGAAACTGAAACGATTAAGGAAGATTTAGACTTCAATTAAAAGGTTAGTTTGTTGTAATCGGTCATGTAAAAGGTGGTTTTGTTCAACCGATTTATCGGAAAATGGCAACTGAGTTTGTTTTCTTTTATATATGTAGGACTTCGAAACACAGATTAGGGAAAAAAAGGTCTGAGAGTCGTAGCGTTGTGATTATATCCGACGAACCCAAGCGAGGACCTTCCAAACAACAATCTGACTTTGGTCCGACCCAACGGGAGTTAGGTTAGAATTTTTATGTCTCTGAACACTTAACATAGTTCAAGGTGATCTGTATATGGATAGTGTGTTGGATAAGAAATTGTGTATAACAGAATTTTGTTGGCTGCCTTGCAGTGTATGATGATACCGATAGTGTGTCACCAAGCCATGGGAAAAGACGGAAAACAGGTAACGGTTAACCAGAAATATTGTTTATAATTTGTATAATGTCTTGTTGGGCTAATCGTTTTTATTATGAATCTATCGGTGCTAAATGAAGGTTGTGTGGAAAGCAAACGGGGACATAACAAAAAGCGCAGTGGTAAGTTCCTTTTGTTACAATAGTGGCTAATTGCGTATCCAGTTAAATCTGAGTAACATGTTTGAAAGTGTAGGGAAGAAAAGCATTGTCGGGGATAGTTCTGGGTGTGGAAATAAAAGAAAACGTGGTTAGTTAAATATTGTTGGCTTTGATTAACATGTGTTAATTGGGCATGACCTTGAAAATTCACTAACATGTGATAATCAGCAGGGGAAAGAAACAGCGCCGATGATAATTCTGGCAATGTAATGCGAAAAAACCGTGGTTAGTTATTTTTTAAGCCCTTCAAAAATTTGGATGTTACGAATGAAAAATTGTTACATGTTGTCATCGGTGGTTGTAAAGTAGACTAATTGTTTGGGTTGTTGTGGTTTCGTATAAAATGTTATTTCAGTAAGTAGGGCAGAAGTGACGGCTACATCGAAGGGTGGGACGTTAAGGACCAAAAAGAAGAAGGGTTCGGAGGACAATGGGAAAGGTAAAGCAGGAAACCAAAGGTAGTTGGTAACAAACCGGAAAAGGTTCAGAAAGCCCGTAAGCAAGCAAAAAAGGATGAATTTCCAGGCATAAGGACAAGATCTGCACCACTGCAGTTTTATAAGTGTGTACGGTGTGACAACTGGCAAAAATAATGGTAATTCCGTACAACTTAAACACTTGATTTAACGTTTAATTTCTCTCGTTACAATTTAATGATTTCATGATTAGATCGAATAAGTTCTAGCAATCATAGGACATGGTTAAAAATGCTAAACAATATTAACACAATCGCCAGGTCGCGAGAAAACCGCAAACTATGTCCTAATATGTTGGCACAATGCTGAAAATACTATTCACCTGAGCACACTATTCATGCCAGCCAGTTCCGAAACTGTCCGAACGAGCAACGAATGACATGAAAAAAAAAAAAAAATATTATAGTTGGGATATAAATAAAAACCCCTAACTAGGGGCACTAAAGGATAAAACATATAGACTTTAAAAAAAATGTATATATATTTTTTTTAAAGTGTTCGTTCTGCGCTAAACTGTAACCGAATAAAATGTCCGCGGCACTAAAATTCAGCATTTTAGTGTCCGTAGAACTTGTAAATAACATTTTACATCATAAATAAGCTTAGGGATATCAATGGGATACTCGAAACATTTACTCCCGGTGTCACGCCACAACTTTCACACACTATCCAAACTCGAGCCGATAGGTGAATAAATTATATTCCTACCATCCAATCTCCTAAACTAAAAGGCTAGCGAACTAGTTAGCGATATTTTGGCGTCGTAAACGCCTTAAATAAATGCCATAACATCGATGGTAAAATAAAACCATAGCTCCCGGTACTATATTACGCTTTTCATATCTTACCCGATATCGAACAGACAAGCGAACCGGTGGTATTTTTACCATCCAAAAACATTACCCACTAAACTAACAAAATAGTTAGACTTTATTTAAAATCCTAAACAATTATTAACACCTTAATTACCCTAATTACCTTAATTACTAAAATATCTAGCCATTTAAACATTTTAACACATGCTTTATATGTTAAAAAAAAAAATATATATGTGCAACCATACTTTGTACCCCCAATCGGCCATACTCTATCATTTCTAGACTTCTTGATTGTAAGTATGGAGTTATAGATTTGCTTTGACTAAAAGATTGTGCAACAATTTAATTAAAACCTCACCATCCTTTTTCCCTTCATTTCCTCAAATATTTCAACAAATAAAACCCCTCCTACCTCCCTCACCTCACGGCACTACCTCCACAACTTGACACCACCCTTTTCACAATTAACACACCTTATTTTAAACTCTAGTAACCCATTTCAAGATCACTTAAGGACTTTGCAATATGGAAGAACATTAAGGATCACTTTGGAGCTCTTATTTTCTCCCTATCTTCATCTTTAGCTTGTGCAAATTTGTAAGATCAACTTTTACCATTTTTAAGCTTATTATGATATGTAGTTTAACAAAGTACAAGTTGATCATCTTGAACATAAATAAAATCAAACTCAAAATTCCTAATCTCACCATAAAAGTCTACTAAATGTGATGTATATTATGTGGATTATGTTGATTATGTGCTAGATGATGCTTTACATGTGTAGATCTTGTTAAAGTAGGTTATTTACATGGATGATCTTGCATGTTTAAGAACATAAATATAGATTTAAACATTTTTATGTTTAAATCTAAACAAGATCATCATTCTTATGAGCCATGAACTTTACTACGACTTAAAAATGAGTTACAACTTATATGTGACTTTTATATAAATTAGAACCACAATTTTCACTAAAAGCGTCTTAAAAAGTGGTTTAAACAAGTTGTTTACAAGGAAGAACAACATGGAAGTTCTTAAGAAATAATATGTTTTTTTTTGTCTTGTTAAAATAAACATAAAATGTCACCATATATTTTTAAAAGTGTGTTTAAAAATATATAGAAAGTTCATGGAAATGAGGATGTTAAATGTAGGATTATTCATGCTAAGTGATTGAATGAAAGTTGGTTTGGATTGATCATAATTAAGGGTGCTAAACACGCTTAAAAATGCGTTTTAAAAACGTGGGAAAACGCCATAGTTTAGGGGAAACTATGGCAAAATTTTCAAAAAAAAAAAATTAAATTAATCACGATTAAAAAGAGATTAATGGGGTGATTAGCATGGTTAATCGCGATTAGTAACTTTACTTGCGATTAACGACCTTAATCGTGATTAGACGAACCCTAATGACAAGGGTTAGGTTTTTAACTATCCAAGAGATTATGTTAACACTAAAAGGTATTTTTATTAAATAAAGATGGGCAAAAAAAAAATTCAAGAATAACAAATATAATTTTTGGAGAAAATTATATGTTTATATTCTAAATGCTTTATTTGAAGTATAAAATGTGTATATTATGTGTATGTATTAGCCGTAGGAATATGTACCAAAAGTAAAATATGCAACGCTAAAAAAAAAATATATACACTTTCGCCACGAAAAAAAAACATTACAAACATTCACAAGTGTGATGTTAGTTGCGAACCTTCACGCCTACTTAAAATGCACAATTGTAATACCATAACTCAAGGCGCAAACATCGGACGATTCTTTATGCTTCTACAACGAGACGGACAATTTCGACACAAAGGATATAATAACAACTCACGGCGAAAAATTATAACAAACAACATATTCTAGACACTTGAAATTTATATACACACGACAACGAAAAAATGGAAAGTTTAACTTTGATCATAACGCCAAGTGTGCTTAGAAAAACAACAAGTTACTAGCATAACTAGTAATTGTTATCAAAATTTAATAAACATTATATTAGGCTAAAAATATAACACTTTGGGCTTTTAAATTAATAGTGGGCTTAAGATAACAAAAATTTTGGGCTAAGCCCAATTTCTTAAATAGGTGGGCAACGGCCCATTTCCATAAACCCTTACAAGAGCCCATTTCTAGTAAATAATATGGGTCAGGCCCAAAGACAAAATACATGGGTTAAGCCCAATGACACTAGGATGTGGGCTAGGCCCAATGTAAAAATACATGTATAATTCTTATAATTATATATTATAAAAATACATTATAAATACGGTATACCTACATGTAAAATACGGTATACCTACACGTATAAATACGGTATACCCACGCGTATAATATAGTATACCTACACGTATTATACGATATCCCTACGCGTATAAATACGGTATACCTACCCGTATAAGTACGGTATACGTACACATTTAAAACACATAAATACAAGTATACATACGGTGTATGTATAAAAGACTCTATTACATGACGATACATACACATACACTTGTTGAAGTGTACTCTCTCACTAAGGTTGTATACATACGACAACGTATCTTGACGTTAAAAATAAATATTTTTAACACTTTTTGCACTTATATTTGTGTAACAAATATAAAGTCTCGAATCGAAGTATACCTGAAACAAATGCCAACATATTACTAAAAATACGCAAGCGTTCCAAAAACAAAATGAAAACAATAAACGTTCAAGATGAGCAACGAGTACAAGGTCTAGGAAGGACCGGTGTGTCTAATGAGTTAGAACCCTTGTAGGTTGACTCGCGTTTACGGAACACGTTGATTGAATATATCTCTCTCAGGAACGCAAAGCTGTGAGTTCATGTCCCCCTTTTCTCTTAACTGTTTTCGGATTTATAACTCTCGGGGGTGGAATACATGTCTCAATGGTATGGTTTAGCTAGGGAATGAACTGTTAGATCATGTGAGCGAATAGTAATCTCTCTTAAGTGCCATTAATCTTGTATAAGACCGAGGGCAAAAGTGGTAGATCTATCGGGTGTAGCGAGCCCCACTCTTGGGTCCTTGTGTGGCCCATGTAGTGCTTTTGTTGTTCTGACCGGGTGGACCGGAGGAAATTCGCTAGGGTTGAGTGCTTCCTATGTCGCCACACATATTAATGTCCTTGCAAAACATTAATGATCTGTTCATAGACGCTATACATACCTTTTTATTATAAAAGATCTCTCATATGTTTAAAGGTTTCATTGGAGCTCACTCAAAACACATGAACTCGCTCAACTTTTGTTGATGTTTTCAAACTCACATGTATTTCAGGAAACTAATGGAACTTGGGTGCTGGTGTTTATTATGAAGCTTTTGGATTACAAGTCATCGATGTCATCCCTTTTGGAGGGTTTGGTCCATATATCTCATCTTCAATGAGATATAGGATGCAAAGCCTTATGTTTTAAACTTATGTTGAACTCGTCTTTTGTAAAACTTATAACTTATGTCATTTTTGAATTTAAAATAACTTATGACGTGTAATATTTTTATTATGTCAATGGATGAACATCGTATGTTTTAATCATGTAGTTGTTTACTTATATCGTACGCAATGAAAACTAATCAAGTTCACACCGCGCGCTTCCGCTAATGGACGGGTGTGACATACGGGCATTGACAGAACAACAACGTGACGCAGTCAGGCAAATGGGCTTTGGTCGTTTGCTAACTTTCAGCGTTGATGGTTTGCCGGCTAAGTTAGGTTATTTTGTTCTGGACAATTTTAATCCCGATAAGATGGTGATATGTACGGCTGCCGGTGATATCAAGGTGAACAGGAAAGTGATACATAAGTTATTAGGGATTCCGACTGGTGGACAAAAGATTAGTTCGATTGGTAAGCTGCCGATGCTGACTGATGCCATTGCGGATTGGAGGGCGAGATACCCGGGTGTAATGGTGCCTCCAACAAAGATGGTGAAAATGATAGATGAGTCCGATGGCGAAGACAGTTTTGATTTCAGGATGGATTTTGTAATGTGTTTTGTGGCAGTGCTGGTTGATTGTCATAAACAAAGTTGTTTACGGGAAGAAATCTTAGAGTATCTGGATGAAGAAATGGACTTTGCAACAATAGACTGGTGTGACCTTGTTGTAGAAAAGCTGAGAACTTGCAAAGATACCTGGAATCGGCTTGACCCACAAAGTTTCTTCGTCGGTCCTCTAACGATTCTGATGGTAAGTGTACTTTTAATTATTTTAGATAATTAACATGTGTTAGAATAGTTGATTATTTCCGGGCTGAACGGATCGTTGTTTCTTGTAGTTGTTGTACGTTGATAGCATTGAGTGCACGGGGATGGAGGTAGACAGTGCGGTCTGTCCTTTAGCTTTTTGGAACTTGAAAAGATTGAGAGAGAGAGAAAGGCTTGAAATCCTTGCTGGTGGGTTTGGACTAGGACGGTTTAAAGGATTAACACATCCCAGAAACTATAACGTGGAACACTGGGCAAGTAAAGAGGTAAAGTTATATGCTCTAACATGTGTTTTTTACAATTAGTATATATTTTTAGTATGAAAATGTTGAAAAACTATTTTCAATAGGAGAGGTTGACGATAGTACGACAGTTAATAGATGTGACAAAGAAGAACAAAGTCAAAATTGAGGGTATGTTAGAATCGCTTTTGGTGGAGAGCCATGAAGACGAAGAAGTACAAACGTTGAAGGCAACGTTTGAAAGTATGTTTGAGAAGAAAGTTAGTGAAAGTGAGGATCACGATGACGCGGTAGATTTAGCGTCACACAAGATCAATTCGGTCTTGGGAGATTTGAGAAATGATGAAAGGTTTCACATCAACGAAGGAGAGAACGCTGGTTAGTAACTGTTATTCTTTGTGTTATTTAGTTTAATAATTTGGAATCCATTTATCGTTGTGCAAACAATTTCGTAGGGGATGGCATGGACGACGATTTTTCGGATGGGTCACCAATAGCGAGCTTGTACAGGAAGTCGCTTATCCGGCAAAACAAAAAAATCAGTAAAAGTAGATTGAAAGCAGTAGGATCTTCAGCAATAGACTTTGATGCCCAAGAAGGTGTGCTCACAATGTTTATGAAATGAACACGGAACCACGTGTTAAATGTGATACCTGTTGTGTTGGTTATCATTCTTAAAGTGATCACTGTAACACATTTGACGGTCTGGCAACCTGTATTGATTGACATATTTTTTTGGGGTTGCAGCTGATGTTGCGGGCCAATCAATCGTAGATGATGGTGGAGAAGACTATGTTGAAAAGATGGAAGATGGTGGAAAGTCGGATCAGGTGAGGAGATCTGTAAGACTCGGGAAGTTAAAGCATGTTAGTGAGACAGAAGAAGGGTTTGTGACCCCAAAAAGAAGAAAGACAAGTATGAAGTTTGGTGGACAATACACGGATGGTGGCAAAGAAAAAGGTAAATTGTTACATGTATTACCATTTTAAGAGTACGTTTATAGCGCGAAAAGAGTTTATGTACCTTAACTATATGTTATGGAATGAAATGTTTAGTCTAACACATGTTAAGGTGATAATTATCGTATAGTATAACCTTCTATTGTGGTTGCAGCAGATGGTGCGGGGGAATCAAGCGTAGTTGCTGATGGAACTGAGTGTACCGGAGCGCTGGAAGAAGGTGGTATGTCGTTACGGGTAAGGAGATCTCCCTGTCTGAATAAGTTAAAGGATGCTCCTGAAATGAAAGCAAGCTTTGTGACCCCGAATTGCCCGAAGACAAATATAAAGATTGATCGGGAAAAAACGGATGATGGCAACGAATCAGGTAAACTGTAACATATGTTACCAGTTTCATCATACATTTAGATTTATCAGTACACGCGTAGTTTGTTGCTCGTTAAAATTTATTACCCTCTAATATGCGTACGTGTCTGAAACCCATTTAATATTTCTGTGATGTTATAGGGTTCAACAAGACTAAGAAGCAACTGGAAGAGAGAGAACTGGGGTTTAGTGAATTTGGGCAAAAAAACAAACGAAGTCGTCGAAGGTGATAAGAGTGTTCATGATGCTGGTAATTCAAGTGGAGCTGACTGTAGTATTGGTGGGGCTGAAGAAAATAAAGGAGCAGGAAGCGTGGATAAAAGTGATGCTGAAGAAGTGCATAAGCCGCTGGGTTTAATGCGTGCAATACTGCGTATTAAAGCAGCAGAAGTGCATGGTGCACGTGGCAGTTCCCGTACCCTTTCAAAATGTCTGACTTTAAAAGTGTGCTGTATTACTTTATTTGTTTTAACATGGGGCATCTTGTTTTGACAGATTACCGTGGTTCGGACATGCAGTTTGTTAGTAAAGATGAACATAGAGTGGATACAGACAATAAAGTGGCTGCGAATGACAATGAACACCAGAACACCGATCTAGAAACGAATGACGCCAAAAAGGATGAGATTTACGAAGCACGGTTTATTTGTGATCAAGAGGTGGCCAAAATGGTCGAGATGGAGGTTAAGGATAGCAAACAGGTTGAAGGGAATGAGAATGAAGGTAATATTCGGAAACCGTTTTATTTGTTTAGCCATGTTTAGCCATGTCTAATTTATTGGAAAAATGTTTATGCAACTACAGATAGTAAGATTGAGAATGAAGTTAGGGCTGCATCTGATGGAAGAAAAGAAGAGAGTGGTGGCGTCGTGTTTGCATCTGTGGAAGGTGCTGTTAATGATAAGGACGAACATGTGGTTCTGGATGGCAAAGGCAAGGGGGCTGTTGATGAGTGTGACCGTGATTTTAACGGTAATTATTTTTGCAGCTTCTGGTACTAAGTTGTGCATGAGATGTGATAAGATTGTTTTATGCAGCTGAAGAAGGTAAGATTGAGCATGATGGGATGCATGCAACTGATGTAAATATGCAAGGGTGCAGTAGCACGGTGGTAGACTCTGTCACAGGTGCAGGTTTCGATAAGGCCCAGGATGTCGAGGGAAAAGGGAAAGCGGCTGAAGAGGTGTGGCAGCCGGAAAAGAACGGTAAAGACTTTCATGCTCTAACATGTGTTAACTGCTTCCCTACCTGTATCATTTAGTGAGTTAACATGTGTTAATCATATACACAGTGTGCGAAGGCGATACGGTTTTTGATGAACGGAATTTAGATGGCCCCAATTGGAGTCTTGGAATGACACAAATTGCGGGTGAATTGGACGTGTCACAGGAAATCGGTACGATAGAGCATTAAACAAACTTAGTATTGATGGGTTAGTAGGAGTCATATATAATATACTTATTTGCATTAAACGTGCAGGTTGCACAAGTGGGAAGATGGATGATATTGCTCGGACAGAAACAGTGCTGGAGCGTTCTGGTGAGCTGAAACACATTCATTTACTATGAAAAGTGTTGTATTCTTTACTGCGTTACGTGAGTTATATATTTTATATGTGTTAGGCGATATGGAGGCTACCACAGACTTGAGTATGGTTATAATGGTAGAACCAGTTAGCTCCTATGACCCGGCCATTACAATCCACAAAGGGCAAACTGGTCTGGAATTTTGTGGGGGTGATATGAATGAGGTGGAGGACAATATTCCGCTTGCAAACCGTGTGCGTATGTTGGCTGAGTTGGGGGCCCAAAAAAGGAAGCTCCCTTTCAGAGAGAAAGTGGCAGCGGAACCAAACAGATCACCTTACTATATAAGGTCTGTTGACATGGGTCAGCCAATAACTAAGAAGGAGGCAAATATGTGGGAGTTCATATACGCTGATGAAAGCCCATTGCACCTTTTAAATGGGCATTCTCGTAGGAAGCGGGCAATGGAGGCAAACGTGTAAGTAGAAGTGCAACGTGGTTTATTGTTTTATAATAATAGGGTAAACCATCAACCAAGTTCCACACTAGATAATTCGTTATATTTTGATTTTTTCCGCAGGAGGGAATAGGGTTCGTCGTCGGTGGTTGATGTAGATAGTCCGATAAACATGGCTGTGTAAGTAGGGGGGTCACCGTACCAAAATTTAGTAAAATAATAAATAACATGTGTTAAAGTATGCAATTTAATTTATAATTTGTACATCTGACACCAGGGAGTTGCTGCTTAGAAGCCCTACCCATGTAGAAGCGTCTCGGGCTATGTTCAAGAGTTTAAACGTTGGCAATGAGGTCTCAGATGGTATTATCGACTGTTGGGCGGAGGTGCTAAACTTCCAAGAGAAACGGAAATCATGGGAGGCTTACAGTAGGCAATTCTTTGGTACTAAATTTGTGGTGAGTGTCATGTATATAGAGATTACAGTGTGGCGACTTTTTGACCGTATTAATTTCTCTGTTGTGCTTAAAGTTTCCGTGGATGCTAACATCTGAGGAAGGCGGAGTCGAGGCACGGATGCACAAGTTTCGGCTTGGAATAAAAGGTGCGGTTAACAGCGGTGAAAATGTTCCTGACTTTCGAAATCAAGACATTGTTTTCTTCCCGATATTGGAGCACAAACACTTTTACTTGCTAGTGTTTGAGTTACGCGACCCCGGGATTTATGTCGTTGATAATGACAAAGCCCGACAAGGTCAGTTGATAGAAGATAGTGTCTACTACCTACACAAGGACACATCGTATAAGATCGTAAGTTACTAAACTGACAATTGTTGAACAAATAAGTGTGATAATATTGAGGATCTGCTTTTTTATTGACCATGGCTTGTATATGTGTATGCAGAAAGATATGTTTGTGCAATATCTTCGGGAGGTTGGGAATCCGCGAGCCGATGACATAGAGTACTGCAACATCCAGTGTATGCCGGTTCCTTGGGCGACCACCGCAAACACAACTGATTGTGGGGTCTTCTTGGTGTGGCACATGGAGTGCTACATGGGGAAAAACAAAAGTTTTAACTGTGGGTTCAGCATGAGTGGGGCGAGGAAGATGGCGGAGGTGTGAAAAGTGAGAAAGAGGTATGCTGCGCACATCTTATGTTCGGAGGTGAATGTGCTGCTGCCAAAAATCAAGCAGGATTTCCGAATAGAGTAACACGTGTTAGGGGGGTGAAATGGAAGTTACTGTAGCACCATTGTGCATTAATTGCGCCAGCTTTGTTTTTGGAAACATGTAATGTACTTTGATGGATTTGGGGATGTTGCTTTAAACTTATTGCGGGGTAGGTGTTTTGTTGGGTATGGCATCGTCACGATGTCTTTTTGGGGATAGACTATCTATATACAATCTGATGTTTAGTAACTTGGTAATTCTATACTCTAAAGAATATTGATGTGTTGTTGGATGTGTTAGAATATTATTAATCTAGTTGATTGACGTAGTTGATAATGTTTTTATAGAGGTTGTTTGAAATTATATAAAGGTACGTGTAACATTATAGAAAATGAGAAAATGCTGCTTCCAAGGGGAACACTCTTTCTAAAAATGTAGTAGGAATATTGGAAATTGGGGAAAGTTGGTGGCAGAAGACTACAAACATAGGGGTTGGTGTCTATAAAACAACTTTATTGGGAAAAGGAACCATTGCTTTTTGGCACCTTATGGTCACATCAAAGTCAAGTCACAAAGACCTATGTTAAATGTACCCAGGGAAAACCTCTAAAAGTATTGTAGTGAAGAACCAAAGTCATATTCTGTAATACTTCACCACTTCAGTTAACCATAAACTGTTAGCGGTTCCAAAGTGTTGTAATGTGATGGACCCGTGTAAAGGTAAGGTTACGGCTACCCAACCAGGCATGGAGAAGCGGATGCAAAAGGGGAAGGAAGCATGTGAGGGCCGGTACGGGGTGTGCTACGAAAGAAAAGTGTCTCACAAGAATCGAGAAGACGGGAAAACTGGAGTAGCTTCTGGTGACGATGCTTCAGAAAGCGGAACCAAAAATGTAACTGATGTAGCTGGTGTGTCGCAAGAAACGTCACGCCGTAGGGAACACGTTGTTCCAGAAGCTGAAAAGTTGAAGGGGCTACCAGATGAGTTGGTTAGGTTGCTGACGGATCCAGACCATGAATTATGTGGTTGCCCGTTGTGTCCATACTCACCCGAAACAATCCAGTCCTGGTGTTACCATGACCCATGGGAGAGTGAGCGCAGCCCCTCTCCTCTGTACTTTCATGATGAGGAATTTCCCACACCATGATGAAAAGCTTGTTATATATGGAGGATAACAATGGGTAGTTAGTATGTTGAAAATGGTTGAAGATGTGTTAACCTGATGACCCTATGTTGTAACAAAACGACATACCAATGTCGTTTTGTTGGTATTTTATTATGTGTTTTTTTTGGCAATCGGTTGATGTCATTTCTCGTTAGTCGATCTATGTGTTTTAGACGCGGGGTTGTAACCTATTAGTAGAATGTGTGTTTAAGTTGGCTAGAGGTGAAGTCTAATTCTATAACCTGACGTGGTTTAATATATAAGCTGTTTTTGTGTGGTTAACACAGATTGTTTTGATCCTTTCAAGTTAAAAGACCCAAGCATTATGGGGACTAACATGTGTTAAGCAGCTGTTTTTATGCCATTGTAAAAAAATAAAACACAAAAACACAATTATCAAAATGCAGATAATATTAAGATAAGCCCATTAATAGCAAACTGAGGTCCCCAAAGATCTTCGGTCCTACAAACACAAAAGTGGCCAAGGCCATAGAGTTTCTTACAATCCTATTTATGGTTAATGGGATCAAAATAGTTCCACCTTCTTACACACGTAACAGAGAAGAGCAGGATGATGTCAAAAGACTGTTACATGTGTGTAAGAAGGCCAAAATGAAGAGAGTCTCCCATTACACAGTACTAGAAAACGACAATAAAGATTTTAATCAGAGGGTGAGTCGCCAGTGGCGGTCTGCCTTTGTTGTTCAGCAGGTGCCTTTGCTGCTTTCATTGCAGCCACCTTAAGGCAGTTGCGTGAGTCGTGGTCGTCGACATACAGACCACAACGCTTGCATAAACGAAGCTGCTTTGGACGTTTTGGTGGTTTTGCCTTTGCCTTCTCACCGGGCCCAGAAATGCGAGTATGAGTACCACATCCTTTATTGCGTGCAACTTCTGGATTAGCAACTTCGACTGGAATGTTGATTGGCTGTCCAACTATTTCTTCCATTTGACACTCGTTTGATTCATTTTGAGTTGTAGACAATGGTTGCTTGGAAAGCACATTGATCTTGAAATCCCTGAGTTGGTCAACCAATTTTGCCAACGCATCCTCATCGGTTCTGGCCACATCAACGCATTCAGTAACGAGGTCGAGGATTTCATTCCGCATAACGGACGGTGGATATGGGTTGACTCCGTATCGACTGGAAATTGAAAAAACCTGTTTGGGGAGGGCATCTCGACGCCACCTATCGTTTATGTATTGTGGTGGAATCCTTTCAACATTTTTCAATCGATAGACGCAAAAGACATGGCGACACAGATATCCGATACGTGTGAAATTCCTGCATGAGCAACTGGCGGATTGGTCTACAGTGTTATACGTAACCTGTTTTGAACATAGACAGCAAAAAAGAAAAGCCCTTTAGATCTAACATATGTTAGAGGATGGGTAATAATGAAATTGCCTAACATGTGTTACCTGATAGACGTTTGTGATGTTGTTCCTTTTATCCAAATGAGTGACGTCTATCAGCAGACTGGAATTGCTGGACTCGGTTTGGTTTGTGATGTAGCATAAAAACTTCCCTTTAATTATCTCTTTTTGAACTTGCGCGAAAACATCGTTTGTGTAAATGGCGAACGCGTGCTGTTCTATCGCTAAATCAGTATTGCCAGTGAACATCGTGGATGAGGTTTTGTACTCCGATACACGTTGACGATATCGTTGGTTGTCTACCCTATTTTCAAAGCACATCATAAATTGTACAAGGGTGTTTGCGCTTGTTGAGTTGACCTTGAAGGCAGCGTTAGAGCTTTCGCAGCGGGAGGTGGTCTTCATTAAGCAACACATGGGCAGTTCCCTGAAGTAGGCTGGTACCCAGAGATGTTTGATGTTGTACATGTCGTTCAACCAGCTGTGGTCTTGAAGCCCAAATGTTTGTAGGAGGTCATTCCAGCGGGACTCAAACGTTTCAGGTTTGATATAAACATTCCAAACCAACCGGTGAATGCAGGACCGAAGATCAGTGTTATCGAGCACGTCGGCAGAGATCTGAAAAAGCTAATAGTTACTAACATGAGTTAGATTAAAACAGTTTGAGAAGACATATAAAAATTGTGTTATGTTGAATAACACATGTTAAGGGCTAACAAATTAAGCTAACCTTGGAGGATAGTTTTTTCATTATATGCCACATGCATAGACGGTGTCGTGATTCGGTAAAGACCATAGGAACAACTTGAAGCATGGATGGGTCTTGATCACTCAGCACGAGAGTTGGTTGAGTACCGTGTGCCTTCAAGAAAGCCTTAAGCAAGCACACATAAGATTCAATGGACTCGGTTGATATCAAACCCGCTCCAAATGTAACACATTGGAAATGATGATCCACACCCGTGAATGGCACAAAAACCATCTTGTACCTATGAACAAAAAATTGATTTGATGTTAACAATATGTAAAACTTTTTGGGGTTAAGGTTGTATACATGGCCTGCATATGGGAATCTTGGGATGCTACATGTGAACATTATGGAATATGTTTGAACAATGCCATATCTTGGGAAGAAAAAAACAAAACCAGTGTATAGAAAAAACAAACCTTCTTCATTATCCATAACCTGGTCATCATTAAACGCGCTGTTCATGAAATTGTTGGATATCACAACATCCGGGGATCTAACAGGGGCTTCAGATGACCGAGAACAATCAACATGCATATAAGTGTATACAGAAGCTTCGAATGGAACAAGTGAACATGGCCATGCAGTATAGTTTGGATTATTAGATTAAAAAGTTGTAAAAGACAAAAAAACAGAACTTCGAGAACAGTTAAATTACATATATGGACAAACCTGGAGCATTAAATTCCTCATCATTTTGGAAGTCGCTGCAAAAGAACCGGTTAGGGAAACTATGGACCGGCGACATTAATTCTGAGGTTAGTGGATTTGTCTCCATGGATATTAATGGAGAAATGAACAGGGGAGTAGAAGATGACTATGTACTTCTGTTGAAGAATATATAAAATGAGAAATTGTAAAAGAAATATGGGGGTGGGTGCATTGTACAAATGAGTTGATGTGCATTAAATGCTGATGTCAATTCAAATTCAAATGGGGGATAATATCTTGCCTAACCGAAATTACATATATAACCTTGAAGCAAAAAGTAACAAGAAGTGTGGGAGGGCTACGTGGCTAACTGATGGCCACTATTATAGTTTGCTAAGTTTTCTAAGAATATAGGGTTTCTTACTAAGCATTATCCTATATATATATATATATATATATATATATATATATATGTGTGTGTGTATATATATATAGGGGAGGGTTATTTTGAGAACGCTAAATATTGCGAGAACCGTGAGAACAAATGAAAAACCCAATCAAATCCAATTTTTTTTAATACAAAACTCATTATGATTAAAATACAACATCAAAAAAAGAATTTACAACATCAAATGATTCATTTCTCCTCTTAAAATCACTTTTATTAGAATTTTTACACATGTGTAAATATAACAAATTTACACATGTGTAAATGGCAAAATTACACATGTGTAAATTTCCTTTATTTACGAATTCACGTAAATTTAAACGTATAAATGAAGTTTATAACATTGTATTCAAATAATAATGATAAGTGTAAAAAGAAATTTTGAATTTGAATTGTTTTTGACAAAGTTCTCGCGGTTTTTTGATTCGTTCTCACGGTTCTCGCGATATTTAGCGTTCTCAATTAAACCCTCCCATATATATATATATATATATATATATATATATATATATATATATATATATATATATATATATATATATATATATATATATATAGGGGACCGCTAAAATGAAAAGCACCTCCAGTTGTAAGAACCGCAAGAACCAGTTCCTAACCACTAGATCAACAAGATGTATGGATGAGATTAAAAGTAACTAAAATTAATATTAAATACATTTTGTCTTATTATGTCTTTAATATTTTAATCCAAAAGGATAGTTTAGTAAAATTACTTATTTTATCTTTATTATTTTTTATTACTTTTTTGTTTTATTATATTACTTTTAATTTAAAAAAAATATTAAAAGCATTTTTAAATTCAAATTTTTTTAACAAGACAAATTTTTTTGCTCGCCGGTTTTTGCACGCCGTTTTTACGCCCGGCTTTTTCACGCATCGTTTTTAATGGGTCGTTTTTGCACGCCGTTTTCTACGCTCGGCTTTTTCAAGCGTCGTTTTTTTAACGCGCCGTTTTTTACGTCCCGTTTTAACGCAGTGTTTTTTACGTCCCATTTTTTTCGCGGCGTTTTTATGCGCTACATTCACGCCCCTTGTTTTAGGCGCCGTTTAATCACACGGTTTTTTACATTTTACAACTTACGTAGAAAAAGTTTTACGTTTTACGTTAAAAAGTTTACGTTTTACGTTAAACTTTTTAAACTTTTTACTTTTTACGTTTTACATTTTACGTTAAACTTTTTACATTTTACGTAATTCTTTTTACGATTTACGTTTTACGGTAAAATTTTTACGTGTTACATTTTACGTTAAACTTTTTTTCGTTTTACGTTAAACTTTTTACGTTTCACGTAAAACTTTTTACGTTTTACGTTTTTACGTTTTATGTTAAACTTTTTACACTTAACGTTTTACGTTAAACTTTTTACGTTTTACGTTTTACGTTAAACTTTTTACGTTTTACGTTAAAAAGTTTACGTTTTACGTTAAAAAGTTTACGTTTTACGTTAAAAAGTTTACGGTTAAACTATTTTTTTCAAAAACCTTTTTATGCAAAATGAACGCACCCAGAAATCACAACTCGGTAGGTGTCTCAAATAGATTGTTATCATCATCAAAAACCAACAACATCAAAAAAATATGTATCTTGAAAAAAACAGGGCTTGGCTTAGATTTTCAGATAATCAAAATGGCTGCAAAAGTGGGGTTGCAGGTTAAAAAACCTACCCTCCACCGTCCTTGCCGCGCCATAATCATCAAAAGCTACGTTTTTTTTTTTTGCATCATCGCCGCCCCAATCGAAAATAGAAATCAAAACCCACATATTCAAAATACAAATCGAAAACAGAAATAAAAAAGAACACATCAGATTCAAAGACACACCACATCATCAGACTCAAAGAACACATCAGATTCAAAGAACACATCCCTTCGGCCACCCACATTACCTTTGCCGGTCAAACACACACACCTCGACACCCCTTCACGCGTCCCTGTAACACCTACCCCCTTCCCTCGTGCATTCCACCATCTCAGACGAACAGAATCAGCCGGCCACCACCCTTTGGTGGTGGCACACGACGGTGAAAAACCCAAAGTCGAGAGAGAGAGAGAGTCAGATGAGAGAAATGCGGTGGAGAGAGAAGCCAGCGAAGGGTTACCGGTGCCGTCGTCGCCACTCACGGCGGTGGTAGCCAATGGATTTCAGCAGAGGGACCGGCGGCGGTGGTGTTTTTATCTTCCCGACGGGTTCACCGGTCTCCCTCTCTCTCTCTTTCTCTGCCTACTCTCTCTCTCTCTCTCTCTTACCTGTAATCCGATGAAGGGACCGGCAGGGTGGCGGTGGATTTCAGCAGAAGGGACCGGCGGGTGGCGGTGGATTTCAGCAGAAGGGACATGCGGGTGGCGGTGGCAGTGGATTTCAGCAGAAGGGACCGGCGGGGTGGCGGTTTCATCCTCACCATCGATCATCATAATCATCGTCTACGTTTATCCGGGCGGTGGTCGCCGGCGGAGACCCCAAAGAAATGGGTTTTCAAAAATGAAGGGTGGGGTTTCTAAATTGTGGAGAGAGACAAATAAGAATTGACAAATATAAAAGGTGGGGAGAGAGAAACCTGACCTAATTAATGTGGAGAGAAGTTGAGAAATGACATTTGTGGGGAAATGACCAAACTACCCTTTTAAGTGGCAAAATCTAATTGGTTAAGAGTAGTTCTCACGGTTCTTACAACTGTAGGTGGTTTTCATTTTAGCGGCTTTCTCTATATATATAGAGTTAGAGAAAATGAAAATTTTATGAGTTGCGAGAACTTAGAGAACTCGTCCTACTAATTTACAAAAAAAAAATCAATTTCTGTTTTTACCAAAATCCTAAAATAATCAAGTTTTCTAAAAAAATAGTTTTTGTTGATTTACACCGCCCGTAGAAAATCCTTACAGTGGTTGTAAATTGTTGTTGTCAGTAGTCAGCAGCGTAAAAATTCTGAAAACGTCGCTGCAATTTTTTTTAACAGCTATATTTGTAAAATTTTAATCTACGTGTGTGTAAGAAATGGTGACAAATGAAATCGGATTTTTCTAAGTTGTCACAAATCAAGAGAGGTGTCTCTTGATCTCTATCCTGTACACAGGCACACTTTAAAATCACTACTAGAAAACATGGTTTTTGTCATGTAACTTTTGGTTATAAAATGGTAGCAATTTCCTTGTTGTCACCAGTTTGCCACCAAAAATACGGTGAGAAAAACACCCGTGTCAATTGCCCTATTGCCACCAAATTGCTACCTTATTTTTACCACCACAAAATTGGTGAAAATTATTTGTCACCACTTCATGTTTGCTACGTTCCACCTTGTTTGCCACCAAGTTGTGACGCATTTTCATACCATTTGTCCACTGATATTGCCACCATTTAGCCATGGTTTTTGCACATTTAGCCACCAATATTGCCACCATTTAGCCACCATTTTTTCTCACAATTTGTGAGTTTTGATACCATTTAGCCACCGATATTACCAATATTTAGCCACCATTTTTACATTTGATACCATTTAGCCACCGATGTTACCACCATTTAGCCACCATTTTTTTACATTTGCTACCATTTGTTATTGGTTTGGTTTGGAATTTTGGTTTTTAATTCAGAATTTTTTTTCTCCCTGGTATTTTCATCAAAATTACATATCAATAAAACTACAAATAATATAAAAAAGTCTAATAAAATTCCAAAATTATATAAAATATCTCGTTTTCAAAAGCATATAAAAATACCAACTAAAACATAAAATAACTAAAATTATCCTAAAATAAACATCTAAACATTCAAAACCAAGTGTTTATAGCCTATCTTCTAACTGTAGCTGTTAACATAGCTTCAATTTGTGACATTCTATCAAACATAGCATCTTTATCTACCTTATCTTTGTCTTTTTCAGCCAACAATCCCGCAATAATTCCATTGAACCTTTCTTTTTCTTCATCTTTTTCCTTAATGAGCTCCTTGATAACTAAGTTCAACTTTTCAATCTACAAAACAACAATGAACAGAATCAAGAAATCAGAATTAACGAAAAGTAATAATGGGTTAAGTTGGTTACAAAGAAAACAAAATACAATTGTGATTCACATAGTTATATGAAATAAAAAAACAAAAAGTTAAGAAAAATATATTAATAAAAATACCTGACTCAATTTCTCAAGACTAATCGCACCATTTTTTGTTTATATCAGTAAGAATCAAGAAAGATTCTTACCGGTAATGAAATAGGCTCGGAGAGAATCTGTTGGTTGTTGATAGCAGGTCTTAATAAGGTATTGACCAGCTGCATACATGATCCAAGAGTTGCATTTGGTTGTTCGAAAATAAACTAAACCATACCAGTAGATGAAAAATAATCAAGTTTGAATTTTGAGGTCAAACAAACCAATAACTTACAAGGATTCTTTTGACATTGAAACTAAACCATACCAGTAGATGAAAAACGGTCGCTTCACAATGGATCTTGTACATCTGTTACAGACTTCCATAGTCATGATACCATTAGCTTGTGTCGACTTCCATCATTTTCACTACTTTGTATTTTTCTTATAGTTAACAAAACTCTTGTGATTTCAAGTTACTTAAATGACTCGTTTACCATTTTACCCATGCGATTTGGCATAATATAAACTAGTTCTCTTTTTTGTTAGGGCTGCAATGAACACTAAGAAGTAGAAAAAATAAGGGCTGCCATGGAATTTAACCTCAGAATTATGAGAAACCAAACGCCACATATTATAGCCACCTTACCCAAATGAAATCACCACTTATTTAAAAAAAAGTGATTTCTTAAGATAACGAGACAAATAGCGACCCAAGCGACAAACCTACTGGCTGTAATGCAGATCAATCAGCAAAAAAAATATATCTATACAGTGTAATAGCTACAACCAAAAAAAAGAAGAAGCCAGTTATGCTGGTTTAAATACATACAAAGGTAACCAGCAAGAACAATTCTATACAACCCTAAAAGCTGCGACCAAAAGGCCAGATATGCAGGTTGAATAACGGGTCAACACAAATAAAGTACATTTGCACACAATATAATAGCAGTAGCAAAGTGGATACCAAATAAAAAAATGTTCTGCCCAGATCAACAACAAGGATATTGTTCCCGGTCCTGCTTATGACTACTAGCAACATGTATTTTAGAGAAAAGTCAAACTCATTCTAGTTCAATTCCCAATTGAAATATCCAGCTCACTCTTCATTTTATAGCTCAAATTATAGTTTCAATCCTATTGGTTATATAAGTATCTTGATTTATAATTAAGCATTAAAAACATAACTCAACTTCATGTTGTCATATCAACAATATTATAACACTACCGTTTGTATTCCACTATGTAAATGTAATAGCACTTTGATTCAACAAAAATATGTATCCCAATTACACACACAATAATATTAATAACCATGTAAGTGACATTTAATAATGTAACTAAAGTGTAGAAGCACTTACATTAGCATGTAGGATTCCTCGCCTCTAAAATTCCCCCAGCGAGCCAGCTCTTCCTTAAGCCAAACTTTTGATATATCTATACTCAAGTTCAAGATGAAAAAAAATCATTGCATTACCTCTTCTTTTTATTTTGATTATGGTTAAAACTTATTTAGTCTCTATTTACCAATATTGACTCCATAAGTTCCACGAGTTTCACCTAATGTGTACAAGATAATAAGTTATAAAACAACCTACTTTGTTTCCAGAATAAACCATTACATGATTTAAAATGTAAGTTATTCCCATTATGTAAGAGTGAAATTATTCCACTTGCACACTTCATCATTCTTTCATAAAATTTCAGATTTAATTCATGATCGCCTTATGGTTTCAAGCTTCTATCATGCTCACATACATCTTAATCGTATATGAAGAAGTTTAATTTCTTAACGAATTATGGTTCCTATTGTCCATTGAAGTTGCCAGTACATCGCAGTTATGGTGTCAATTAATCACACCAGCTCATCTTTTAACCCAAATCGACCACTTTAATAAGCTAGGGTTCTTCTCTAAAAACCTAGGTTTGGTATGATTTAACCTCTTTACACACTTACGGGAACATCTTATACTTTCATTTCCCCCAATTTGCACAGATTTACGTTACTATTCAACGTCACACATATTAGTACTTGAACTAATTTTGAAAGTTTAGGATAAAAATTGACTTACAATTTGTGTTCAAACCAGTCTTATACAAGATGCAGGTTTTTCAATGAGTTGAAGAGAAAGGTTACCTAAGGTCTTGAAACGAGTGGCCGGTGATGACTGCGAGTGTTCCGGTGACGGAGTGGTGGTGCGAACGGACGGTAGTGAAGTGAAATCGTTGCCATGTGATTCAGGGGACGTCGTTGACAGTGAGGTGGAGCAGAGGATGATTCCATCGGTGATGGTTGAGTGGAGGATGATTCGATCAATGATGGGGGAGAGAAGTTTATGGTTCTAGTGATTTTGCGGAGCAGACTAGACTTCAGAATCAAAACCCTAGATCTGATAACTTAATTGATATTCACGTTTAAATTTCGGGCGAGCGGGTAAAATTTTGATATTTCCGCTTAAGTTTTTTCACTAATTTGTGACCATGTGACGGTGGCAAGCTGAATTGACGTCAAAAAACCGTGGCAACTTCAATAAAACGTTATATTTTTACATATTTATCACCATTTTATAACCGTATTCTATAAATTATTATTATTTTGGATATTTGAGATGTATTTGCTACCAATAATATTTTGGTTGAAAAATGGTAATTGATTTTGCTACCATTTTCTTTCGGTTGCAAATTTTGGTGGCTATTGCCTAATTTTCTGGTAGTGAATGAGGTAAGTGTACACAAGAATGGCCAGGTTATGAAAATATTGATAGATTATTAGTTATGTTGAAACTGAATTGAATATATTCATAAGAATTCCTTTGAAATTTCTTTGTTGAACTCCATAATCTTGTTTTCTACTAAAATATACCATATTTTCGTAATTTTTAATAGGGTAAAAAAATATATGGTTAACTCAGGAATTCATGTTTTGTTGAAGGCTACAAGTAGACACCCATATTGAAGGAACATAAATGACTTGTCCTTTGGAGAACAAAGTTGATACTAATACTGTGTGGAGATATTTACGGTGTCCGAACGTGGTAGGGAAAAAGGTACCGACAGAATTATGCTCTCCTGCTTTGTTGGATTGTATAAAGTTTGTCCATGCATTATGAAGCATTCTGATATATACCCACTACTCTCTCCTTTTTCTCTTTCATTTTCACTTATCTTCCTCCATATCTTATCAATCAACTTCCATGCTTAACACATTACACAAATTTAGAATTTAGGGATATAAACAAGTCGAGCTATACTCGCAAGCTACTCAAGATCAAATCAGAAATAGATCGAAACGAGTGGAGCTTAAAAGTACCCGAGCTCGAGCCCAAGCCACAGTTATCGAGCTCGAGTCGAATCGCAAGCCTACACGAGCCTATTATTTGTATAATTTATATTTGATATGTTTATATAATAATAATAATAATAATAATAATAATAATAATAATAATAATAATAATAATAATTATTATTATTATTATTATTATTATTAATGAAAATATAATAAAAACTAATATATATATATATATATATACATAAAATTTATAAAACATAATAATTTTAGTCCGTATAAATTAATTAATAAATGATAAGCGAATTGAGTTCGAACTCTCGAGCCTAGTAGAACATGGGCCCGGCTAGCTTATTGCGCCCCAACACAAATTCTACATCCCTACAAAAAAGGTTATGGGTTATAATGATCCTTGGCCTAAATTATAATTTTCGTATTACCAACCTCTTCATATGTTCTCACCTTAAGTATATTGCAACAGAATAATTAGGAGAATGGTTTTGTGTATAACAAAACATGCTTAAATAATTGATATTATGTTTGGTTAATTAACTTGACACAAGTGTAGTTACTTTAAAGTACATATTTTATAATTTTCGCAAGGAAAAGAAAAGATAAATAAAAGGTTAATGATTAAAGGAAATATAAACACATAAATTATATAATCTTCCTACTCTGGACATTATTCTAGTTCTAGGCATGCATTCTATAACGGCATTTTCGCAAATGTATGAAGATTTTGAGTTCAATAATCAACGATTATTCTTATTCGAACAAAAATTTGCATTGCAGAATCTTTGTTCTTTGGTCAAGTGGAAACAAGTTGGCCCCTTCAAGAACTCTAAGTAAGCGTTCTTTGAAGTGATATTTTTCCTTGATGTAACATTTCAACTTGAGCATATGTGCTTTAGGTTATTTTATTCCTTTCAGATGGTGGTTTTGTTCTTCCATAAAGTCATGAATGATGGACCATTGAGGTTTGAGGATACATATACCTTGGATTTTATTCCTTGCCGCTTCTCCTTTTCAGATTCTGGTTTTCTTGATTCTCGTTTTATTTTGTGCGTTTGATTCTTTCTCAATTAGTCATCTAATATCATTCAAGAATATATAAATTTAGCAAGCAATTTCCCGTTCTACCTCTCATCATTTATCACATAATGTTTAGCGTCTTATCAGTTTCACTTTTTAAATGGACTAGGAGGTACACTAACTCCCTTTATAGTTTGGCCCTGGTAGGTAATCCGTTAGTGGATCAAACTCAAGTCAAGAAATTAAGTAGGGAGAAAGACAAGCCAATGGGGCAATTTTCTGATGATTTTTATTGCAACTAAACCAAATTTAAATACAAGATGCAATGCAGAAATAAATGGTAAACGTGGGTGCATAATCCTAAATGCATGGAAACGAGAAGCACCGGAGAAGAAAAAGGGCTATAGTTGGGTTGAATAATGACATCACTTAACATTTCTTCGATCAAACCCGTCATAATCTGTTTCTGGTAATGTGGGTAACGATACGGTTTCACATTTACGGGTAAGGATTCATTGGTGAGGGGAATGTGATGGTCGTGGGTCCTGTTGGGGGTAGGGTATGGGTTGGTTGGAACAGCTGGTTGTAGGATTTGAGTAGGGTACAAATAGTGGGGTCTGCATGGGTTAGGTTTGTGTGGTCATTCACTAGATGGGGTTCATGGGACATAAACATGGTGTGTAATGAAGCAATGGAATCATGTTTGAAAAGGTTTGAAAGTGAACTGCTCGAAACCTGTTGGGTAAGTGGTTCGCCTTGGATAGTACAAGGCTTGTCGTCTTTGATGAAAGAGATCCCCGGAATAGAGAACAGCCGACAAACGACCCAAGGTGCTCAGCCATGAGATGCCTAAAACGACATCCGCACCTTCTACTAGAAGGATAAAAACGGTAGTTGAAATTGGCTTTTGTTGATGTGAAATGAGACCTCCGGACAGTAGCCTGTGCACTAAATGAATTGCCCGTTCCCGACCATTACTGAAAACGGCACAATGGGTTTGGATTCCACTTGTAGTTGACACGCTATACGGGGTTGAAGGATGTTGTGGGTGCTCCCACTGTCCACCAGGATTGTAACCGGTTTTCCGGCGATCTGACCCGTAACACGAAGCGTCTGGGTGGAAGCTAAGCCGAAGAAGGCAGTGTCGGATAGCGACATGAGCTTAGGGTGTGTTTGATCGTTGGTTTGCTGTGGTTCGGTGTCGGCGGGATTTGGATCAGAGTCGTCGTTATCGACAATCAGAAGGAACTGGGGTGGCGGGCACTTATGACCCGGTGTGTATCGCTCGGGACATTTAAAGCATAATCGTTCTTTTCGTCGTTGGGCTATAGCTTCAGGTGAGAGGCGTGTAATTGGAAGGGAGGAGGAAGGTTTTGCAGGTAGAGGTAAAAGTGGAGGTTGTTTGTTAGGAGTGTTGGTGGTTGCCAATGATGTAGCATGGGAATAGGATGGTGGTTGCGTATTGTTAGGGGATTTGTTAGGATAAAAGGGTGTTTTGGGTTTGGTGTTGAGATCTAATTTATCTTCGATAAGTCGGGCTAGGGAGCACGCATCGTGTAAGGTTGTGGGCTTGTGGATTGCCAGTTCATTTTGAATATCTTGACGGAGGCCCGAGATATAACAATTACGAAGAGCGTCCCGGGAAAGGCCCGTAACCTGGTTACTAATCCTTTCGAATTCCGTTTGGTAGTTTGTAATGGTGGTGGTTTGGCAGAGCTTAAAAAGGGTTGCTTGGTGGTTTTCGTACGTAGACGGACCGAAGCGAAGCTCCAGTTCCCATTTGAAATTATCCCAAGAGCCTAGCAGGAAATTGTTGGAGAGACTTTGGTACCAAGGCAGTGCGTCTCCGACGAAATGGAAAACCGTTAGCTCTACACGTTCTCCGGGTGGAATACGGTACTAATTAAAGAAGTTTTCAGCTTGGAATACCCAACCGAGGGGGTTGGAACCGTCGAATAGAGGGAGATTGATTTTAGGTGGTTTAGGGTGAGCCGGTCGGTTGTTAGAGGAGGATGACGAGGTGTCTTTATGTGATTTAGAAGATTCAGATCGTGGTATCTCGGTGGCTAGTTGTTCTGATAGTTTAGCGATATTCGAAGCAAGGTTCGTTGTGGTTTCGATGAGGGCAGAGAGTTGTGTGGTGGTGGTGGTTGAGGCGGTGTGGGTGGCGGTGATCAATTGTGACAGTTGGTCGGAGATGGATACGGGTGGGTCGTCATCGGACGTTTCACGACGAGGAGGCATGGTGGAGGTGATTCGGGAATGAAAGCACCAAATGGTAAGTAATCCGTTAGTGGATCAAACTCAAGAAATTAAGTAGGGAGAAAGACAAGCCAATGGGGCAATTTTCTGATGATTTTTATTGTAGCTAAACCAAGTTTAAATACAAGATGCATTGCAGAAATAAATGGTAAACGTGGGTGCATAATCCTAAATGCATGGAATTAATGGAAACATGGTTTTACTCTCCTATATGCATGCTGAAGTTGGGAAACGTGCAACTGAAATTGGGAAACGTGCAACATGGAGCAAATAGGAAACTTCATATGCAAGGTAGCTGACTTAGTCCAGCAGCTTTTTAGGAATCTTCGTGTTTCTCTTGGGTCGGTTCATGGGCTCTACTTCTGGGCCGGACTTCCTCTGTTCCTGTGGGCCGTTAACCATGGGTTGAGATGTATCAAGCCCCCAACATGACCTCATTTAGTTTATATGAGTCGGTTGTCTTATTCAGCCTAGATCCTAAAACCTAGAGTATATTAGCTTAAATTGCTTTCATATTTCCCATTTCTTCGGCGTGGTATCACGCCACAACTCAATCTCTTAAGAAGCATTTGGTTGTTGGACTCGGAGAATTATATTTGGCTCTATAAAGTCAAATACAATGCTATAAAATTGAGATCATTAGTTAGTTTAAAGTTTTCTTGAATCAGATGTTTAGCTTCCTTTGTCAACTTGTAAGACGATAGCCTCAGATGTTGACTAGATCTATTTATATATCTTGTCATTGGAATGACGCACCTCCTTACTTCACAGTGAACGCGCTACTTTGCCTTTGCTATTTTAGACATTTGGACGGATTATGAGTTTACCAAATTAGCATATGAGTCTAACATCTATTCAAACTCCTCAAGACCTTTTGTATAATTGCGATAGTCTGGGAAAATTTCATTTATACAATACTGAGCAACATAACTCAATCTTACTCTTTACCCAAAAAAAAAACCCTCAATCTTACTCAAATTTTGGGACGAAAATTCCTTCAACATGGGTATAATGTGATATCATGTACTTTCAGGGTAACGTCGTTAACCCTCTCAGTTAAATCTCTATGATTCCATACACACAATTATATATACGCGCTACTATATTTAACGTGCAACTTATAACACAACACATAGTTCCTTCCATACATTCAAAGTTAAGGTGTTAACTTTCTATACAAACAATATAGTTTGAACACATGAGAGACTTGTCTCATCATAACGCAAAGTTATTTTAGAATAACTTTCTACATAAGTTACAAGGTTGTAACTCGAGGGATTCATTTTATAGTTATTATATAACACACTCACAAATGCGGAACATCCCTATACCAACACTCCTAAACTCGGACTCCCTGATCCCTTCACAAATTAGGAAACCTTCCCCCCACTCAATCACAAATTCAGAACACCCCTAATATGTGACAACTCGCAAATTTAAGTTAATAATTTAACCTAACCGCAGTTAGTTTAGACATACATTCATGGCACTGCATTTAAATTGAGTTAGTAAAATGAGTTTACTTTGGTAACTCGGGGAATTACCAGAACACACACACAACTTAAATCCTGAGCGTTGGTGACTAACACGAATAATTAATATAGACAGATGGTTTATACAAAATTTATACGTTGCATGACAAATACGTGAATTATATGTTGTAACTCCAAACTGCAAGATGTTATGTGCTTTTTATGTAAAATTGTATAGTTAAAGGTGTGTTAAGGTTAATTAAGAAGCTCTAATAAAACTATTGTGTACACCTCGTGTTTCGAAAGTCAAAGTTAAAGTCAAGATTGAAGTCAAAGGGAGACAAGATTGCTCATTGCGATCTGTCACTCCTTGCTCAATTCCTGTTTGGACTTCTTTGACTCGCAGATAGTCTAATTTATGCTTAACGTTAGTTGTATTATGTGGAGTATCTATTAATAATCGAGGCCTAGTCGATGTTTATGGTAAGTTTTATCGCTTTATCGCTTTATCGCTTTATCGCTTATCGCAACCGCGCTCGCTACTCGAATTACGCGTTATGGATATTTTTTTACGTGTGTGTGTGCCTTATGTGTTACTTGTGCATGTTATCTTCTTATGTTGTGGTGATTAATCGAAATTGAATCGCAAACGCTAAACACAAGTGAAATAGGATGATTGTATGTTAGATATAGTAGTTGGGATTAAAAGTAATTTGAATGAGAAACTCCATCGCATCGCAACGCTCGCAATCGCAATCGAAACGGCAAAACTCGTCGCACCGAACACTCAAACCAACTGGCCAATCGATCAGGAGACTAGCCGATCAACCAGCCGTTCGATCGAGCTACAGCTCGATCGACCAGCCAGTCGACTGATTGACCAGCCCCTTTCCACTTTGGGTAACCCTATAAATACCCCCTGTCCACATCAAACATTCCACTTTTGCTCTCTGACGTCCGACCAGCGCTCCAACCTCACTTTTACTCCGATCTCTCGCAATTCCGGTAAGATCTCAACCTAAATCTTGTACATCTTTGATCTACACTTGATTCTACACCTTTCTACCTTTTGAATCTTAACTTTTCACCGTGAAATCACTAGATTTGAGGTGTTCTAGGATGATGTCATCATGGTGTTCATAGGAACTTCATGTTTTGGCTTCAATCCTTCAAGAACAACTTGAATCTAACCGATTTCCACATAAACAAACAAAGATCTTCTATAAGATCTAAACATATTCACGATGAAAAGGATTGAGAGAAGGTTTTCCAACTTTCTTTCAACTCTTTTACACTCAATGCACTCAAAACCGATAGAATCGGAGCTTGCACCGACTTCCTACGCATTCTTGTGGTTGTGTTGGTCCAAGATCTGGATTCTACCTACGAGGTTTACCGATTTTGGGTTTAACATGAAACACCGTCTCGAACAGTTAACTGATCGGATTTGGGTGGTTCCTGTCCGATCATGAGTACCAAGTATTGACGAGGTTTCTGTTGCTTAACACGTTATCAAAACATCTCGATAAAATGACAAGGATGGAATGCCGTCCGATCGGACGACCGTCTGATCGGACTGTCACCCGAACGGGTTATCACCCGATCGATCTACACCTTGGTCCCACACTTAACTTTTATTTTCAAAACCTTGAAGGATGGACATTGAACTAAGTGCTGACCGATCGGATTACCACCCGAACGGACCACCACTCGACCATGTAATGATAAAACTTCAATACTAAAACAATTTTCAACATGTTCAGTGTCAGTGGGCTGCCATCCGATCGGGCTACCATCCGATCGAATGACGCATTGCGGTGAACTTGTTCTCACTAAAGTGTCTAACCAATCGGGTTATCGTCCGATCGAACGTTCGTCCGATCGACCGACCTGAAAGGTAGAGATACTTCTATGTTTTCAAAATGCTACAATGAAAACTTCAAAAGTCAAGCCATCATACACAAACACGTCCTTCCTAAAGGAGGAAATAATCCACTCGAAAGGTCACCCGATCGGATGACCATCCGAGCGGACTGTCACTCGAACGACCAGCTGTCCGATCGGACTACCATCCGATCGACCTGCTGTTCGAACCACTAACACTTGTATCGTTTTACGCGTCGTTTATCGTTATGCTACCGTTCTGATCAGGCTAACCCTACTCTCTAGCGCTCCCTTCAATCCACCAATCGCTGTGAGTATACTCGATCCCTTTTTGCTTTATGTACTTTTGGGTGTTACATACTTTACTTATTCTAAATCACATCAAACACACTACGCAATACCTTTAACGCTAACCGTTACCGCATGTTATACGTGACTTAATGAATGCCTGTGATGCGTGTGTAGTGTAATATATTTTTAGAATATAATTAAGCCCTTTTTTACACCTTTAGCCAAGTTTTAAATTTATAAAACACGATATTTACTAACACTAAACACACATATGGGCAAGTGCACCCATCGTGAACGTAGTATAGTGTTGGTAAGATACCGAGGTCGTCCAAGGACACAAGAGCTTTTAGTACCGGTTTATCCTCAACGTCTAATCAAATCAAAATGTTAGAAAAAGTTTTTTAAACTAAGAAAATAAAAACTAATTAAATGCTGAAAAATAAAAATAAAATAAAAACAGATAGACAAGATGAATCACTTGGATCCGACTCGTGTATTAGTATAACCTTTGATTATTTTCGCACTTTTGCACTTGTTTAAGAGATTATCTTAGTTATTGTAGTAGGTGATGTGAGTAAAATGCAACATATAAATTACATCAAATGAGGCATAAAACTAACCCTTTTTAAGTACTAATGTTGGAAAAAGTGTGCTTTTGTCTTCCTTTTGTATTTTCAGGGTTAAAAGAGCTTAAATGAACAAAAGAAGCAAAAATGCAGCCAAATCCAACATAAATACAAAGAAAAGGAAGAAACGTGGCATGCCCGACTCCTCGACAGCATCTCCCAAAGCAAAAACAAGAAGAAAGCTGAGCATGGGGCTGTGCCCAGCTGAGCATGGGGCTATGCCCAGCTGAACACGGGGCTGTGTCCAGCGGACACGGGGTGTGTCCAGCTCAACACGGGGCCGTGCTCAGCGAGCACGGGGCCGTGTCCAGGATGGTCAGCCCTGGCAGAAAAGACAAAAGTGATAGAAGCTTCTACTGCCCACCACGGGGCCGTGCCCAGCGGACACGGGGGTGTGGTCAGAGTGCTGCAGGTGCATTTATTGTAATTGCGAATTACAATTAAGGAAGAGAGAGAGTGTCAGACGGGCACGGGGCCGTGTCCAGCGGACACGGGGCCGTGCCCAGGCTTCTGTTCAGCCTATAAATAGGAGTGCTTGGCTTCATTTCAACTCATCCCTTGGCACACCACCTCTCTCACACCTCATCCACCACCCACCACCACCATAACACCATCATCCACCACCATCATCCACCACCATCATCCATTGTCCATCGTAGAGTGTGTGAGTCGTCTCGGGATCCAAGATTGATCGTAAGAGTTCTTGACAATCAAGGCCATGTTTGCCTAAGTCTCTTACATCACTTGGTGAAGACAAGTGTTTAGTATAATACTTTTTATTTTTAATCTTTTGCACTTTTTATTTGGTTTTGTATTAATGACTTTAATAACTAGTTACTTATGTTGAAGGTGATCTTTCCTCATCGTTTGTCCGTGGTGTCTTGGCATTATTTTACTGTCTATATAAAATAAAAGATTTTCACCATTCATATCTCCACGGTCTATATGGAGGTATGTTGGCTAACTGGTCGGGGGTTAAGGGAACGGTTTGGTAAGGGTCTTGCCCTTGTTCAGCGTTTAGAGGTCCTGCTTGGGACCTGGGTCAAATTTAGTAGGATCTCCTTCAATGCCCATAGGTATTGGATGGCGGGGATCCAAACTCTTTGACCCCCTCATAAGTTAACTACTATTAATACTATAACCCGGTTATTTAGGACTGTATCCCTGCTGACTCAGACTACTTAGCCGAGGGTAACGTCACCGCCAAAAGCGGGGCCTACCATAATTTGCATTAATAACTTAATTCATTATCTTTCAATAATCCGACCCTTTAGGATTGTATCCTTGCTGACTCAAACTACTGGGTTGAGGGTAACGTCGCCTTCAAAAGAGGGGCCTACTACAATAACTAAGATAATCTCTTAAACAAGTGCAAAAGTGCGAAAATAATCAAAGGTTATACTAATACATGTGTCGGATCCAAGTGATTCATCTTGTCTATCTGTTTTTATTTTTATTTTTATTTTCAGCATTTAGTTAGTTTCTATTTTTCTTAGTTTAAAACATTTTTCTAACTTTTTGATTTGATTAGACGTTGAGGATAAACCGGTATTAAAAGCTCTTGTGTCCTTGGACGACCTCGGTATCTTACCAACACTATACTACGTCCACGATGGGTGCACTTGCCCATATGTGTGTTTAGTGTTAGTGAATATCGTGTTTTATAAATTTAAAACTTGGCTAAAAGTGTAAAAAGGGCTTAATTATATATTAAAAACATATACACACTGACACGCATCAGTAGGCCCCTCTTTTGAAGGCGACGTTACCCTCAACCCAGTAGTTTGAGTCAGCAAGGATACAATCCTAAAGGGTTGGATTATTGGAAGATAATGAATTAAGTTATTAATGCGAATTATGGTAGGCCCCGCTTTTGGCGGTGACGTTACCCTCGGCTAAGTAGTCTGAGTCAGCAGGGATACAGTCCTAAATAGCCGGGTTATAGTATTAATAGTAGTTAACTTATGAGGGGGTCAAAGAGTTTGGATCCCCGCCATCCAATACCTATGGGCATTGAAGGAGATCCTACTAAATTTGACCCAGGTCCCTTGCAGGACCTCTAAACGCTGAACAAGGGCAAGACCCTTACCAAACCGTTCCCTTAACCCCCGACCAGGTAGCCAACATACCTCCATATAGACCGTGGAGATATGAATGGTGAAAATCTTTTATTTTATATAGACAGTAAAATAATGCCAAGACACCACGAACAAACGATAAGGAAAGATCACCTTCAACATAAGTAACTAGTTATTAAAGTCATTAATACAAAACCAAATAAAAAGTGCAAAAGATTAAAAATAAAAAGTATTGTACTAAACACTTGTCTTCACCAAGTGATGTAAGAGACTTAGGCAAACATGGCCTTGATTGTCAAGAACTCTTACGATCAATCTTGGATCCCGAGACGACTCACACACTCTACGATGGACAATGGATGATGGTGGTGGATGATGGTGTTATGGTGGTGGTGGGTGGTGGATGAAGTGTGAGAGAGGTGGTGTGCCAAGGGATGAGTTGGAATGAAACCAAGCACTCCTATTTATAGGCTGAACAGAAGGCTGGGCACGGCCCCATGTCCGCTGGACACGGCCCCGTGCCCGTCTGACACTATCTCTCTTCATTAATTGTAATTCGCAATTACAATTAATGCGCCTGCTGTACTTTCGCCACCCCCCCCGTGCTCACTGGACACAGCCCCGTGGTAGGCAATAGAAGCTTCTACAAGTTTGTCTTTTCTGCTGCTTCTTGGGCACGGCCCCGTGCTGGCTGAGCACGGGGCGTGTTCAGGCTTCTGTTTTCTCTTCTTTGCTTGGGGAGATGCCGTTGAGGGTTCGGGCAGTCTACTTTTATTCCTTTTCTTGTATTTATGTTAGAATTAGCTGTCTTTTTGCTTCTTTTGTGAATTTGAGCTCATTTCATCCTGAAAATACAAAAGGAAGACAAAAAACACTCTTTTTCCAACATTAGTACTTAAAAAGGTTAGTTTTATGCCTTATTTGATGTAATTTATATGTTGCATTTTACACACATCAAATACCCCCACACTTGAAGTTTTGTTTGTCCTCAAGCAAAACTCTTTAAATGTGGCTTACACTCCCAAATGGAATAGGTAGAAGAGAAGGTTTTTGGCTTGTCATAGAGTGTCGGGAATCCAAGATCTTTTTGGGTTTTATTTTTATTTATTCACAATCCTATTCGTTATGATTTATTTAGAACACTTCATAGGATAAATTACTTATTTGGGCATAACATGCCTTTTTAAAATTCCATTTATATACAAGTTCACATACCTCACGGGAGAAATCACTCAACACTCGGCCGAAGGTGTATTTTTTTAGTGAATCACTCGAGAGCGGCATGGAACTTACGCCTTCCATAGGCTTGCCAAGCAATCAATCCTCCTCCTTTTTAACTTTATACCCTTGTAAATATCAAGAGGACTTTTTGGGTGAAAGGTTAGGCTTGGGCTAAAGGTGGGTGGTTGGGTTAGTGGTTAGTAAAAAGGGCGAAAAGCGTAAAAAGCGTCGGTTTTCGTAACACATTTTGTTTTTAGTGACTTTTTATTTTGAAGTATTTCTCCAAACAAGCTTTTGTTTGCATAGCTTTGTTTGTTTTTTACTTCTTCATTTTTTTTAGTCACATAAAAGATCGAGCTTGCGAAAAACCGAGCTTGTTACTAAAATAAAGGGTGAAAAATAAAAAGGGTTTTTGGTGGGTAAAAAGGGTTTAGGGTGAAGAAACGAAAGGTTTAGGCTCAAAGGGGTTAACTAGGGGGATTTTGGGTAGGTGGTAAAAAAATTGAAAAATAATGGTGTAGAAAAAAGATGGTTAGTCCTAATGCCTCCATCATTTACTTGGGTTTAAGTTGGTAAGGACCGGGAATGAATCGTCGTGGCAAGTTCTAGAGTTGTAAGAACCAAGCGGCTATTCACATAAGAAACGAAAAATGAGCATTTAGTCTAAAGATGTAAATTTGTATGCTCAATAAAGGCTCAAAACTCACTTTTGTGGGAATGGGTTTTTAATGTGATCAAGTATATATAATCAAATTTTAACTAGACTTGTTATGCCGTTTCATAATTTTCTTATGTTGGTTCTTGTTATCACGACGCTCTCGGTTATAAATTTTATAAAAATATAACCTTATTAATCTTATGATTCCCAACTTAAACTTTAGACAAGTAAGAAAAATTGAAAATTTTTGAAAAAATTTGGGGTGTTTAGCGGTTCCAATAGAGTTTTGTGTAAGGCTTGTTGTTAGGACTTGCAAAATTTCAAAGTGTTAGCTTCCCCCCCCACACTTAAATTACACATTGTTAAAAAGCAAAGATTTATGTTACTGGCAGTCTGGACACGGCCCCGTGTTCGCTGGACACGACCCTGTGTTGAACTGCCAGTATCGAAAACTTACAGAAGGCGAACGCTGGGGCGTGTTGGTTAGACACGGCCCCGTGTCTGGCAAATAATTGCAGGTCAGTAACCAAACAGCAGGTCTGGGAGATGAACACGGGGGTGTGCCGGCTGGACACGTCCCCGTGTGGACAGTCTGTGAGCCTGAAAAACAGGTTTCGTCTCTCGGTTTCTCCATTTTGGGCCTGTAAGTGCTAAGGTTTAGCACTCTAACCCTTGATTTGTACCTGTTTCATCACTCAATACCACACCAAGCAAACATAAAACATCCTACATTACCATAGTTAATTGTCTCCAAGCATAAAGTAAAAGAAAAATAAAACGGAAATAAAAAGTAGTCAAGGAAAGTAAATTGTTCAACAAGTGGCACGCAGGCCATAAATTGTTCGATAGAAAAGGGTACTTAAACCTGTGGGCTCACCATCAACCCGCCCCTTATCCCTTCAAACGTCCATGTCTTCATCGCTATCATCACCTCCATCCCCATGCCCCGCCATGTACTCCCGGATGCTACCGATATCATCTTGTATATCGTTGATGTTGCGCTCAATAGCTCCAACCCGGTGGTATGTGTTGTTGGCGAGGTTGTAGGTGTTCCAGGTACATGATGCGTGTCAGTGTGTATATAATTTTAGATATATTTTTAAGCCCTTTTTACACTTTTAGCCAAGTTTTAAATTTATAAAACACGATATTTACTAACACTAAACACACATATGGGCAAGTGCACCCATCGTGGACGTAGTATAGTGTTGGTAAGATACCGAGGTCGTCCAAGGACACAAGAGCTTTTAATACCGGTTTATCCTCAACGTCTAATCAAATCAAAAGGTTAGAAAAATGTTTTAAACTAAGAAAAATAAAAACTAACTAAATGCTGAAAAATAAAATAAAATAAAAACAGATAGACAAGATGAATCACTTGGATCCGACACGTGTATTAGTATAACCTTTGATTATTTTCGCACTTTTGCACTTGTTTAAGAGATTATCTTAGTTATTGTAGTAGGCCCCTTTTTCGGAGGTGACGTTACCCTCAACCCAGTAGTTTGAGTCAGCAAGGATACAATCCTAAAGGGTTGGATTATTGAAAGATAATGAATTAAGTTATTAATGCAAATTATGGTAGGCCCCGCTTTTGGCGGTGACGTTACCCTCGGCTAAGTAGTCTGAGTCAGCAGGGATACAGTCCTAAATAGCCGGGTTATAGTCTTAATAGTAGTTAGCTTATGAGGGGGTCAAAGAGTTTGGATCCCCGCCATTCAATACCTATGGGCATTGAAGGAGATCCTACTAAATTTGACCCAGGTCCCAAGCAGGACCTGTAAACGCTGAACAAGGGCAAGACCCTTACCAAACCGTTCCCTTAACCCCCGACCAGGTAGCCAACATACCTCCATATAGACCGTGGAGATATGAATGGTGAAAATCTTTTATTTTATATAGACAGTAAAATAATGCCAAGACACCACGGACAAACGATAAGGAAAGATCACCTTCAACATAAGCAACTAGTTATTAACGTCATTAATACAAAACCAAATAAAAAGTGCAAAAGATTAAAAATAAAAAGTATTATACTAAACACTTGTCTTCACCAAGTGATGTAAGAGACTTAGGCAAACATGGCCTTGATTGTCAAGAACTCTTACGATCAATCTTGGATCCCGAGACGACTCACACACTCTATGATGGACAATGGATGATGGTGGTGGATGATGGTGTTATGGTGGTGGTGGGTGGTGGATGAAGTGTGAGAGAGGTGGTGTGCCAAGGGATGAGAGAGAATGAAGCCAAGCTCCTCTATTTATAGGCTGAACAGAACGCTGGGCACGGCCCCGTGTTCGCTGAACACGGCCCCGTGCCCGTCTGACATTCTCTCTCTTCATTAATTGTAATTGCGAATTACAATTAATGCGCCTGCTGTACTTTCAACACGCCCCCGTGTCCGCTGGGCACGGCCCCGTGGTGAGCAATGGAAGCTTCTACTGATTTGTCTTTTCTGCTGCTTCCTGGACACGCCCCCGTGTTCACTGGACACGGGGCGTGTTCAGGCTCTGTTTCTCTTCTCTTTGTCTTGGGAGGTGCCGTTGAGGGTCCGGGCAGTTTACTTTTGTTCCTTTTCTTGTATTTATGGTAGAATTAGTGGTCTTTTTGCTTCTTTTGTGATTTTGAGCTCATTTCATCCTGAAAATACAAAAGGAAGACAAAAACACTCTTTTTCCAACATTAGTACTTAAAAAGGGTTAGTTTTATGCCTTAATTGATGTGTTTTATATGTTGCATTTTACACACATCAAATACCCCCACACTTGAACTTTTGCTTGTCCTCAAGCAAAACTCTTTTAATGTGGCTTACACTCCCAAATGGAATAGGTAGAAGAGAAGTTTTTTTTTTTTAACTTGTCCTAGAGTGTCGGGAATCCAAGGTTTGTATAGGTTCTATTTTTATTTTATTTACAATCTTATTCGTCATGGTTTATTTTGAACTTTTCATAAGATAAACTATTTAATTTGGCATAGCATGCCTTATTAAAATTCCATTTATATACAAGTTCACATACCTCACGGGAGATAACTCAATCACTCGGCCGAAGGTGTATATTTAAGTGAATCGCTCGAGAGCGGCACGGATTTACATTTTCCATATGCTTGCCAAGCGATCAATCCTCCTCCTTTTTAACTTTTACCTTTGTAAATATCAAGAGGTCTTTTGGGGTGAAGGCTTGGGTTTAAAGGTGGGTGGTTGGTTAATGGTTAGTAAAAAGGGCGAAAATCGTAACAAGTGTCGGTTTTTGTAAAATACCTTATTTTTGGTGACATTTATTTTTGAAGTATTTCTCCAAACAAGCTTTTTGTAGCTTATGTTTGTTTTTGACTTCATATATATATATTTTTTTTTTTTTTTTTTTTTTTTTTTTTTTTTGATCACGTAAAGGTATGTTTATGAAAAACCGAGTTTGTTACTAAAATAAAAGTGAAAAAATGAAAAAGGTTTTTGGTGGGTAGAAAATTGTTTTGGGGGTAATGAAATGAAAGGTTTAGGCTCAAAGGGGTTTTCTAGGGGGATTTTGGGTAGGTAAAAAAAATGAAAAATAATGGTTTTGAAAGAAAAATAGTTAGTCCTAATGCCTCCATCATTTACTTACTTGGGTTTAAGTTGGTAAGGACCGGGAATGTATCGTCGTGGCAAGTTCTAGATTTGTAAAGACCGAGCGGCTATTCACACAAGAAACGAAAAATGAGCATTTAATCTAAATATGTGTATTTTTATGCTCAATATAGGCTCAAAACTCACTTTTTGTGGGAATGGGTTTTTAATGTGACCAAGCATATATAATCGAATTTTAGCTAGACTTGTTATACCGTTTCATAATTTTCTTATGTTAGTTCTTTTTATCACGACGCTATCGGTTGTAAGTTTGTAAAAATATAACCCTTTTATAACTTGTTATTCCCAACTTAAACTAAGACAAGTAAATAAAAAAAAAATGAAAAAGTTTTTGAAAAAATTTGGGGTGTTTAGCGGTTCCAATAGAGTTTTGTGTAAGGCTTGTTTTAGGATTTTGCAAAATTCCAAGGTTTTAGCATCCCCCCCACACTTAAATTACACATTGTCCTCAATGTGTCCAAAAATAGAGTTTTTGGTTGATTAGAATATGTAAAAGTGTGTTTAAAAACAAAGATTTGTGTTACTGGCACTCTGGACACGGCCCCGTGTTCATTGAACACGGCCCCGTGGAGAACTGCCAGTAACGAAAAACTTACAGAGGGTGAACACGGGGGCGTGTTGGGTGAACACGGCCACGTGTCCGACAAAAATCTGCAGGTCAGTAGCCAAACAGCAGAACTGGGAGATGGACACGGGGGCGTGTTGGGTGAACACGTCCCCGTGGTGACAGTCTGTTAGCCAAAAAAAAATATGGTTTTCTCCCGGTTTCTTCCTCCTAGGGCTGTGAGTGCTAATGTTTAGCATTCTAGCCCTTGCATCGCACCTGTTCAAGCATTCAATACCATCCAACCAAGCACCAAACATCCTAATCTTACCATAGTTAAACATTATCCAACACAAAGTAAAAACAAAGTAAAAATAAAAGGAAAAGAGTTAAGGAAAGTAAATTGTCTTGACAAATGGCACGCAGGCCATGAATTGTTCGATAGGAAGGGTAATCAAACCTGTGGGCTCATAACCGGCTAGCCCTTTGCTCCTCCCGGCCTCCTAGTCCATATCTTCATCACTGTCTTCACCTCCGCCTCCCTGCCTCGCCATGTACTCCCGGATGCTACCGATGTCATCTTGTATGTCGTTGACGCTTCGTTCGATAGCTCCCACCCGGAGATGTGTGTTGTTGGCAAGGTTGTAGGTGTTCCGAGTGCACATGAGGTTTTCCTGCAAAAGATCATGCAAACTTTGGAAATTAGGAAAACCGCCTCCTTGAGAGGAGGATTGACCCGGATCGCCTTGGGGAGGGTATTGGAAATGTGGAGGTGGTGCATGAAGAACTAGAGCCTCTTGCGGGTTCCATGCGTAGCCTTGCGTCCTCTGGAAGCTCACCGTCCCGTCCTCCGCTTCATAGAGCAAATTCATGGCCCGGCAGATATGGTAATCCACCCGTCCCGACCATGGGCTCCTTTCGAAGGACTTCGGGATGTTCGCGAAGTGCTTGAAAAGATGGTACACCCATCCCCCGAAGAAGATTGGTGTAGGAGCAGTGGCAAGGCGGTTTAAGTGCATGTTCCGCAGTAGGAGGTAAGGAACATCGAGAGGCTTCCGGTTATGGATGCAGTGGAGGACAACCAAATCTCTAACCCCAACAACGCCACTACTGTCATGGCGTTGGTTCAACGAGTACGTGAGGAGCCTGTGGATGTAACGGTATAACGGGTCTCTCAGTTTGGTACTCTTTGTGCTGCTGGAGTTATAGATCCCTTCACCGATTTGTGCCCATGCTGCTTGACGTTCACTTGCGTCCAGGTCTCGCAATCCCCCGGTATTCTCCTCGTTTCCCGCTTCTTCGTCATTGTACAGCCCAATGATTGATCCGAACTGCGCCATGGAGGTTCTATAGGTCGTACCCCCACATCGAAACTCGACCGCCTCGTGATCAAACGGGTCGCGTCTCGAGTTGAAGATGAACGTGCTATAGAACTCCAGTGTGCACTGATGGACCGACCGGAGTCGGGCAGTCAATGCAACGTGCAGTGGACCAGTCACTATGTTGTTGAAGCGGTCCAGTTGGTTTACCATTGTCAGCAGATCGGTGCATGCCCGCCTGGGATACTCTTCGGGCCTTGTTTGTAGGACCTCATAGCGAGCCCTTGCGTCGAGTTCGCTGGCATTGAACCGTGTGAATTTGGACATCTGAAAAGAATACAACAAATGTTAGTGCGAAACATGGAAATTCGGGTTAAAAACTGCAAACAGTGGCTGGACACGGCCCCGTGTTCAGCGAACACGGCCCCGTGTTCAGGCGTCTGTAACACCTAATTTTCATTTTTTCGTCCCGGTTTCGAAAACCTGAAAATTTTTAGCCTAATAGCAGCGGTTTCCCCCGAAAATGAAACCCTAAGTGTCATTTTTCCAAAATCAAACCATTTACCCCTTCGATTTTTGAGTTTTTCGGTTCAAGAACAAGGGTTTGTGTTTTTAGTTGGAAATCGGACAAATCTATCAACAATACATGGCTATTTACTTCCTATTACTCTACTTTAAACTACTACTAACAATTTTCATCAAAAATTTTGAGTTTGATCCGGATGAACATGAAGAACCCTAGATTTCCCCCAATTTTTGATGTTTTAACTACATGCAAGTAACTAATCTAACTACTAAGAAGGATAGAATCATACCTTGATGTTGTTAGGCTTGGTGGTAACGTTCGAAATCGGCAGAAAATCGCTCTAAACCAGAGAGTTTTCGGCGAAACGGGGCGTGTGGAATGGTGTAAATGATAGAACAAATGGGTTTTATCCCGACAGTCGCCTCGACACGGCCCCGTGTTCAGCGAACACGGCCCCGTGCCGGGTGAATTTAAAAAAAAAAATTTTTTTTTTTTTTTTTTTTTTTTTTTTTTTTTTTTTTTAACGTGCTTGTGTGCATGCCCCTTATCTCCGAATAATGGTTAGATGATTTTACCAGTTTCGAATGTATACTTACCTGTAACATGTCGGGTATGAGTTTATTCGTCGACCGTTTGAAGTGCGATTTCCTCTTCCTCATCCTCAATGGATCCTCTGTAGAGTTTCAGCCGTTGGCCATTGACTTTGAATGGTGTCCCATTTCGAGTTTTGATTTCTACTGCACCGTGTGGAAAAACATGGGTGACTGAAAAAGGTCCCGACCACCTAGATTTTAACTTACCAGGAAACAATCGAAGTCGCGAATTGAATAATAGAACTTGGTCTCCAACCCGAAATTCATTGATATTAATATATTTATCATGCAAATTTTTCATTCTTTCCTTATAAATTTCTGAGTTAGAATATGCATAATTCCTAAGTTCTTCTAATTCATTTATTTGACAAAATCGATTCTTACCGGCAACGTCTAAATCTAAGTTTACGTTTTTTATTGCCCAGTAGGCTTTGTGAGCGATTTCTACTGGCAAGTGACAACTTTTTCCATAGACTAGTTTATATGGGGTTGTGCCTATAGTGGTTTTATAAGCGGTTCGAAAAGCCCATAAAGCGTCGTCTAGTTTGTCAGCCCATTCTTTTTTATTTATCCCTACGGTTTTCTCAAGTATTCGTTTTAAACCTCGATTAGTCACTTCGGCTTGCCCATTTGTTTGAGGATGATATGCTGTTGAGACCCGGTGATAGACCCCATATCTTGTTAAGATTTTTTCGAGTTGATGATTACAAAAATGGGTACCTCTATCACTTATTAATGCCTTTGGTGTTCCGAAACGAGAGAACAATTTTTTTAGGAATTTTACTACTACTCTTCCATCATTTGTTGGAAGAGCTTCGGCCTCTGCCCATTTAGACAAGTAATCGACCGCCACAAGTATATATTTGTTTCCTTTCGAAGGTGGGAAAGGTCCCATGAAATCGAGTCCCCACACATCAAAGATTTCACAAACGAGAATGCCATTTTGAGGCATTTCGTTTTTGGAAGAAATATTACCTGATCTTTGGCAAGCATCACATATCTTTACAAGGTTTTGTGCATCCTTGTATATGGTTGGCCAGTAAAATCCAGAATCAAATACCTTTCTCGCGGTACTTGAGGCACCATGATGTCCTCCGTATGGACCTTCATGACAATGACGGAGTATTCTTCGTGCTTCATTACCATGGACACACCTTCGGATGAGTTGATCAGCACACATTTTGAAAAGATATGGGTCTTCCCAAAAGTAATGCTTTACATCAGCAAAGAATTTCTTTCTTTGGTGATGTGGCCATCCTTTGGTGACTATACCGCTGGCTAAGAAATTAGCGTAGTCGGCATACCATGGTTCTTGTCTGCTTTCCATCATTTCCAGGGACTCCGTGGGAAATTTTTCGTTGATTTGCTCGTCCCTGGTTGTCTCCAAAGCTGGGTCTTCTAAGCGTGAGAGGTGATCTGCAGCAGTGTTTTCTGCTCCTCTTTTGTCCTTGATTTCGATGTCGAATTCCTGGAGGAGTAGAATCCACCTTATCAAACGGGGTTTTGCGTCTTGCTTCTTGAAGAGGTACCTGATGGCTGCATGGTCTGTATAAACTATTGTTTTAGAAAGAACAAGATAAGAACGAAATTTATCAAAAGCAAATACCACCGCTAGTAACTCTTTTTCCGTAGTTGTATAATTTTCTTGTGCATCATTTAGAGTTTTACTAGCATAATAGATTGGGTGGAAATGTTTTTCTTTCCTTTGTCCCAAGACTGCTCCAACAGCAAAGTCGCTTGCATCGCACATGATTTCGAAAGGAAATTTCCAATCTGGCGCTATCATGATAGGTGCATTGACTAGCATTTCCTTGAGGGTCAGAAATGCTTGATTGCATTCCTTGTCAAAGATGAAGGGTGCATCTTTTTCAAGCAATTTTGTTAGAGGTCTTGAAATTTTCGAAAAGTCTTTGATAAACCTTCTATAGAATCCGGCATGCCCTAGGAAACTTCTGATTGCTCGTACGGAGGATGGAGGAGGTAATCGAGATATAGTCTCGATTTTTGCTCGATCAACTTCCATTCCTTCGCTTGAGATTTTATGTCCGAGTACTATTCCCTCTGTTACCATGAAATGGCATTTTTCCCAGTTAAGGGCGAGGTTAGTTTCCTCACATCGGGATAGCATTCGTTCAAGATTATCGAGGCATTGATCATATGAGTCTCCAAAGATGGAAAAGTCATCCATGAAGACTTCCATGGTTTTTTCAATCATATCATGGAAAATGGCGACCATACAACGTTGGAATGTTGCAGGCGCATTACATAGACCGAATGGCATGCGTCGATATGCAAAAGTTCCGTAGGGGCATGTGAAAGTTGTTTTCTCTTGGTCTTCTGGTGCTATCGGTATTTGAAAGTAACCTGAAAAACCATCTAAGAAACAATAAAATTTATGACCGGATAATCTTTCTAACATTTGATCAATGAAGGGCAAAGGAAAGTGGTCTTTCCTTGTTGCTTCATTTAATCTCCTATAGTCTATACAGACTCTCCATCCTGTGACGGTTCTTGTGGGTATTAATTCGTTTTTCTCGTTAGTTATTACCGTCATACCTCCTTTCTTTGGGACTACTTGGACGGGACTTACCCACGGGCTATCGGAGATAGGGTAGATTAGTCCAGCGTCGAGCAGTTTGATGACTTCATTTTTAACCACTTCTTGAACATTGGGGTTCACTCTTCGTTGTGGTTGAATCACCGTTTTGTAGTCATCGTTCATTAAAATTTTGTGCGTGCACATGGAAGGACTTATTCCCTTAATATCTACAAGCTTCCAAGCGATCGCATTTTTGTGTTTTTTAAGTAGATTAACTAATTTTTCTTTTTCTAAGCTAGTTAATTTAGACGAAATAATTACAGGTAAACTACCATCTTTGCCTAGAAAAGCATATTCCAAACCTTTAGGGAGTTCTTTGAGCTCGATGGGTGGGTCTTTAGGAGACACCTTATTTTGTGGCTCATCTAGATCAAGAACTTTAAAAGTTTGTTCTATGGCTACCTCTTCGTCGACAAAGTGGTCTTCCTCGTGGTTTGTATCAGGTGGTTCAGCTTCATCTTCAATTAGGGGGTCATTGTTGCCAAAAGGATATTTCATTGAGCGCTCAAGATCTATGCTCCTTTTGAATGCCCCTAATTGAAGAGTTAGATTGTTGAATTTCCGGTTTTTCAAAGCTTTGTGAGTTTGTACAAAAGGTTTTCCCAAGACTAGGGGGGCATCATCTAAGATGACGAAGTCGGTTGGGATTACCATTTGATTTGTTTGAACCAAAATATCTTCGACTACACCGATTGATTTCATTACTTTTCGGTCGGATAGAAAAATGGGTATTTGAAGCGGAGTAAAATCACTAATACTTAACTTTTCAAAAATGTAGTTGGGCATTATGTTAACACAAAGATCTTTATCAATAGTGACATTACTAATAAACGAATTTTGAAAGAAACATGGAACCGGTGTAATGTTAATTTCAAAAGGATCTTCTTTTATTAGCGAGGTTTGATCATTAGTTAACTTAACACTTACCATTTCTTTGATTTTAGCACTAGTGTTTAACTCTTTTAAAAACTTAGCATGAGGGGTTATTAAACAATGGTTTTCGAAAGTAGGTGACAAGAGAATAATTTCCTCTAAATTAGACTCTTCTTGAATTTTAACATTGTCGGACTCACCATTTTCGTTGTTTAACTCATGTGTCTGTTTTTCACTTTCTTGTTCTTCCATTTTTACACTTTCAACTATCTCTACGTTATTATTACTTTTTAACTCTTCTCTTGCGCGGGATTCCTCTTCCCTTGCGCGAGATTCTTTTATGCAACGTTCGATAGTTTTAATGTGTTCTAATATCCTATTGGTCACTTCGGTGAGATTGAAAGAATTTGGATCCTCTAAGCTTGAATCCGGTTGTTCGATCCTTGGTTCCTCATAGTACTCATATGAAGTAGATGGTTCACACCATTGTTCTTCATTGTAAGTATATGATGGATAAGGGTCGAAACTTTGTTCTTCATAGTACTCATATGAGGTGGGTTGTTCACGCCATGGTTCCTCATAATAAGAGTATGAAGGTGGTGGCTCATATGTTGAATCTTCAAAGTATGAGTATGAAGACTCATAACTTGGTTCATCAAAATACGAGTATGAGGGAGGAGGTTCATACCTTTGGTCTTCATAGGATGTGTATGAAGTTGATGGCTCGTACCTGGGCTCCTCGTAATGGTTGTATGAATTGGATGGTTGATATGAAGTATTATATTGAACCGAGTGTGCATTACGACAATTAGTGCAATAATTACCTCTATAATCATCCTCATCATAGGTGTAGTTGTAATCTCTTGAGTATTGATCCATAGGAACCACTCAACAGACCACAACTGAGTCTCGGGACCAGAAAACAAAAATAAGACGGAAACAGAAGCTGAGCACGGCCCCGTGTTGGGTGAACACGGCCCCGTGTTCAGGGACTGTATCTGGGCGTTTTAATTAAATTAACTGGTCACGTTGAGCACGGGGGCGTGTTGAGTGAACACGGCCCTGTGGTCAGACTCTGTATCTGGGTATCTACTCTAAAATATGCAGCACGGGGGCGTGTTCAGTGAGCACGGCCCCGTGTTCAGGCTACTGTAAATGCAAAAACTAAACTAAAATGCAGAAAAATGCGCGCGTTTTGAAAAGGTTTTGAAAAACTGATTAGGCCGTCGATTTTAAGCTTTCTTAAAATCCTTGTGTCCCCGGCAACGGCGCCAAAAACTTGATGCGTGTCAGTGTGTATATAATTTTAGATATATTTTTAAGCCCTTTTTACACTTTTAGCCAAGTTTTAAATTTATAAAACACGATATTTACTAACACTAAACACACATATGGGCAAGTGCACCCATCGTGGACGTAGTATAGTGTTGGTAATATACCGAGGTCGTCCAAGGACACAAGAGCTTTTAATACCGGTTTATCCTCAACGTCTAATCAAATCAAAAGGTTAGAAAAATGTTTTAAACTAAGAAAAATAAAAACTAACTAAATGCTGAAAAATAAAATAAAATAAAAACAGATAGACAAGATGAATCACTTGGATCCGACACGTGTATTAGTATAACCTTTGATTATTTTCGCACTTTTGCACTTGTTTAAGAGATTATCTTAGTTATTGTAGTAGGCCCCTTTTTCGGAGGTGACGTTACCCTCAACCCAGTAGTTTGAGTCAGCAAGGATACAATCCTAAAGGGTTGGATTATTGAAAGATAATGAATTAAGTTATTAATGCAAATTATGGTAGGCCCCGCTTTTGGCGGTGACGTTACCCTCGGCTAAGTAGTCTGAGTCAGCAGGGATACAGTCCTAAATAGCCGGGTTATAGTATTAATAGTAGTTAGCTTATGAGGGGGTCAAAGAGTTTGGATCCCCGCCATTCAATACCTATGGGCATTGAAGGAGATCCTACTAAATTTGACCCAGGTCCCAAGCAGGACCTCTAAACGCTGAACAAGGGCAAGACCCTTACCAAACCGTTCCCTTAACCCCCGACCAGGTAGCCAACATACCTCCATATAGACCGTGGAGATATGAATGGTGAAAATCTTTTATTTTATATAGACAGTAAAATAATGCCAAGACACCACGGACAAACGATAAGGAAAGATCACCTTCAACATAAGCAACTAGTTATTAACGTCATTAATACAAAACCAAATAAAAAGTGCAAAAGATTAAAAATAAAAAGTATTATACTAAACACTTGTCTTCACCAAGTGATGTAAGAGACTTAGGCAAACATGGCCTTGATTGTCAAGAACTCTTACGATCAATCTTGGATCCCGAGACGACTCACACACTCTATGATGGACAATGGATGATGGTGGTGGATGATGGTGTTATGGTGGTGGTGGGTGGTGGATGAAGTGTGAGAGAGGTGGTGTGCCAAGGGATGAGAGAGAATGAAGCCAAGCTCCTCTATTTATAGGCTGAACAGAACGCTGGGCACGGCCCCGTGTTCGCTGAACACGGCCCCGTGCCCGTCTGACATTCTCTCTCTTCATTAATTGTAATTGCGAATTACAATTAATGCGCCTGCTGTACTTTCAACACGCCCCCGTGTCCGCTGGGCACGGCCCCGTGGTGAGCAATGGAAGCTTCTACTGATTTGTCTTTTCTGCTGCTTCCTGGACACGCCCCCGTGTTCACTGGACACGGGGCGTGTTCTTGTATTTATGGTAGAATTAGTGGTCTTTTTGCTTCTTTTGTGATTTTGAGCTCATTTCATCCTGAAAATACAAAAGGAAGACAAAAACACTCTTTTTCCAACATTAGTACTTAAAAAGGGTTAGTTTTATGCCTTAATTGATGTGTTTTATATGTTGCATTTTACACACATCAGTACACATGAGGTTTTCCTGCAAAAGATCATGTAAGCTTTGAAAGTTAGGAAAACCGCCTCCTTGTGAGGAGGATTGACCCGGATCACCATGGGGTTGGTACTGGTAGTGGGGAGGTGGTGCGTGGAGAACTAGGGCCTCCTGTGGGTTCCATGCATAGCCTTGTGTCCTTTGGAAGCTCACCGTCCCGTCCCGTCTTCCGCCTCATAAAGTAAGTTCATGGCTCGGCAAATGTGGTAGTCAACTCGTCCCGACCATGGACTCCTTTCAAAGGACCTTGGAATTCTCGTGAAATGCTTGAAAAGACGGTACACCCACCCCCCAAAGAAGATAGGTGTTGGAGCTCGAGCAAGGCGATTGAGATGCATGTTTCGCAACAGGAGATATGGAACATCGAGAGGCTTTCGGTTGTGGATGCAGTGAAGGACAACCAAATCTTTCAACCCCACAACGCCACTACTGTCGTGACGCTGGTTCAGCGAGTAGGTGAGGAGCCTGTGAATGTAGCGGTATAGCGGGTCCCTCAGTTTGGTGCTCTTAGTGCTGCTAGGGTTGTAGATTCCTTCACCGATTTGAGCCCATGCGGCTTGACGTTCGGTCTCATCCAAGTCTCGTAATCCCCCAGTGTTTTCCTCATTTCCCGATTCTTCTTCACCGTATAGTCCTATTATAGATCCAAACTGTGCCATGGAGATTGAGTACTGTGTCCCGCCACACCGAAATGCGACCCCTTCATTGTCAAACGGGTCACACCTCGAAGTAAAAGTGAAAGTACTGTAAAACTCCATTGTGCATTGATGCACCGACCGAAGCCGAGTGTTCACTGCAACTGCTAGTGGCCCTGTCACGATGTTGTTGAATCGGTCTAGTTGGTTCACCATGGTTAACAAGTCCGTACATGCTCGCCTAGGGTACTCCTCGGGTCTTGTTTGGAGTATTTCATATCTCGCCCTAGCATCTAGTTCGCTTGCATTGAACCTTGTGAACTTTGACATCTGAAAGAATACACCAAAAGTTAGTACGAAACAAAAAGATTTTTAAAGAAACTGCAAACAGTGGGCTGGACACGGCCCCGTGTTCAGCGGACACGGCCCCGTGTCCAGGCGTCTGTAACCCAAAAACTTGATTTTTCGTCCCGGTTCCGAAAACCTGAAAATTTTTAGCCCAATAGTTGCGGTTTCCCCCGAAAATGAAACCCTAAGTGTCGTTTTTCCCAAAACAAACCGTTTACCCATCCAATTTCGTCTTTTTCGGTTAAAAAACAAGGGTTTGGGGTTTTAGTTGGAAATCGAACGAATCTATCAACAATACATGTTTATTTACTTTCTACTACACTAATCTAAACTACCACTAACAGATTGCATCAAAAATTTGAAGTTCTATCCGGATGAACACGAAGAACCCTAGATTTTTCCCAAATTTTTAATGTTTTAACTACATGCAAGTAACTAATCTAACTACTAAAGATGATAGAATCATACCTTGATGTTGTTAAACGTGGTAGTGACGTCGAAAATTTGCGGAAAATCGCCTGGAACCAGAGAGTTTTCGGCGAAACGGGGCGTGTGGAATGAGGTAATTGTTATGAAAAGAGGGTTTTATCCCGACAGTCGTCTCGACACGGCCCCGTGTCCAGCAGACACGGCCTCGTGCCGAGCAAAGTTTTATATTTTTTTTGTACTCGTGTGCATGCCCCCTTTCTCCGAAAATGGTTAGAAGACTTACTGGTTTTTGATGTACACTTGCCTGTTCGTAACATGTCGGGTATGATGTTGAGTTTATTCGTTAACCGTTTGAAGCGACATCTCCTCTTCCTCATCCTCAATGGATCATCGGTAGAGTTTTAGCCGTTGGCCGTTGACTTTAAATGGTATCCCATTTCGAGGTTTAATTTCTACTGCACCGTGAGGAAAAACATGGGTGACGGAAAAAGGTCCTGACCACCTAGATTTTAGTTTACCAGGAAATAATCGAAGTCGTGAATTAAACAATAGAACTTGATCTCCTACCCGAAATTCATTAGACTTAATATATTTATCATGTAAATTCTTCATTCTTTCCTTATAAATTTCGGAGTTAGAATATGCATAATTCCTTAGTTCGTCTAATTCATTCATTTGACAAAATCGATTTTTACCGGCAGTTTCTAAGTCTAAGTTTACATTTTTTATTGCCCAGTAGGCTCTGTGAGCTATTTCTACTGGCAAGTGGCAACTTTTTCCATAGACGAGCTTATATGGGGTTGTGCCTATAGTGGTTTTATAAGCAGTTCGAAAGGCCCATAAAGCATCGTCTAATTTGTCGGCCCATTCCTTTTTATTTAATCCTACGGTTTTTTCAAGTATTCGTTTTAAACCTCGATTAGTCACTTCGGCTTGCCCATTTGTTTGAGGGTGATACGCTGTTGAGACCCGGTGATAGACCCCATACCTTGTTAATATTTTTTCGAGTTGATGATTGCAAAAATGGGTACCTCTATCACTTATCAAAGCTTTTGGTGTCCCGAAACGAGAAAATAATTTTTTCAGAAATTTTACCACTACTCTTCCATCATTTGTTGGAAGAGCTTCGGCCTCCGCTGGACACGGCCCCGTGCCCGTCTGACACTATCTCTCTTCATTAATTGTAATTCGCAATTACAATTAATGCGCCTGCTGTACTTTCGCCACGCCCCCGTGCTCACTGGACACGGCCCCGTGGTGGGCAATAGAAGCTTCTACAGGTTTGTCTTTTCTGCTGCTTCTTGGGCACGGCCCCGTGCTGGCTGAGCACGGGGCGTGTTCAGGCTTCTGTTTTCTCTTCTTTGCTTGGGGAGATGCCGTTGAGGGTTCGGGCAGTCTACTTTATTCCTTTTCTTGTATTTATGTTAGAATTAGCTGTCTTTTTGCTTCTTTTGTGAATTTGAGCTCATTTCATCCTGAAAACACAAAAGGAAGACAAAAAACACTCTTTTTCCAACATTAGTACTTAAAAAGGGTTAGTTTTATGCCTTATTTGATGTAATTTATATGTTGCATTTTACACACATCAGCCTGTTTGTTATGTTTACACATGGAATGCTGTCTACCTGCCTTAGCAACGATAGTACTATAGTTTGGACTCAGCACCTGTTCACTCAGGGGTTGTTAAGGACAATTAGTTACATGGCTCACAGTGGTGAGTGTGTATCGCGAACTGCCTTGGGCAGTCAACCCGCAGTCATTGGTATCGATAGGTTCATGTCGATAACTAACATGCCTCATTTTACACTGTGTACGTGCTGGTTATGCGTAACGGTTTCGAACTCTATTATATCTATTAAACTTGTATGCTCACCTTTACACTATGTGTATTGACTTTTATTTTAACGTATGTGACAGGCGCTTAGGATGCTTATTTGCTTACTTTGCTGTGAAATTGAGGCTAGGAAAGACCTAGGTCAACAATAAACAATTGTCTGTAATAAAAATCTGAGTTGTCGGAATAGAACAATTTGACTAGATCTTTTATGTAATAATTGTATTATCATTTATGACATGGTATGAGACGTGTTGCTTTAAATATTTGGTAAATATAGTTGTTATGGAAACTTCTGGACAATCTGTTTCGCTCAGTGTCGCACCCTGATGATTCCGCCATCGGTTGGGATGTGACAGATTGGTATCAGAGCCATAACTATAGGGAATTAGGCAAGACTTGACCTAGTCCGGGTCGATGTCTTTGAAATGACCTAGTCTATAGTTAGGCAACAACAGACCGACATGTGCGTACCCTTAGGGGTGCTGTACAAACTTACTTGATATACCCCGCTATTCTCACCTATGCTACAGTACCACTGCACTCTAATTTTCGAAAATGAATGAGTGATTAGGTCAAGATTAGGTGTGAAAACCGCAAACTCTCGATAAATCACTTGTTCGATCTGTATTTATCTATAAAACACGTGAATTTGCGTTGAATCAGGAGTGAAATCCATACTTTAACGCAGATTTTCGTCTCTATTTTCATCAAAAACAGGAACAAAGTTGTTAAGTTAGGGGTGAAACCCAAACCTTGACAACTAATTCCGCCCTATTTTGCTTTACAAACTCTCACCAAAGTCTGGACGGACTCCAAAGACTTGAAGTCGCACTGAAACTGGAAGAATGCGTGCCATTCGCCCAGATTTGAGGCGAGAGCACAATCCTGAAGGCCAAAGTGTGCACCAAGAATCCTTGCAAATAATCGAATCACTTTGGTTAGTCAAAGTCTAACTAGCCGCAGACAATTTATTTCTCGATTTTTATGTGTTTCGATTCTGAGCTCGAAATTGCTGACTCTAATACTCGTCGATTTTTTGTGAAGTTTATGTGTTTATGTGGTTTTATGCTTATTTGTTAGTGTTTTGAGGTGATGTGTGTAAAATGCAACATATAAATTACATCAATTGAGGCATAAAACTAACCCTTTTTAAGTACTAATGTTGGAAAAAGAGTGTTTTTGTCTTCCTTTTGTATTTTCAGGATAAAATGAGCTCAAATTCACAAAAGAAGCAAAAAGACAGCTAAATCTAACATAAATACAAGAAAAGGAACAAAAGTAGATTGCCCGACCCCTCAACGGCATCTTCCCAAGCAGAAAAGAGAAGTCAGAAGACTGAACACGCCCCGTGCTCAGCCAACACGGGGCCGTGCCCAAAAAGCAGCAGAAAAGACAAACCTATAGAAGCTTCTATTGCCCACCACGGGGCCGTGTCCAGTGAGCACGGGGGCGTGGCGAAAGTACAGCAGGCACATTAATTGTAATTGCGAATTACAATTAATGAAGAGAGATAGTGTCAGACAGGCACGGGGGCGTGTCCAGCGGACACGGGGCCGTGCCCAGCCTTCTGTTCAGCCTATAAATAAGAGTGCTTGGTTTCATTTCAACTCTTCCCTTGGCACACCACCCCTCTCACACTTCATCCACCACCCACCACCATCACAACACCATCATCCACCACCATCATCCATTGTCCATCATAGAGTGTGTGAGTCGTCTCAGGATCCAAGATTGATCGTAAGAGTTCTTGACAATCAAGGCCATGTTTGCCTAAGTCTCTTACATCACTTGGTGAAGACAAGTGTTTAGTATAATACTTTTTATTTTTAATCTTTTGCACTTTTTATTTGGTTTTGTATTAATAACTTTAATAAGTAGTTGCTTATGTTGAAGGTGATCTTTCCTTATCGTTTGTCCGTGGTGTCTTGGCATTATTTTACTGTCTATAAAAAATAAAAGATTTTCACCATTCATATCTCCACGGTCTATATGGAGGTATGTTGGCTACCTGGTCGGGGGTTAAGGGAACGGTTTGGTAAGGGTCCTGCAAGGGACCTGGGTCAAATTTAGTCGGATCTCCTTCAATACCCATTGGTATTGGATGGCGGGGATCCAAACTCTTTGACCCCCTCATAAGTTAACTACTATTAATACTATAACCCGGCTATTTAGGACTGTATCCCTGCTGACTCAGACTACTTAGTCGAGGGTAACGTCACCTCCAAAAGAGGGGCCTACCATAATTTGCATTAATAACTTAATTCATTATCTTTCAATAATCCGACCCTTTAGGATTGTATCCTTGCTGACTCAAACTACTAGGTTGAGGGTGACGTCGCCTTCAAAAGAGGGGCCTACTACAATAACTAAGATAATCTCTTAAACAAGTGCAAAAGTGCGAAAATAATCAAAGGTTATACTAATACACGAGTCGGATCCAAGTGATTCATCTTGTCTATCTGTTTTTATTTTTATTTATTTTTTCAGTATTTAGTTAGTTTTTATTTTCTTAGTTTAAAAATCTTTTCTATCATTTTGATTTGGTTAGACGTTGAGGATAAACCGGTACTAAAAGCTCTTGTGTCCTTGGACGACCTCGGTATCTTACCAACACTATACTACGTCCACGATGGGTGCACTTGCCCATATGTGTGTTTAGTGTTAGTAAATATCGTGTTTTATAAATTTAAAAGTTGGCTAAAAGTGTAAAAAGGGCTTAAATATACATCTAATTTATATCACACTTAACGCACATCAAGTTTTTGGCGCCCTTGCCGGGGACACAAGGATTTTAAGAAATCTTAAAATCAACGGCCTAATCAGTTTTTCAAAACCTTTTTAAAACGCGTGCACATTTTTCTGCATTTTAGTTTAGTTTGCATTACAGTAGCCTGAACACGGGGCCGTGCTCGCTGAACACGCCCCCGTGCTGCATATTTTTAGTTAGATAACCAGATACAGAGTCTGAACACGGGGCCGTGCTCACTGAACACGCCCTCGTGCTCAACGTGACCAGTAACTTTAATTAAAACGCCCAGATACAGATCCTGAACACGGGGCCGTGTTCACCCAACACGGGGCCGTGTCCAGCTTCTGTTTCTGTCTTTGTTTTTGTTTTCTGGTCCCGAGACTCAGTTGTAGTCTGTTGAGTGATTCTTATGGATCAATACTCAGGAGGTTACAACTACACCTATGAGGAGGATGATTATATGAGAGACTATTGCACTAATTGTGGAAACCCGCACTCGGTACAATATTGTAACTTGTTTCAACCATCCACTTCATACAACTATTATGAGGAGCCCAGGTACGAGCCATCGACTTCATACACATCCTATGAAGACCAAAGGTATGAACCTCCTCCCTCATACTCATATTTTGATGAACCAAGGTATGAGCCTTCATACTCATACTTTGAAGAGTCAAGATATGAGCCACCACCTTCATACACTTATTATGAGGAACCATGGCGTGAACAACCCACCTCATATGAGTGCTATGAAGAACAAAGTTTCGACCCTTATCCATCATATACTTACAATGAAGAACAATGGTGTGAACCATCTACTTCATATGGGTACTATGAGGAACCGAGGATCGAACAACCGGATTCAAGCTTTGAGGATCCCAATCCTTTTTCTATCACCGAAGTGACCAATAGGATATTAGAACACATTAAAACTATCGAACGTTGCATAAAAGAATCTCGCGCAAGGGAAGAGGAGTCCCGCGCAAGAGAAGAATTAAATTTTAATAATAACGTAGAGATAGTTGAAAATGTAAAAATTGAAGAACAAGAAAGTGAAAAACCGACACATGAGATAAACAACGAAAAAGGTGAGGCCGATAATGTTAAAATTCAAGAAGAGTCTAATTTTAAAGAAATTAATCTATTGTCACCTTCTTTCGAAAATCATTGTTTAGTAACCCCTCATGCCACGTTTTTAAAAGAGTTAAGCACTAACACTAAAATTGAAGAAATGGTAAGTGTTAAGTTAACAAATGATCAAACCTCGCTAATAAAAGAAGACCCTTTTGAAATTAACATTACACCGGTTCCATGTTTCTTTCAAAATTCATTTATTAGTAATATCACCATTGATAAAGATCTTTGTGTTAACATAATGCCTAACTACATTTTTGAAAAATTAAGTATTAGTGATTTTGCTCTACTTCAAATACCCATTTTTCTATCCGATCGGAAAGTAATGAAATCAATCGGTGTAGTTGAGGATGTCTTGGTTCAAGCAAATCAAATGGTTATTCCTCGATGACGCTCCTCTAGTCTTGGGAAAACCTTTTGTAAAAACTCATGAAGCTTTGAAAAACCGGAAATTTAACAATCTACCTCTTCAATTAGGGGCATATAAAAGGGACATAGATCTTGAGCGCTCAATGAAATATCCTTTTGGCAATAATGACCCCCTAATTGAAGATGAGCCAGAACCACCTGATAAGGAGGGTCTAGCCAAGGACCCTTATAAACGTGGCGCACACGGAGGCATTCCGCGGAACTATCCTTAGTTTTAGATTAGTTTAACTTTTATGCTTTCTAGTTTAGTTTTAATTTGCAGGAATAAAACACACTCAGGATGGTGAAGGATACTAAGGGAAGCTTGAACCAACACCCCATGCACAAAAACAGAGCCTCTCGACAATTTTTCTTCATTACTGGAAGTTCAGCACGGGGCCGTGCTCACCCAACACGCCCCGTGCCCAAGGTTTTGCAGAAAATGCCCAGTTCAGGTAACTGGACACGGGGTCGTGCTCACGGAACACGCCCCCATGCCCAGCCTTCTGTTTACTTTTGGTACTGGCAGTCTGGACACAGGGCCGTGCTCAGCCAACACCACCCCGTGTTCAGCTACCCAGTACCATAAAATCTTGTTTTTAACCCACTTTTACACATTTTAATCAACCGAAAAAATTATTTTTGGGACACATTGAGGACAATGTGTAATTTAAGTGTGGGGGGGGGGAAGCTAAAACTTTGAAATTTTGCAAGTCCTATTAACAAGCCTTACACAAAACTCTATTGGAACCGCTAATCACCCCAAAATTTTTTCAAAAAACTTTTTGTTTTTTTTACTTGTCTTGGTTTAATTTGGGAATAACAAGTTCTAAAACGGTTATATTTTTACAAATTTACAACCGATAGCGTCGTGATAAAAAGAACCAACATAAGAAAATTATGAAACGGCATGACAAGCTTGGTTAAAATTCGATTATATATACTTGATCACATAAAAACCCATTCCCACAAAAGTGAGTTTTGAGCCTTTATTGAGCATACAAACTTACATCTTTAGACTAAATGCTCATTTTTCGTTTCTTGTGTGAATAGCCGCTTGGTTCTTACGACTCTAGAACTTGCCACGATGATTCATTCCCGGTCCTTACCAACTTAAACCCAAGTAAGTAAATGATGGAGGCATTAGGACTAACCATTTTTCTTTCTACACCATTATTTTTCAATTTTTTTACCACCTACCCAAAAATCTCCCTAGTTAACCCCTTTCAGCCTAAACCTTTCATTTCTTTACCCTAAAACATTTTCACCCACCAAAAACCCTTTTTATTTTCACCCTTTATTTTAGTAACAAGCTCGGTTTTTCGTGTGACTAAAAAAAATGATGAAGTTAGAAATAAACAAACAAAGCTATTAAAACAAAAGCTTGTTTGGAGAAATACTTCGAAATAAAAAGTCACTAAAACAAAGTGTTTTACGAAAACCGACGCTTTTTACGCTTTTCGCCATTTTCTACTAACCCATTCACCCACCTTTAGCCCAAGCCTATACCCAAAAAGTCCTCTTGATAATTACAAAGGTAACATGTTAAAAAGGAGGATGATTGATTGCTTGGCAAGCTTATGGTAGGAATAAGTTCCACGTCGCTCTCGAGTGATTCACTAAAAAATACACCTTCGGCCGAGTGTGAGAGATTTCTCCCGTGAGGTATGTGAACTTGTATATAAATGGAATTTAAAAAAAAAGGGCATGTTATGCCCAAATTAGTAATTTCTCCTATGAAACGTTCTAAACAAATCATAACGAATAGGATTGTAAATAAATAAAAATAAAACCCAAAAAGATCTTGGATTCCCGACAATCTATGACAAGCCAAAAAATCTTCTCTTCTACCCATTCCATTTGGGAGTGTGAGCCACATATTAAAGAGTTTTGCTTGAGGACAAGCAAAAGTTCAAGTGTGGGGGTATTTGATGTGTGTAAAATGCAACATTTAAATTACATCAATTGAGGCATAAAACTAAACCTTTTTAAGTACTAATGTTGGAAAAAGAGTGTTTTTGTCTTCCTTTTGTATTTTCAGGATAAAATGAGCTCAAATTCAAAAAAGAAGCAAAGAGACAGCTAAATCTAACATAAATACAAGAAAAGGAACAAAAGTAGATTGCCCGACCCCTCAACGGCATCTTCCCAAGCAGAAAAGAGAAGTCAGAAGACTGAACACGCCCCGTGCTCAGCCAGCACGGGGCCGTGCCCAAGAAGCAACAGAAAAGACAAACCTATAGAAGCTTCTATTGCCCACCACGGGGCCGTGTCCAGTGAGCACGGGGGCGTGGCGAAAGTACAGCAGGCGGATTAATTGTAATTGCGAATTACAATTAATGAAGAGAGATAGTGTCAGACATGCACGGGGGCGTGTCCAGCGGACACGGGGCCGTGCCCAGCCTTCTGTTCAGCATATAAATAGGAGTGCTTGGTTTCATTTCAACTCATCCCTTGGCACACCACCTCTCTCACACTTCATCCACCACCCACCACCATCACAACACCATCATCCACCACCATCATCCATTGTCCATCATAGAGTGTGTGAGTCGTCTCGGGATCCAAGATTGATCGTAAGAGTTCTTGATAATCAAGGCCATATTTGCCTAAGTCTCTTACATCACTTGGTGAAGACAAGTGTTTAGTATAATACTTTTTATTTTTAATCTTTTTGCACTTTTTAATTGGTTATGAATTAATGACTTTAATAACTAGTTTCTTATGTTGAAGGTGATTCTTCCTTATCGTTTGTCCGTAGTGTCTTGGCATTATTTTACTGTCTATATAAAATAAAAGATTTTCACCATTCATATCTCCACGGTCTGTATGGAGATATGTTGGCTACCTGGTCGGGGGTTAAGGGAACGGTTTGGTAAGAGTCTTGCCATTGTTCAGTGTATAGATCCTGCAAAGGACCTGGGTCAAATTTAGTAGGACCTCCTTGGCGGGGGTCCGAACTCTTTGATCCCCTCATAAGTTAAACTACTATTAATATTTTAACCCGGCTTCTTAGGACTGTATCCCTGCTGACTCGGACTACTTAGTCGAGGGTTACGTCACCTTCAAATGAGGGCCCTATCACAATATGCATTAATAACTTAATTAATTATCTTTCAATAATCCGACCCTTTAGGGTTGTATCCTTGCTGACTCAAACTACTGGGTTGAGGGTAACGTCACCTTCAAAAAAGGGGCCTACTACAATAACTAAGATAATCTCTTAAATAAGTGCAAAAGTGCGGAAATAATTTACACTACACACGAGTCGGATCCAAGTGATTCATCTTGTCTATCTGTTTTTACTTTTATTTTTGTTTTCGGCATTTTAGTTAGTTTTATTTTTCTAGTTTAAAAACCTTTTTCTAACTTTTGATTTGATTAGACGTTGAGGATAAACCGGTACTAAAAGCTCTTATGTCCTTGGACGACCTTAGTATCTTACCAACACTATAGTACGTCCACGATGGGTACACTTGCCCATATGTGTGTTTAGTGTTAGTAAATATCGTGTTTTATAAATTTAAAACTTGGCTAAAAAGTGTAAAAGGGCTTAATATATACCTAAATTGTATTACACTACACGCACATCAAGTTTTTGGCGCAGTTGCCGGGACACAAGGATTTTTAGAAAGTTAGCAATCAACGGCCTAATCGTTTTTTCTAATTTTTTCTTTTTTTTTAGGATTTTCGTAGTTTTTCAGTTTCTGCAGAGCTCAGCACGGGCCGTGCCTGGTCGGACACGGGCCGTGCCCAGCATTGTTACTTGCAGTTTTTATTTTCCAAGTTACAGACAGTTGAGCACGGGGCCGTGTCGGTGAAACACGGGGCCGTGTCCAACTCCCCAGTAACAGGGATCCGGAAAACAATCACTGTATCTCCGACCACGGGCCATGTTCATCTGAGCACGGGGCCGTTGTGAACATTCTGACCAACGTTCTTTTCTGTTTTTATTGCAGGACTAGGAACCCAGGAGCCACAACTTTCTACGTAGTGTATGAGCTCCAGTTCTAGTAGAGACATAAAAGAGCCTCTCGAAGAACCCGAACGCTTTCTTAGAAAAAGACATAAAGCTAAAAACCAAGAGAAAGCTTCGGGAGACCCACTTCCGGTGGCGGACCAATGTACCCTCATGGATTACCTACGCCCCACCGTAGGTAATCTCGGCGCCGCTATCAATGCATCGAATGTCGAAGCCAACAACTTCGAACTTCAGCCACATTTGATACAAATGCTTCAAAACTCCGCAACCTTCCATGGGCTTGCGGACGAGGATCCTCATCTACATATTACTAATTTCTTAGAAATATATGATACCTTTCGGATCAATGGGGCATCAAATGACGCCATCCGCCTTCGTATGTTTCCATTTTCACTAAAAGACCGAGCTAAGGCTTGGCTTAATACCCTTCCAGTTGGCTCGGTAACCACCTGGGATGAACTAGCCCAAAAGTTTCTATATAAGTATTTCCCTCCTGCTAAAACGGCTAAATTAGTGACTGAAATTAATACATATTCACAAGAGGATGGGGAGTCCTTATATGAAACTTGGGAAAGGTTCAAGGAGCTACTAAGAAAGTGTCCTCATCACAGTCTTGCGGTACGGCAACAAGTATCCACTTTCTACAATGGGTTGTTGCCACACACTAGACATACACTTGATTCTAGCTCCGGGGGACTTTTAGGTAATCGTCGCCCAAATGAAATATATAATCAAATTGAGGAAATTGCTCAAACCAATTTTCAGTGGCACACTCCCCGAGGCAATAAATCTATTGCCCCGGGCGCCCATAAGGTTGATGAAAGCATTTCCTTGCAAGCCCAAATCGAGGCCCTTTCTTCAAAAAACAAAAAATTAGAAATGGCAAAACCGGTCTTGGTAATGGCTTGTGAAGGGTGTGGTGGGCCACATGAAAATTGGAGTTGTATGAAAGAATTAGATGATCAAACGGAAACGATAAACTACATTGATAATAGACCTAGGCCGTCGGGTCCCCCAACGGGTACCTACAACCAAGGATGGCGTAACCACCCTAACCTTGGTTGGAGAGATCCCGGCAATAGTAGTAACCAACAAAACCAACGAACTAACTTTTAACAACCACAAATTTTTTCTCAACAACAAAGTGGACGAGAAAGACTTGAAGATACTATATCTCGCCTCATCTCCGACACCGAAAAGAAAAACTCGGATCGATTTCAACAATTGGAATCGAATTTTAGAAATCAACAAGCTAGCATTCAAAACATTGAAAAACAATTAAATCAAATAGCTCAAAATTTCTCCGAGAGACCACAAGGCGCGTTACAAAGTAATACCGAAACCAACCCAAAGGCGCCAGTACATCTCATAACGTTGAGAAACCGTACCCTGGGTCCTGAAGATCCTCCACTTCCACCAACTGAAGGAAGCCAATCTAAACAACCAACTCCACCCGCGCCCCAACAAGAGAAGGCTTCTCCACCAATTCAAGAGCCGTCTAAGACTCCTCCGGTTCCATACCCTGGTCGGTTAATACATCAAAAGACCGATGAGCAATTCGCAAAGTTCGAATATTTACTAAAACAATTGCATGTTAATATTCCATTTATCGAGGTCCTAACTCAAATGCCTAAATATTCAAAATTTATGAGGGACTTCCTCACTCAATTGAATCATTGCAATTAGTTAACTTAACCGAAGAATGCTCCACCTTACTACTCAATAAACTTCCGCAAAAGTAGCTTGACCCCGGAAGCTTCACAATTCCTTGCTCGATTGAGAAATCTCCCGTTCGTAATGCACTAGCAGATCTCGGGGCAAGCATCAACCTCATGCCCTCATCAATGTTCAATCGACTCGGCTTAGGAAAAACAAGTCCTACAAAAAGAAGTATACAACTTGCCAATAGATTCGTCAAATATCCAAAAGGTGTCGCTGAAAATCTATTGGTCAAAGTCGGCGAATTTGTCTTCCCGGCCGACTTTGTCATACTAGATATGGAGGAAGATACCGATGTACCACTCATCCTAGGGAGGCCATTCCTAGCTACAGCCCAAGCACTGGTAGATATGAATGATGGAACACTAACATTGAGGGTTGGGGACGAGGAAGTAAAGTTTGGAGTCGGAAAAAAAGTAGAAGACGAAGACCCGATCAACTACATGAAGGTCATTAACTCAAGTTTGGATGATGCTCTCCGACGGTGTAGCATGGGATGCAAAACATCCCCCTTGGGTAACATATGACAAGGCTTTGGGTCTAGCCAAGGACCCTTTTAAACGTGGCGCACCATGGAGGCATTTCGCGGAACTACCCTTAGTTTAGTTTAGATTAATTTTTATGTTCTCTAGTTTAGTTTTAATTTTCAGGAATAAAACACACTCGGGATGGTGAAGGATAACATGGGAAACTTGCACCAGCGACCCATGCACGAAAACAGAGCCATCCGACAATTTTTTCTTCGTTACAGCAACTTCAGCACGGGCCGTGCCCGCCCAACACGGCCCCGTGCTGCACAATCTGCAGAAAATGGCCAGTTCAGGTAACTGGACACGGGGCGTGCTCACTAAACACGCCCCTGTGTCCAGGCTTCTGTTTCTTTTTACAAACTTTTGTTACTTGCACCTGAACATGGGGCCGTGCCCGGACACCACGGGGCCGTGTCCAGATGCCCAGTAACATAAAATTTTGCTTTTTACACCTTTTTACTCATTCAATGGACCTAAAAACTTATTTTTGGGACACATTGAGGACAATGTGTAATTTAAGTGTGGGGGGGGGGATGCTAAAACCTTGAATCTTGAAAGTCCTAATTAACAAGCTTTACACAAAACTCTATTGGAACCGCTAATCACCCCAATTTTTTTAAAAAAATTTCATTTTCTTTTTACTTGTCTAGGTTTAATTTGGGAATTTCAAGTTCTAACGAGGTTATATTTTTACAAATTTACAACTGATAGCGTCGTGATAAAAAGATCCAACATAAGAAAATTATGAAACGGCATGATAAGTTTGGTTAAAATTTGATTATATATACTTGATCACATAAAACCCATTCCCACAAAAGTGAGTCTTGAGCCTTTATTGAGCATGCAAATACATATCTTTAAACTAAATGCTCATTTTTCGTTTCTTGTGTGAATAGCCGCTTGGTTCTTACGACTCTAAAACTTGCCACGACGATACATTCCCGGTCCTTACCAACTTAAACCCGAGTAAGTAAATGATGGAGGCATTAGGACTAACCCTTTTTATTTCTACACCATTATTTTTCTTTTTTTTTACCACCTACCCAAAATCCCCTAGTTAACCCCTTTGAGCCTAAACCTTTTCATTTCATAACCCAAACCAAACACCCTTTACCCACCTAAACCCTTTTTCATTTTAATCCCTTTATTTTAGTAACAAAGCTCGGTTTTTAGTATGACTTGATTCAAAAAAAAAATGATGATGAAGTCAAATAAAAAAACAAACAAGTTTATCAAAAATAACTTTGTTTGAAGGAAATACTTCATCAAAATAAAAAAAAAGTTTTGAAAATTATCGAGTCTTACGAAAACCGACGCTTTTTACGCTTTTCGCCCCTTTTACTAACTACAAACCCAACCACCCACCTTTAGCCCAAGCCTAACCCTTCACCCAAAAAGTCCTCTTGATATTTACAAAGGTATATAGTTAAAAAGGAGGAGGATTGATTGTTGGCAAGCTTATGGTAGGAGTAATTTCCATGCCGCTCTCGAGTGATTCACTAAAATACATCCTCGGCCGAGTGTTGAGTGATCCCCCGTGAGGTATGTGAACTTGTATATAAATGAAATTTTAAAAAGGCATGTTATGCCCTAATAAGTAATTTATCTTATGAAACGTTTGTAATAAATTATGACGAATAGGATTGTAAATAAATAAAAATAAAACTTAGTAAAGAATCTTGGAAATCCCAACACTCTATGACAAGCCCAAAAACCTTCTCTTCTACCCATTCCATTTGGTAGTGTAAAGCCACATTATAAAGAGTTTTGCTTGAGGACAAGCAAAGATTCAAGTGTGGGGGTATTTGATGTGCACAAAATGCAACATATAAATTACATCAATTGTGGCATAAAACTAGCCCTTTTTTAGTACTAATGTTGGAAAAAGTATGTTTTTGTCTTCCTTTTGTATTTTCAGGATTAAATGAGCTCAAATAAACAAAAGAAGCAGAAAGGCAGCTAAATCTAACATAAATACAAGAAAAGGAACAAACGTGGCATGCCCGGCCTCCCGACAGCATCTTTGTTGGTGCATGCGTCTGTCGACTTCGTCTTTTATCGAGTCTCATATTAGAATTGTTAGATCAGAGCGCGTTGTATGAGGGAAATATGAGGTTTTAGGCATATTTGAGCTAATTCCGCTTGAAAGTGGCAAAGGCTGTTTCAAGCGAAATCAACATAGTTAATTCCGCTTGAAATGCACCTTGACACTTTCAAGCGGAATCTCAAGTCTATATATAGGTCCTCAAGCGAAATCAGTGGTAACAGTTTATGATTTGGATGCCGAGGTGCTGCCGGTTTGTCCTGTGATTGTATTTGCTGTTATATCAATCAGAAAGTAGTTTAAAGTGATATTCAAGCTGTTTCGAAGTCTATTTCTCTGTTTCCGCCTTTGAAATAGATTAAAACTCATCTGATCGACTCATTCGGGTCACAAACCGATCCTACAATCTTCCCAAGCAAAACAAGAGAACAGAAGGCTGAACACGCCCCGTGCTCAGTGAGCACGGGGGCGTGCCCAAGTGTCAGCAGAAAAGATAAAGTTGTAGAAGCTTCTATTGCCCACCACGGGGCCATGCTCAGCGGACACGGGGCCATGGTCAACTATAAGATTCGCAGAATCCAGGCAAATCTTGATAGTACAGATACGCTTCTGCACACTGGGTCATGCTCAGCGGACACGGGGGCGTGGTCAACTAATGCAGATAAACTGCATTTAATAAAGAAAGAGAGAAGGATGGACACGGGGCCGTGCCCGAGCTTCTGTTCAGCCTATAAATAGGAGTGCTTGGATCTCTTGCAACTCATCCCTTGGAACACCACCTCTCTCACACTTCACCCACCACCCACCACCATCACAACACCATCATCCACCACCATCATCCACCACCATCATCCATTGTCCATCATAGAGTGTGTGAGTCGTCCCGTGATCCAAGATTGATCGTAAGAGTTCTTGACAATCAAAGGCCATGTTTGCCTAAGTCTCTTACATCACTTGGTGAAGACAAGTGTTTAGTGTAATACTTTTTATTTTTAATCTTTTTGCACTTTTTAATTGGATATGTATTAATGACTTTAATAACTAGTTTCTTATGTTGAAGGTGATTCTTCCTTATCGTTTGTCCGTGGTGTCTTGGCATTATTTTACTGTCTATATAAAATAAAAGATTTTCACCATTCATATCTCCACGGTCTATATGGAGATATGTTGGCTACCTGGTCGGGGGTTAAGGGAACGGTTTGGTAAGAGTCTTGCCATTGTTTAGTGTATAGATCCTGCAAAGGACCTTCAAATTTAGTAGGACCTCCTTCAATACCCACCGGTATTGGATGGCGGGAGTCCGAACTTTTTGATCCCTTCATAAGTTAAGCTACTATGAATATTTTAACCCGGCTACTTAGGACTGTATCCCTGCTGACTCAGACTACTTAGCCGAGGGTAACGTCACCTTCAAAAGAGGGGCCTACCACAATATGCATTAATAACTTAATTAATTATCTTTCAATAATCCGACCCTTTAGGATTGTATCCTTGCTGACTCAAACTACTGGGTTGAGGGTAACGTCACCTTCAAAAGATGAGCCTACTACAATAACTAAGATAATCTCTTAAACAAGTGCAAAAGTGCGAAAATAATCAAAGGTTACACTACACACGAGTCAGATCCAAGTGATTCATCTTGTCTATCTGTTTTTACTTTTATTTTTATTTTTAGCATTTTAGTTAGTTTTATTTTTCTAGTTTAATAACCTTTTTCTAACTTTTGATTTGATTAGACGTTGAGGATAAACCGGTACTAAAAGCTCTTGTGTCCTTGGACGACCTCGGTATCTTACCAACACTATACTACGTCCACGATGGGTGCACTTGCCCATGTGTGTGTTTAGTGTTAGTAAATATCGTGTTTTATAAAACTTGGCTAAAAAGTGTAAAAGGGCTTAAAATATATACCTAAATTATATTACACTACACGCACATCAGAATGTAAGTAAAGTGATGTAATTCACTAGATAAAGAACGGGTTAAAATAAGGGTCAAAATGGTAGTGTTCGAAGTGACTCGAACGTCACTCGTTAAATTTGAGTTATAAAAGCGTAAACCATGGATTGGAAGGGATACGCTGAGGTTGACAAGCCCGGGAATGGGTAATTATGGTTAGAAAGCAATGTTGATGAATTATGAAGGTATGTAACTTGATTCATTACATTAAGTAAATTTTGGTATTTGAACTTGTATAGTTGTGTTTTAGAACAAAAGCTTGTGTTGATTAAGGTGACAATGTTCACCACTTGGATTAATAGGTTAGATTTCGACTAGGAATTGTTTGGTAGACAATATAAATGGAGGATTCCATAATTGAGCCAAACGGGTCGAATAATTGGGTAGTTAGTAATGTTAGTGTTTGATAGTTAGCTTTTGACACCGACAATCACAAGAGCATGAAGCCATAAGATTGGTAATGAAATGCCGGTGATATTAAGCCCTGGATGTTGGGTAAAAACCCCTTAAGGTCGCTATCGCATTTGTACAAAAAATGGTATAAACTTGATGGGTTAAAAAATTAAAAAGTGATTTCAGTCATTCGATCCGTAACCTGAATTTTTGGAATAATAAATGCATAAACTAATATGATCCTGTGACACGAACTCAAACAAAAATATTGTCTGCAAATATGTTTGTAAATATTCGTTTACTGCTTTATGTTTCAGAAAAATTCAAAAAGATATTTGATTCTGCTTTATTTTCGACAACCGATGTCTGAAATGCTGAGTTTCAAAATCTGAGTATGCTGATTGTGTTTCTGAAAATAAAACAAGTTCATTAATTTGAAACTTGAAATCTTTTATAAAAATCAAAAACAGTTTGTGATATCTCCAAGGTCATTAATTTGAACTTGGATGATTTACTGTGAGGGATTTGGATGCTTTTATTGTTAAAATCTTTTGTAATAGAGCCAATGCTCGATCTTGGTTGCTAAATCTGCCAAATCTATATAGTTTGTTGTTTGGGGAAGTTGAAGTGTTTTAAAAGTGCCAGGTTACGGTTCCTGGACAACTGAAAATGCTTTCACTATAAAATTATTCTAGCATATGTTGAAAAAGCCAGGTCATCAATCCTGGATGTTCATAATGCTGTTACTTATGAATGTATGAGATTTGCAGATGGTTTTCCAGACTACGATCCTGATAGCCGAGTCTAAGGGGGAGTTTGAAGACGAGCTCAACACAAACGGAAGCGTGCATTCAAGGAGCCAGGAAACTATCTTGGAGGAGCTTGTATCCGGAAAGCCAGGTGTCGATCCCAAAAGCACGGAAGCTTGTCGAAAGGGGGAGCCTGAAGAAAAGGAGTCTGAAGGAAAGGAAGAGCAACGGAAGCCTGAAGACAGATCCACGGGGATTCTGTTCGAGAAAAGAGGGAGTCTGTGGTTGCTGATGACATCAAATTTTCAAGAAGACCCAGAGAGAGAGAGAGAAAGACAAGACGCTAAGAGATTGACTGCGGCAATATCCAAGGGGGAGTTTGTTAGTGCAGTAATGTCTATCGCTTTCGTCAATCAAAACCGTAGCCGAAATAGAAGTAAAATAGACTTTATGATGTAATATTTAGGAAAAAGGGCAAGGTGGCAATCCCTTATGCCTTGTGCCTATAAATAGGAGCCTTAGGGTTTCAGTTAGAGACTTTTGCCATTTTTGAGACTTGAGCCTTACGGTTCTTTGTACGGTTTCATATCTATCAATGGAATCACGTTAATTAGTACGTTCTTGTGTTCGATCACGCACGTTCACGGATTCCGCACGTCGAACGTGTCGTTACGCAATCGATTCGGTGTCAAAAATCGGGACCTACAACGTGCCTATGATACTAGCACCGTTGAGCTTTAAAACACTTTAAGTTCTAAACAATTCACTTAGATTGTCAGTATATTGATCCATTTAAATTTTCACACAAAGTTCAATCGAATCGAGATACAGATTAGTGTTTTAAGGACTTAGACTTATTCGCGTGTACCACCTCAGAATATACTGTGACAACTCGAACTTTAGACTTGCTTTGATGTAATGTTACGTGCTTATGAGAACTGAATTATATGATTTTAAATGAATATTGGTTTATGTGCGTGATATGTGTATGTATGTTATGTGTTGCACGAGCCCAAACTACACAAACCGGTCACACAAGCCCGTTTGGGCCACACTTTGAAATCGGATCCATTAGACAGCCGAGTTGGGCTCGGCCCACTCCCACTATGCGCAAACAACAAAACACTTAGGGACTTGGTTCTTTTCTCAATTGTTACAATTCACATCACACACACAAGAACCCTAAGAGCCCTCATTTTCTCTCCCTCGTCTCCTCTTAGAACCGGCCGAGACCTTTTCATCCTACAATCCGGTAAGTGTTTCACTAATGGCTAGTATCATACTTGATGTTGTTAGTAATCAGACTATATGATCGGTTAGGATTATGTTAGTATTCGGTTGATATGTGTATGATATGCGTGTACATGATAAACGGATTGATGTTACTATCTTTGTTATTGATCTTGTTGTAATTCAGATTGTATGATTAGAACCGGGTAAAATACTAAGCGGCTATTTTGTATTGTTTAATCGGATACGTTGATATGATTCTTGAATGCATGATCTAGTCTAATCGGGTATGATGTTGTTTGATAACCGGCTGTGATTAAAGAATTAGGTTGCATGCTAGTTTGATGATATGGTTATGAATCGGTTTAGTTTTGATGCTGTTCTTGAACCTGATATGAACAGGTTGAATGTGTTTTGAAACTGATTAAATTATGAGTTTGATCTGATTTCCGAAACTGCCAAACTTGTTTGCTGAATTTACGGAAGTGATTGGGATTGAATTTAGGAAATCAGGAAATCAGTTACACACTGGGCTGCGACTCAGATTGCGAGTCGAAACCTCATGGTCACGACTCGAGACCACAACAGCACAAGCCGAGACCATGGTTGCGAGTCCCGTTGCGACTCGTAACCGGACCATGATGAGCCGAAATCACCATTGCGACTCGCAACCTCCTATTGCGACTCGTAATCTCCTGCTGTGACTCGTAACTCCCGGTTGCGACTCGAGATCGCCGGTTGCGACTCGAGACCACCTTTGCACGTACATCTGTTTGGGCCTACACTGTCACGGACCCAACCGTTTGGGCCAAATGATTGAATTTGTGAACTGTTTGATTATTGGACTAGTATGCGTTTACTATTTGGGTCGGGTTTTGTTGGGCCAGGGTTAACACGCACAAGTATGCTCTTGACTGCTAATTGGACTGCTTATCTGTTTGGGCCGACTACTTGGACTCGTTACATGATTTGAACTGCTGATACATTTATGTGATTTGCCTTGATCATACTCGATACCATACGTGATACAAACGTGCTATATACGAACCTGACTTGCATAATAACCATGATAGGACGTCGTTGACCATTTACTTGCTACCTGTACTCTTTGTGTATCTGCCGAGCAAACCAAGGTGAGTTCACACAGCCAAGGCATGGGATTCTCGGGTTGGGAATTGGGTTGGATATGTTATTGTTAAAAGAGTTACTCGTACTTACGCATTCTCTAGACTATAGACCATCGTCCTCAGGTTAGTCAGGACACGTTACGTAAAGCCTACGTAACCTAGTATTTGCCATTTGTCTCCCGGGTCGGGAGGACACGTTACGTAAAGCCTACGTAACCCAATACCATCCACTGGCTTCCAGGTCGGAAGGCCACGCTGCGTAAAGCCTACGTAGCCCCCACGCGTACCATGTCCTCGGGGAAGGACACGTCACGTAAAGCTTACGTGACCCTGTACGTTTTCCTGTTCTCGGTAAAGAAGAACACATGGTCGGAAGTTAGTCTAGTAAGTACCGTTAATGAGAAGCCCTCATTAGCCAGGCTCCCATCCAGTAATATGAACACAAGGTTTGGGAAGCCCCCACCTTTAGTACACACTAGTATGGGAAGCCCCCACTAGTTCTGCTTATGCACTATGTTATGATCTTACTTTTTGTGAACTCGCTCAACTAGTTTGTTGATTATTTGCTGCATGCCTTGCAGGACCTTAGGTATACTGGGAGCTTGCACAGGGAGGAGCAGGTCGTTGTGGGATACGGATCATGAATTTTATCTGAACTTATAACTATTTTGAGATTACATACTATGCTTCCGCTATTTAAACGATGTTTGGTTTTGAAACATCAATCATGTCATGATGATTTACATTAATTACTTTTATTATTAAATGCTATGTTTGATATGATTGATGGCTTGATCCTGGTCAGTCACGCTCCCAAGCGGTGGTACTCCGCGGGTGGATTTTGGGGGTGTGACAGATTGGTATCAGAGCCATTGGTTATAGAGAACTTGGTTTTAATATGGGAAAACGTTTTTATTAAAACCGGACTATAACCAGAACAGTGCTCTCAACGATCCACAACGACGCTTCGCTCCACGTGCAAGACTCGACATTCTAGGTAATAAGGTTTATGTTTATTGCCTGTTTGCTAGAACTGTCTAGAACTTTGCTCGCATTACGTTTAGATACACATGATACTATAGCATGAGAATCCCTACGTGCTTACACTTTTCTGTCATCGCCCTATTCGCGAATCATTCTTACTTACGCTACTTGTTACAATGAAGATCATGTCTGGACGAATCAACATGACACAAGCCCAGCTAGAGGCTCTTGTTCAAGCTCAAGTTGCTGCGGCAGTTGCAGCAGCTCAAGCAGGTAGTATATCCTGCAGTATAGGCACACACTAGGATCTTTAGATCCTACATTAACTCTCGTATTTAACTTCGTCCTATTCGTACACAATAGGTCAACACGCGCAGCAGCCTGTCTGCACTTTCAAGAACTTCATGGACTTTCGTCCAAATTCCTTCAGCGGCACAGAGGGGGCAGTGGGACTCCTCCATTGGTTTGAAAAGTTAGAATCAGTATTCGAAATGTGCGAGTGCCCTGAGGCTCGCAAGGTCAAGTTTGCTACTGGCACCTTGGAAGGAATCGCGCTAACCTGGTGGAACGCGCAGGTGCAAATTCTGGGGTTGGCAGCTGCTAACGCTACCCCATGGAACGATTTTAAGGAACTTATCAAGCGTGAGTATTGTACGCGTGAAGATATTCACAAGCTGGAAGACGAGCTGTATAACCTGAAAATGGTTGGATCAGAGATTGAAACGTATACTAAACGGTCGAATGAGCTAGCCGTTCTGTGTCCAACTATGGTGGACCCTCCATACAAGCGCATTGAGATGTATCTCAAAGGATTGGCGCCAGAGATCCAGAGCCACGTTACCTCGGCTAATCTCGACAACATCCAGGAAATCCAGCGTCTCGCTCACCGTATCACCGACCAGGCAGTGGATCAGAATAAACTGCCTAAGCGTGTCAACGCTACTGCTACAGTCACTCCTTCAGCTACTCCTGCTACTACTAGCGAAAGCAAAAGAAAATGGGATGGAGATTCCAGCAGGGGTTCAGCGACTGTTCAGCCACAAGCTCAGCAACAGAAGACTGACCATTACCAGAGTCCTAGTCAGCAATCTTCTGGTAGTCACAGACAGAGGAGATATCAGGGTAGTCAACCTAGGTGCCACAACTGCAACAGGCATCACCACGGCCCGTGTAACAAGGGTCGTTGTCAAAGGTGTCTTAAGATGGGTCACGAGGCCAAAGACTGTAGGAGTCCACGGCCTGCGAATCAGAATCAGCAGCCTCAGCAACCCGCTCCACAGAACCAGCAGCAGCAGCAGCAGCCACAGCGTGGAAACCGGGGATGTTTTCAGTGTGGGGCTGAAGGTCATTTCAAACGCGATTGTCCTCAGCTGAACCAGAATCGCAACAACAATAACCAGGGCAACGGGAACAACAATGGGGGAAACAACAACAACGGCAATGAAGCTCGTGGTCGCGCTTTCGTACTAGGTCGAGGTGACGCAGTGAACGATCCCAATGTGGTTATGGGTAAGTTTCTCCTCGACAATATTTACGTTACTGTTTTATTTGATTCGGGTGCGGATACAAGCTATATGTCTGTGAAAATGTGTCAACTGCTAAAACGTGCACCAACACTTTTACCCACCAAACATGTAGTAGAGTTAGCTAACGGTAAAAGTCTAGAAGCCACGCACGTAGTTCAGGGTTGTAATCTTATCCTAGCTGGCCAAGCCTTCTCTATTGATCTCATTCCCATAGTTTTGGGTAGTTTCGACGTCGTGATTGGGATGGATTGGTTATCCCAACAACAGGCAGAAATCTTATGCAGCGAGAAGATTATTCGCATCCCTCGTTCTGGTCAAGAACCTCTCGAAGTACAAGGCGACAAGAGTGGTGCAGTGGTTGGCATCATCTCTTTCTTGAAGGCTCAGAAATGCTTACGTAAGGGTCACACAGCCATTTTGGCTCTTGTTTCAGATGCGTCTGCAAAAGAAAAGAAATTGGAGGATATTCCAATTGTACGAGATTACCCTCAGGTGTTTCCTAAAGACTTACCTGGATTACCGCCTCATCGTCAGGTCGAATTTCAGATCGAGCTCGCTCCAGGAGCAGCACCCATAGCTCGCGCACCATATCGTCTAGCTCCATCAGAATTGGAGGAACTGTCAAAGCAGCTGCAAGAGCTCTTGGAAAAGGGCTTCATACGTCCAAGCTCTTCGCCTTGGGGAGCTCCAGTACTTTTTGTGAAAAAGAAAGACGGTACGTTCAGGATGTGCATCGACTACCGTGAACTCAACAAGGTGACGGTGAAGAACCGTTATCCTCTTCCACACATAGACGACTTATTCGACCAGTTGCAAGGGTCGTGTTACTATTCGAAGATAGATTTGAGGTCGGGGTACCATCAGCTGAGAGTCCGGGATGAGGACGTTTCCAAGACAGCTTTCAGAACTCGTTACGGTCACTACGAGTTTCTTGTCATGCCGTTCGGGTTAACGAATGCGCCTGCTGTATTTATGGATCTTATGAACAGGGTGTGTAAACCCTATCTCGACAAGTTCGTCATAGTATTCATCGACTACATTCTGATTTACTCCAAGAGTCAGGAGGAACACGAGCAGCATCTTCGCCTTATTTTGGAACTCCTTCGGAAGGAACAGTTGTACGCCAAGCTTTCTAAATGCGACTTCTGGCTTCGTGAAGTCCACTTCTTAGGCCATGTGGTAAACAGGGATGGGATCCATGTCGATCCATCCAAGGTAGATTCGATCAGGAACTGGCCTGCACCACGAACGCCAACGGAAATACGCCAATTCTTGGGTTTGGCGGGTTACTACAGACGGTTTATTAAAGACTTTTCGAAGATTGCTCAGCCGCTTACGTTACTGACACAGAAGGGTGTTACCTATCGCTGGGGGGAGCCCCAGGAGACTGCTTTTCAGCACCTAAAGGATAGACTTTGCAGTGCACCTATCCTCTCATTGCCAGAGAGCACAGATGACTTCGTGGTTTATTGTGATGCATCCATTCGGGGACTTGGATGTGTGTTAATGCAGCGCGACAAGGTTATCGCTTACGCCTCTCGTCAACTCAAGGTTCATGAACGCAACTACACGACGCACGATTTAGAGCTGGGAGCTGTTGTTTTCGCGCTTAAGATATGGCGACACTACCTGTACGGTACCAGGTGCACGATTTACACCGATCACAGGAGTCTCGAGCATATTCTTAAGCAGAAGGATTTGAACATGCGTCAACGACGATGGGTCGAGTTACTTAACGATTACGAATGCGCCATCAAGTACCATCCAGGCAAAGCCAATGTTGTGGCTGATGCCCTCAGCCGAAAGGACACCTTACCGAAGCGCGTGCGAGCGCTACAGCTTACGATTCAGTCTAGCCTTCCTGCACAGATACGAGATGCTCAGGTAGAATCATTGAAGCCCGAAAACGTCAAGGCTGAAGCCTTACGCGGCTCACGACAACAGATGGAACAGAAGGCAGACGGCGCCTACTATGTAACGGGGCGTATTTGGGTCCCACTTTATGGCGGTCTACGCGAACTCGTGATGGACGAAGCACACAAGTCTCGCTACTCGGTACATCCAGGGTCGGATAAAATGTACCACGACATCAGCACTACTTATTGGTGGCCTAGTATGAAGGCCCACATCGCTACATACGTTGGAAAATGTTTGACCTGTGCGAGAGTCAAGGTCGAATATCAGAAACCAGCTGGCCTACTCCAGCAGCCTAAGATACCGCAATGGAAATGGGAAGAAATTTCCATGGATTTCGTTACAGGCCTACCTAGATCCCAGCGTGGAAACGATACGATATGGGTGATCGTGGATCGACTCACCAAGTCTGCACACTTCCTACCTATAAAGGAAACAGATAAGTTCTCCACCCTCGCAGACGTCTATCTTAAAGAAGTTGTTTCAAGGCACGGGGTGCCCACATCTATCATTTCGGATCGCGATGCACGATTCACGTCAGAACTATGGCAAGCGATGCACAAATCTTTCGGCTCAAGGTTAGACATGAGCACAGCATATCACCCTCAGACAGATGGGCAGTCTGAGCGTACGATCCAAACTCTAGAAGACATGCTTAGGGCATGCGTTGTCGATTTCGGCAACGGCTGGGAAAAGCACCTCCCTTTGGTGGAGTTCTCATATAATAATAGTTATCATACCAGCATCCAAGCCGCTCCATTCGAGGCATTGTACGGGCGTAAATGCCGGTCACCTCTCTGTTGGGCAGAGGTGGGGGATAGTCAGATCACGGGTCCAGAGATTGTAGTGGACGCCATAGAAAAGATTGCACAAATAAGACAACGCATGGCGGCAGCACGCGACCGTCAGAAAGCCTACGCGGACAAGCGTAGAAAGCCTTTGGAATTTCAGGTCGGGGACCGGGTTTTATTGAAAGTCTCACCCTGGAAGGGTGTGGTACGTTTTGGCAAACGGGGCAAACTAAATCCGCGGTACGTCGGACCATTCGAAATCATAGAAAAGATTGGCAAAGTAGCCTACAAGTTGAACCTACCAGCTGAACTCGGGGCAGTTCACAATGTCTTTCATGTATCGAACTTAAAGAAGTGCCTATCAGATGAAAACCTCATCATTCCTTTTAAGGAACTCACTATCGACGAGCGGTTGCAGTTCGTCGAGGAACCAGTGGAAATCACGGAGCGGGATGTGAAGGTCCTCAAACACAAGAGAATCCCTCTTGTTCGAGTTCGTTGGAACTCCAAACGTGGCCCAGAGTACACCTGGGAACGCGAAGACAGGATGATAGAAAAGTACCCCCAGTTATTCGAAACCAATGCTACCACTACTGAGGCTGAAGCTACTACTTCGGAATTTCGGGACGAAATTCCAGATCAACGGGGGGAGGATGTGACACCCCAGGAAAACCAGTGAACGTTATAACTTACCTAGCTCCCTCAGTGAGTGCATACCAAATTTCGGGACGAAATTTCCAATTAGTTGGGGATAATGTGACAACTCGAACTTTAGACTTCCTTTGATGTAATGTTACGTGCTTATGAGAACTGAATTATATGATTTTAAATGAATATTGGTTTATGTGCGTGATATGTGTATGTATGTTATGTGTTGCACGAGCCCAAACTACACAAACCGGTCACACAAGCCCGTTTGGGCCACACTTTGAAATCGGATCCATTAGACAGCCGAGTTGGGCTCGGCCCACTCCCACTATGCGCAAACAACAAAACACTTAGGGACTTGGTTCTTTTCTCAATTGTTACAATTCACATCACACACACAAGAACCCTAAGAGCCCTCATTTTCTCTCCCTCGTCTCCTCTTAGAACCGGCCGAGACCTTTTCATCCTACAATCCGGTAAGTGTTTCACTAATGGCTAGTATCATACTTGATGTTGTTAGTAATCGGACTATATGATCGGTTAGGATTATGTTAGTATTCGGTTGATATGTGTATGATATGCGTGTACATGATAAACGGATTGATGTTACTATCTTTGTTATTGATCTTGTTGTAATTCAGATTGTATGATTAGAACCGGGTAAAATACTAAGTGGCTATTTTGTATTGTTTAATCGGATACGTTGATATGATTCTTGAATGCATGATCTAGTCTAATCGGGTATGATGTTGTTTGATAACCGGCTGTGATTAAAGAATTAGGTTGCATGCTAGTTTGATGATATGGTCATGAATCGGTTTAGTTTTGATGCTGTTCTTGAACCTGATATGAACAGGTTGAATGTGTTTTGAAACTGATTAAATTATGAGTTTGATCTGATTTCCGAAACTGCCAAACTTGTTTGCTGAATTTACAAAAGTGATTGGGATTGAATTTAGGAAATCAGGAAATCAGTTACACACTGGGTTGCGACTCAGATTGCGAGTCGAAACCTCATGGTCATGACTCGAGACCACAACAGCACAAGCCGAGACCATGGTTGCGAGTCCCGTTGCGACTCGTAACCAGACCATGATGAGCCGAAATCACCATTGCGACTCGCAACCTCCTGTTGCGACTCGTAATCTCCTGCTGTGACTCGTAACTCCCGGTTGCGACTCGAGATCGCCGGTTGCGACTCGAGACCACCTTTGCACGTACATCTGTTTGGGCCTACACTGTCACGGACCCAACCGTTTGGGCCAAATGATTGAATTTGTGAACTGTTTGATTATTGGACTAGTATGCGTTTACTATTTGGGCCGGGTTATGTTGGGCCAGGGTTAACACGCACAAGTATGCTCTTGACTGCTAATTGGACTGCTTATCTGTTTGGGCCGACTACTTGGACTCGTTACATGATTTGAACTGCTGATACATTTATGTGATTTGCCTTGATCATACTCGATACCATACGTGATACAAACGTGCTATATACGAACCTGACTTGCATAATAACCATGATAGGACGTGGTTGACCATTTACTTGCTACCTGTACTCTTTGTGTATCTGCCGAGCAAACCAAGGTGAGTTCACACAGCCAAGGCATGGGATTCCCGGGTTGGGAATTGGGTTGGATATGTTATTGTTAAAAGAGTTACTCGTACTTACGCATTCTCTAGACTATAGACCATCGTCCTCAGGTTAGTCAGGACACGTTACGTAAAGCCTACGTAACCCAGTATTTGCCATTTGTCTCCCGGGTCGGGAGGACACGTTACGTAAAGCCTACGTAACCCAATACCATCCACTGGCTTCCAGGTCGGAAGGCCACGCTGCGTAAAGCCTACGTAGCCCCCACGCGTACCATGTCCTCGGGGAAGGACACGTCACGTAAAGCCTACGTGACCCTGTACGTTTTCCTGTTCTCGGTAAAGAAGAACACATGGTCGGAAGTTAGTCTAGTAAGTACCGTTAATAAGAAGCCCTCATTAGCCAGGATAAACATGGGAAGCCCCCACCAGTAATATGAACACAAGGTTTGGGAAGCCCCCACCTTTAGTACACACTAGTATGGGAAGCCCCCACTAGTTCTGCTTATGCACTATGTTATGATCTTACTTTTTGTGAACTCGCTCAACTAGTTTGTTGATTATTTGCTGCATGCCTTGCAGGACCTTAGGTATACTGGGAGCTTGCACAGGGAGGAGCAGGTCGTTGTGGGATACGGATCATGAACTTTATCTGAACTTATAACTATTTTGAGATTACATACTATGCTTCCGCTATTTAAACGATGTTTGGTTTTGAAACATCAATCATGTCATGATGATTTACATTAATTACTTTTATTATTAAATGCTATGTTTGATATGATTGATGGCTTGATCCTGGTCAGTCACGCTCCCAAGCGGTGGTACTCCGCGGGTGGATTTTGGGGGTGTGACATATACTCCCGTATTCAGATCCCAATATTCAGTCTTACAGGTGAATATACCACAGATGATATCTGTAAGGGGTTAGATGCGAAACCGTGAGAGCTCAGGTCAGAACTTCCGTTCAGCAGAGAGATGACGGTTCGACTTTCGGTGTTTCCCCTTTAGAGGATCTTTTTTACAACAGCAATGATTATCAATTTTATTGTTTCATCATTTTTGCTGAGGGCGACGCTATGTTTCTAGCAATGCGGAAAGTATTATACGGGGACTAGGCCATTGCTTCCACAAAATCAGAAGTACCGGGATAATACCCCAGATATCACTGAGTATAAAGACCTAGTATCTCAGAAAGTGGGACCTTTCAAACAAGATTTCGGGGGTTACCCATATATTCGAGAGATGTTCCCCACGAGATAAGCAAAGTATTGATATTTAGGTTTATATCTCGAATACAATCTACTAAGCGTTTAAAAAATCTACTAGCATATCATCAGTGAGACCGTTAATCACATTAAAACATTCCATTTCATTAGCGTACTGTGAGTGTCTACTGATGTACTATCATTTCCTCTTTTTACAAAAAAACTCATTTTTTGAATTTTATCATGTTTTTGGCTTTTTCAAATTTTCTAATGTTTTTGTATTTTCTGATAATTTCTTACTCTGTCACACCCCGACCACGTAAAACATCAAATCGTGGCGGAAACGTCGGGGAGTGTTGTAACAGAATTATTGTTCCACAACCATGGTAATTAATATAATATTTTATTCATCACCCAAGGGTGGAATACATTGTTCAAAACAAGAACCTACATGCTACATTGTCTTAAAAAGAAAACAAAAGTACATCACATAATTAAACTAAGTCTAGTTCCATTTTACGTCACTAAGGCCCGAGTCCACCCTAGCGTGTCACGATCAGTATCCTAAGCAACAGCTGCTGAAAACACATGTGAAAATAGGTACGTCAGCATAAAAATGCCTGTGAGTAACATAGGTTTTGTGAAAATAGGATTCATGACTTAGGTTTAAGAAAAGTGTTTAATAAAAGTTAGTCATGAACCTTGTAAAATGTTTTGTTTTGTAAATCATTTGAAAAGCGATAAAATCAAATGATATGTATAAATAGAAGAATAACGTATGGTTAAAAGAATAACTAAGTAAAAATAAGTTGTATAAAGCAAGTTGTTTTTTGTAAAACGAAGTCTTGTGAAAATGTGTTATTTGTGTAAAAATGTATAAGTCCAAACTAAATGATTTAAATAACGCTATGACATGTAATACAATACAAGCACTTATATATAGGATGTACCAGCGGCGTATCCACCATGCTTGTATCATACTACACGCATATCGTTACTTAAGTCATTAAACAAACCACCAATGTATAAAGTCCATGTTTAAACCAACCATCAAATGTTCTTGTCTAAACCATTGTCATATGTTTAAAAAGTCCCAAAATGTGGTCATGTGTATGTAACAAATGTTATGTATGTTAAGTAAATATGTATTCACTTAAACCAAATGTAAAAATGTACAAAACAAAGTATTTTGAGTATATCAAAAAGTTATGTTTTGCAAAGTAAAAGCATGTTTTAAATGATACAAACATTTATGTGGTAAGTTAACGCATACATTCAAGCCTTGAGACAGACGGATAACCTTAAGCAAAGGTTATCAAAAGAAATGTTTTCGGATTCAGTCATTCCTTTCATCCAAACAAACCTAGGATGTCAGAAACGGGATTTGTCAAGTCCTATGGTACCATTACTTACTACCGAGCGGCGTAGCTAATGTTAATGAATGTATATAAGTCCCGTTTATGCAAACCAAATGTCATACCAAATGTAAACATGTTATATGAAAACAATGTACTAAGTATGCTAAGTTAACATACAAAGCAGAAAAGTCATGTAAATCAATGTGCTAATATGCCAAGTAAACATATGTAGCAAAGCAATGTAATGTAAATCAATGTGCTAGCATGCTCAGTCAACATACATAGCAAAACAATGTAATGAAAACATGTACTATAAGCGTACTAAGAACATAGCAAGCATATGATGTGAAAACAAGAAAGCACGAAAGTAACAAGTAGGCACATGTGTTTCACCCCAAAATGTTTGGAAAACAGTAAAAGAGGGGTCTATGTACTCACTTGAGATTGCTTAGAAGTCATAGGATAACCACCAAGTAATGCTAGAAGATCACGTAATCAAACGGCACCTATATAGGTATCTACATTAATAAACGGACCTATCGGAGGATCGGGTAGTACGAGGGTTCGTAAACCAAATAAGTGTGGGAACTTATGTAATATGGTTTGACAAAGCCTATGTACTAAAACGAAACGTATCCTAAGTGCTTTTGACCCGTTACGACCCGCTTAGGTAGCTTATGCTACTTTAACGCGTCGTTTGCGTAAAAACGCGTTCGGAATGCCTAACTAGCCCTATGACAAGCAAGATATGCCTTAACATGTTTAATGAATTTTGGCGTAAAAAGGGTATTTTGGTAATTTACCTAAGGCATAAGAACTACTTATCATACAACTACTTAAACGTCGTGACCATAAGGTATAACCTCGGAAGGTTATTCCCTATACAACTATGGTCACCTAAAGTGTTTGGTCGGATCCTAATGATCGACTAAATGGGTCGGGTTTGTAAGCATTAGCGATTGATTAGATCGCTTACCTTTACGACCCTAAACAAGCACAAATCTAAAAGCGACGAGCTAAACATGCTAGAAGATGTTTAGTAAAGCTAGAAAACAGGTTTGGTATTAAAACAAACGGTTTTAATACCCTAGAGTAGTCTGGTTACAAAATACGCGAGAAAACGCATTTTGGCCGAAACTACGACTCGTCACTGAGCCTAGATAACTTGGTAATCAGTAGGTATAGTTACTAGGGACTATAACCATCGTGATTACGCTCACGTTATGAAGTTCAAACGAACTTCGCGTTGACCAAAAACTGGTCAATGCAGAAAGTCAAACGCAGTTTGACTTAAACGCTAAAACGAACAAAAAACGCGAAAGAATACTTACAGAAGGTCCCCGCAAGGTTTGATTCCAAGTAATCTTTGGTAGGAAGTGCACAAACACAACCACTTAGAGAAAACTCAGATCAAATGTGAGGAAGATGGGCAAATGGGTTGGGTATTTATAGGAAAGGCACAACCGTTAGGATCGTTTCTCGATAATCAAGCTTCAATCTTGGCCCTCCATTTGTGCCCATTGTTTTACAATACAAGGGGTGACTAAAAACCATCAAAATCAGCCCCTAGATTGATCAAAAACATGTCCAAGTTCAACGAATACAAGCTGCTGTTTTGAAAAATGGTTTTTCTGTTACTGGGCATCTCAGGCGGCCCGCTTAAGATATGTACATGGGCTCACGCGGGCCGCATGGCTAAGTATTCAGAAATGACAGTTTAGTCCCTGCACTTCAGAAACATGTATTTCGGCCCATTTTTGGCACGTTTAAGCCTCGTTAACCTCATTTCAAGCCTCTAAAATGAAGTTAAAGTATAGGGAACTCAAAACATGCTAAAAAATAACTCAGATGTCGGTTCGTTTGGTCGTACGATCGCGTTATTCGCTTAATTATGACGGAATGCGCATAAGCACGAAAGACGATCCAAATTGCGCGACGAATGGATTTTTCTCATGCCAAACATTAAAACATAATATTTTAATGTTTACATAAATTTTTGGATGTCCGGATGTATTCAGAACGTATGTTATGCGCGAAAATGCAAACTTATGCACTTTTTGACGCTTTTAGTCCCTGAATGAGCATAAAGTTTATTTTAGCACACCGAACCCCTCAAAGCCTATTTCTAAGTTATGTAAAGGTTATCTAAGGTATGTTAAGCATAAATTGATGTTCCGGAATATTTGTTGCATATAACTGATTACGTTTTCACACCAGTTTGCGCATAATTCTCCAGAAAGCGATATAGAGTTTGAAATCGAATAAAAGTCAAAACATGAAAAACATCAAACACAAATAAACAAACATTGGGATCAAATAACTTTATTTCATTGATAACTGAACTGTTTACAATGATTACAAGCACAGATGTCACATACTCCCCCTAAAATGCAAAATCATTTAAAGAAAAATTTGACAAACCGATGCAGATAGCTTTGTCTCGCCATCCATTTTCTGCTAACTGTGAACCATATTGCATGAAAAACAGTAAATACCCCCAGGATTTACAACACATTGATTTTTACAGTTTGAAAACCATTTTTCAATCTGGTGAAAGTAATCATGTTTGTTCCGCCGTGAGGGTTTCGGCATATTCAAGCAACATTTTTTTTTAATTTTGATTTTTGACAAATTTAAAACAAACACATTTTTGATTTTTCAAATTTTAAAAAAATAAAAACATATTTTTTGGTTTTTTAAATTTTTCAATTTTTAGGGTTTTTAGAACTATGGTTTATTTATGTACAAAAACTGATAAACTCCCTGTTCAACCAAACCAGGGTTCTGCAGCCTTCTCATCCTGTGCCAGGCTGCTCATCAATTCTCTTCCTTGACAATCAAAGTTTATGAGCACCTGCACATTTACAAAAACTCAATTACTTGAACAATTTAGCCCAGGTCTGTTGGACCTTAGGCATTTCAACACAATATTCATTCAATGATGGAAAGTCTTTGTCATCTCGTACAAAAACTTTTTCACCTTTGACTTCAATCTTTTTATCGTTCACAGTAGCCACTTCTTTCTTAATCACCCAGTTATGTCCTTTTGAAGCACTTCTTTTGTAGAATCGTGACTCGTTTTGATTATTTTGACTTTGAACAACAACTTTTGGTTTCCAAAATTGATTTGGCTTTGTCATATCAACTGATGTTTGACAACTTTGTGTTGTTCTGAATCTAGGTGTGTGAGAATTCTGGGTTTGTCTTGAATCAGACCTAGTCTGTTTTGGTTTCCAAGTTTGATTCGAAGCAAACTTGTTGGTGTTGTACCTCCAGGTTTGTTTTAAATCAAATCTGGTAGATTTTTGTCTCACATCCTCAGACTTCTGTTTTTCAACATCAACAGGCTTTGTGTTTGGACACTTGCATGAAACATGTCCAATTTGATCACATTTAAAACACGTTTTCTTTGAAACATCTTTAGCATGTTGTTGTTTCTTTTTCTGAGCATAGAACTCTTCATTAGACTGACGTCTAAATTGGAGTTCTTTCTCTTCTTCCGAACTTTTCCCATGATCAAAATTCGTTTTCTTTTGAAGATTTTGTTTGTCGAAACTTTTATTTTGATTCTGTTTTTTTATAACCCAACCCTGCTTTCATATTCTTCTTTTTGTGATCGGGTTTGTTATAAAAAGTTTTCTTGCTCTTCCCAGCAAATTTTGAAATTTCTGATTTCTCAATCTCAACCAGTTTAAACACTTTGTCAACTTTTTCTGAAATCACATTTTGAATCGGGAATACAATATCTAAGAATAATTTGTCCGATCCAATCATGGTATAAACCAATCCTCTTGAATCATCATTCACAATTTTCTCAGATTTTGACTGTTTAAGATATCCATCAAGAAAATTTCCCTCATTTTCATCCTGTGAATCAGGCTTACCTTTTGTTGACTCATCATTCAAAACGCTTTCAACAACCTTACTTACCACCTCTGAATCATTAATCTCATCAGATTTGGCATAAGTCACATCGATACTTTTAGGTAATTGGTCAACTATGTTCAGACCTTTTGCCACCTTTTCCTCATCATAAAAAGTATAATTGTTTCTCAATGGTGGAGGTACCTGATGAAATTCTGAACCAATACCTTTTTTATTCTTGTCAGTATCTTTGTCATCTGGTGTGATGTTGAAAATGCGTTCGAGAATGTACGAAGAGTTATGATAACTTTGTAGTTTTGTAACAATCTTTTCTTTTTCAACCAGAACTTGTTTGAGATTAGCAACTTCATCAACACACTTGTTTAATTCAAGTTGCTTTTCTTTGAACTTTCTCTCATACAGTTCTTTGGTTGTTAAAGTTTAAGACAATCTTTCGTCAAAACATTTGACTTGTCTCTTCAAACTATCATAAGCTTCTTGTACTCTCTGATTTGACCACTTCAAATTATCATACTCTTTTTTGAAAATCTTGAAGCTTATTATCTTTTTCATCGCAACCAACACATTTTGCTGTACACAATTGTCTATAAATTTCATTTTCCTTTACAAGATCATGACATTTCTGTGTCAGCTTATCAACCTTTTGTTTCAAAATTTCTTCTTTTTCAATCATTTCTTTACATTTTATTTTGAAAACATTTTCAATTTTATTTGTTTCAATTTCTTTTGTTTTTATTATTTCATCTTTTTCAGTACAGGCTTTGCACATTTCTATGCAATTCCTGCACTTGTTTTTATTTCTATCAATAGTTTCAGCATTTGATAAATCAGAAGATTCATTTACCTCAGTTTCTTTCAGCACCGATGATTCTTCTGTTTCAACTTTCTGATCTTCTTCTTTCTTCTGTTCTTCTTCCATCTTCTGTTCTTCTTCAGCAGCATCCTTCGCTAGAACCTTCAACTCTTCTACTAGCTTTTTCAATTCTTCTTCTTTCCTCTTCTTCATTTCCACCACCTTTGGCAGACTTGCTTCAAAAATTTCTTTTATTTTATTCATCAACTCAGCTTCATACACTTTTTCAGACAACCTTCTTGTATTATAAGTTCTCTCATTTGGAAATAGATTTGTTACTGCATCAAAATCTACCTTTGACGGATCAACCACTGGATTACCCTGTGGATCCATGTAACATTCCAGTTCCGCATTCCATCTCTTGGCTCTCTGTGCTTCTTTGAATGGTTCTCTCAACTTACTAATCTCATATCTAGCACAGTCTTTTCTCCACCAATCATCATAAGCAACATTAGCTACAAATGCATGTCCAACATAATCTTCTTCAGGAAGAATTTGACTCCAGTCATAACCTTCATCGTCATGAATAACCGCCATCACCCTAGATTTTGATGACCCGTCATCGATCTGTTTGTGATTCACATTTGATGATCCACTGGAACGATGATAAATTGCTTTCTTGTAGTAATCATCTCTGAATGGATTCATGGGTTCGTCAGTTTCCCTGTTTGTACACTCTCTCTTGAAGTGTCCTTTCTGTTTGCATTTGAAACAGGTAACTTTTGCCTTATCAATTCACAATTTCAAATCACCAGATGCCAAAGCCGATCTTCCAGTGATCTCCATGAATCGTTGTGCTCTCCTCATTGGGCTAGTCATGCACCATTTAATATCCATTAGCTCCATCTCCTCTGGATCGATCTGATCATAATCTTCTTTTGGCATTTTTGGGTATCCAACTTTTCTTGCGATCAGACTCTCGTACGATTCCAGGACGGATGCTAAGAACGCCATTTGTTGCTTAGCAGCATCAGCATTCAGACTTTGAGAGTTTTTCAGATCTATGGCGATATTGCAATGGACTATGTTTGGATTTGATGAATTAGAACCAAATGAATGATATCCCGGATCTCTTGAAGAACTTTGCTGAGGTGAATCCTTTGAGCTTCCAGCACTAGATCCTGATTTTAACTTTTGATCAAACATATTTCCTCTGTAATAAAGCTCCACATTCTGTTGGTATGATGTATTGTTGACTTTATTGATTTTTCTGATCTCCAATTCATGACTTTCAAGTCTTTCAATCAACAAGTCAACTGTAAGATCCTAAGACTTGATCGTATTCTTTAACATCAAAGCATAATATTGCCAATCCATCTCATCCGGCAACGAGTCAAACAATTTATTGACTAACTCTTCTTGAGAGTATACAATCCCGTGTCTCGCCAGTTCCAACTTCAAGTGCCCAAACCTCTCAATCATTTCACAAACTGATTCATTCTTTAAACAACCAAATAAATCAAACTCTTTTCTTAGCAATTTCTTTTTGTTCTTAATGATTTCGGCACTACCCAAACATTTTCTTTCTAGAGCTTCCCATAAACCCTTAGATGTTTTCTCATTTTCAAGTAGTGAAATAATGTCTTCTCTTACTGATTGATGTAACAATGTGATCATTTTGTTTTCAGCTACAACATTTTTTACATCTCTTTCTGTGAACTCTTCTTCGGTTAATAACTCACCTCCTTCTTTTGCTGGTTCTTTATATTCTTGTTTTAATTTTAACCAACTTTCAGGTGCAAACGTTTTTACCCAACCCTCAAACCGATTTTTCCACCAGTTATAATCCTCAACTTTCGTTAATTTCGGTGGTTTTCGTAGGTTTCCATACATGTTATCATACTTCAAATGATCTGAAATTTCTTTCGAATAATTTCTTATTTCGGATATTCTCTCAGATGATTCTGAAGTGAAAGCGTTGTAAAACGTGTTATAAAATTCTTCGCTGCTGCTCGACATCTTCAAGTAATTTCTTCAACTTTGTAATTTGTAAATCACCTGCAAACGATTCACACAAATGAACTCAATTAAATGTGAAATAATTCTTGATTAAACGTGAATCGAATGGACCAATGATAAACTCAATCGGATAGACCAGATACACTTGGATCGGATGGACCAGACAATTAGAAGTGAACAAATCAGTGGTCCGATCGAATGGGCCAATAATATTTTGAATTGGATGGTCAAAATTCACTTATCCGGATGGGCCAACTTCTGTTCGAACGGATAGAGTTTTATTGTTCGACCGGGTGGACAAAATTGCAGTTCGATCGGTTGGAACTGCTGGCCGATCGGTTGGGAATTTGCTAGCCGATCGGTTGGGAATTTCCTGTTCGATCAGTTAGCTTTTGCTAGCCGATCGGGTGTGTTGTTCGATCGAAGAGGACTATGCTAGCCGATCGAGTGTGTTGTTCGATCGAACAGGACTATGCTAGCCGATCGAGTGTGTTGTTCGATCGAACAGGACTATGTTAGCCGATCGAGTGTGTTGTTCGATCGAACAGGACTATGCTAGCCGAACGAACATGTTGTTCGATCGAACAGGTCTGATCAGCTGGTGACGAACAGTTTCAGCAAAAACGATCACAAAAACGCAGATTTCTCCCAAACGGCTTGGAATTTTGACCTGAAAATTTGTAGGAATATAGATCAACTAATTTTACACAACATATCAAAAAATCAGCTAATTTGGACCGTAAAAACCCTGTCAATTTTGCAAAATTCAGAGAAAAACGTGAAGAACAAGAAAGTTAAGAGAAATTTGACAAATCTGGATGTTTTTGGCTCTGAATCTGATCGAATCTTGTACGAATCTGTGCGTTTGATCTTCGCAACCGAGCTCCTGCTCTGATACCACTTGTAGGTCCCGGTTTTCACTCCGAATCGATTGCGTAACGACACGTTCGACGTGGGGAATCCATGAACGTGCGTGACCGAACACAAGAACGTACTAATTAACGTGATTCCATTGATAGATATGAAACCGTACAAAGAACCGTGAATAACCTTGCTACTTTCTCTCTCTAGACTCTCTCTCTAACCTTGAAAGCTCCAAGTCTCAAAAATGGCATAAGTCTCTAAATGAAACCCTAAGGCTCCTATTTATAGGCACAAGGCATAAGGGATTCCCCTTATTTACAAGATTGCCACCTTGCCCTTTTTCCTAAATATTACATCATAAAGTCTATTTTACTTCTATTTCGGCTACGGTTTTGATTGACGGAGGCGATAGACATTACTGCACTAACACACGTCGGTAATGAAATTACAGACGTATAGGAAAAAGAATCATCTAAATCGGAGCTACGGATCAAAAGTTATGGTGGTTTTAAGTTCGGACTTGAATAAAGGTTGAGCTGGGAAAGTGCAGCAACATAATAAGAACTTGCTGTCAAAAAGAGGGCTAGGTGTAGCGCCACGCCCCTAGGTGTAGCGCCACGCCCCGTAGTTTCGAAATTGTTTAAGTTTTGTTGTTTTGACTCATGAAACTTGTTTTAACATGTAATTAACTTATCAAAACTAACTTTCATGTTGGTTTTGAATTTAGGTGATCTTAGTTAGCATCCGGATGATGATCAAGTCAAGCATTAAGAACCGAACACTCGCCCTTGAAGCTTCCGCAATGAAACTGTTTTGTTTTTGTTACAAACAACTTTTGTAAAAAAATTATTACTATCATTCGATTGTCATAATCATGTTTGAATGATAACTTATAAAAGTTTTTGAAAGGCCGCATTTTCACATAAAATGCGTATTTAATATTATATTCATATTATAATGAGACGGGTGTTACAAGTTGGTAATCGGAGCCCAAGGTTGTTGACAAAGTGAGTTCAGTTCAAGCTTGATCAAACATCCGGTAAGAATTAGTTATTTAGTAGATTTTATTAGATTATTAGAAAAAGGAATTCGAGTTGATGTGCATGGGAAGAGCGTGTCAATACACTCAAACCCTGAAAGTGCACTAAACATGAATGGTCTAAACACTCAAACCTGCTCCGAACTACTACATCGCTATAAACAAAATCTGAAATTCTTAGAACCGTTTGGATCGCCTTGTACATTTATTAATCCAGGTGGAAAATTTGGTGCAAAAGTTAACGAAGGTTTCTTTGTAGGTTATGCGAGTCCACTGAAGAGAGTGTTTGTTCCATGCTTAGGGAAGATAATACAAGTCCAGCATGTTGATTGTCAAAGGCATACAGCTCCGGCACAACTTCCCGGAAAAGGATTGCTTTTTGACTACGACAAACTGTGGGAGTCATTCCAATTGCCGACTGAGCCAAGTGAAGAGAAACTAGCACTATTGTACCAATATCAGCAATCCATGTCACAAGAACAAGTGCCAAGACCGCTAGTAGTTTCTCCGCCTACCGTGGGTGCAAATGATCACGAGGCCGGTCCAAGTGGAACTACACACGAAGCCCCAGAAGAACCAGCTCCAATATTTGATAATTCTGACGACTCAGAATCGGAACTCGATCCGATTTTTGACGAGGAACCAAATATTGCATCTTCAGAAGCTGTTGATCACACGGGTGATCAGGACATCACAAACTTGCAATCAGAAGTGAGTGTGCCAGACACAGTCATGCCGAGAACTTTGTCATATCATCCTTCAGTGCAAGTTATTGGAGATCTTCATAGTGGAGTGAAAACGCGAGATCAAATCAACAAAGCCCTTAGATGTTTTTATTCTTCTGTAGCTCCTTTGCAGGAAGAATTCTCACTGAAATGTTTCATCTCGCAGGTTGAGCCAAGAACTTATAAAGAAGCATTAAGTGAGGAAAGCTGGGTAAATGCTATGCAGGAAGAGCTTCAGCAGTTTGAGAAGCTAGGAGTCTGGAGATTGGTGGATCTCCCGGAAAATCAAAAGCTGATCAAAACAAAGTGGGTATTCAAGTGTAAGCGGGATGATAGAGGGGTCATTGTTTGAAACAAAGCACGTCTGGTAGTACAAGGTTTCAGTCAGCAAGAAGGCATCGACTTTACAGAAGTGCATGCGCTAGTTGCTAGACTCGAGGCAATTAGAATCTTCCTGGCATTCGCGTCTTGGAAAGGATTCAAAGTCTACCAATTAGATGTTAAATCTGCATTCCTTTATGGAAAAATCAAAGAAGAAGTGTACGTTGGACAACCGCCGGGGTTTACTGATCCAGTGCACAAAAACAAAGTTTATCTACTCGACAAAGCGCTTTACGGACTACACCAGGCCCCGGGAGCCTGGTACGAGATGCTTTCCCAACATCTGCTGGCCAACGGGTTCATCAGAGGGACGGTTGATAGCACTTTGTTTACAAAAGAGGTTGCAGGGCGTCTATTAATCGTGTAGATTTACGTTGATGACATAATTTTTGGATAGACAAATGACAAATTGTGCAAAGAGTTCAAGAAAGTTGTGAAGAAAAAGTTTGAGATGAGTTCGATGGGGGAGATGAAGTTCTTCCTAGGGCTACAGGTTGAGCAAATGCCCGAAGGAATCTTCATTCACCAAAAAAAATACGTGAATGATGTGCTGGAAAAGTTCAACATGTCTGAATCTACTCCAACATCAACCCCCTGGCTCAAAATCATGGGATTTATCCGAACGAAAGCGGTGTAAAGGTGGATGAGACGTATTACTGGTCGATCATGGGATCTTTAATGTATCTGACTGCGTCCAGACCGGACATCATGTATCCAACTTGTCTATGCGCGAGATATCAGTCTAGCCCGAGACAGTCACACCTGACAATTGTGAAGCGAATTTTACGGTATCTTAAAGGCTGCCCAAGCACCGGCTTGTGGTATCCTAAGTCTGGTGACTTTTCTCTTACTGGTTATGCTGATTCTGATTTCGGAAGCTGCAAGCAACATGCAAAGTCCACAACTGCAGGCTGTCAGTTCTTTGGAACTCGACTAGTCACCTGGCAGTGCAAGAAACAAACCTCAGTTGCTCTCTCTACATGCGAGGCTGAATACATTTCGGTCTCAAGCTGTTGCTCTCAGATCCTCTGGATCCAGCAGCAGATGAGGGACTTTGGTTTGCAGTTTTTGGACACGCCAATCTATGTGGACAATGAGGCAGCTATAAACATAACTAAAAATCCGGCTCACCATTCTAAAACAAAACATATTGAAATTCGACATCATTTCATCCGTGATTGTTACGAGAAGAAATTGATTCGAATTGAACATATACACACCGATGATCAGAAAGCTGACTTTTACACAAAACCTTTTGATAAAAAGAGATTTAACTATCTTTTGAAATTAAATGGGTTGCAAATTTTGTTTTCTGGGAGGGTTGTTGAGTGTGAAGCCAAGGAGGACGGCGGTCAGAATTGATCCGCGTCGTGTTGTCAAGTTTCTGTACAGTTTATTTTCTGCTTTTGATAAAACCAAAAACACAAAAATATGTTTTTGTTTTTAGGGGGAGAAAATTTACAGAAAATACAAAAACATGATAAAATTTCAAAATCCAAAGACATTGAAAAATTGAAAAAGAGTTTGTGTAAAAAGGGGAAATGATAGTACATCAGCTAGACAGATGCAGCACGCTAAAGAAATGTATCGTTTAATTGTGTTAAGCAGTCTCGCTGTTGATGTGCCGATAGGTTTTTACACATTTAATAAGTTTGTTTGGGATATAAATATAAGATCATAACTTGGTTTTATGTGGGGAACATCTCTCGGATATATATGTAACCCCTGAAATCTTGTTTGAAAGACTCTATTTCTGACATACTAGGTCTTTGTACGTGATGATATCTGGGGTATTATACCAGGACTTCTGATTTTGCGGAAGCAATAACCTAGTCCTCGTATAATACTCTACACAGCTTTATTCATAAAGCCTCCCCTCAGCATAAAAAAATGATGAAACATTGAAAAATGCTAATCATGTGTTGTTGTAAAGAAGATCCCCAAAGGGGACCCACCTAAAGTCAAGCCATCATCTCTCTGGTTGAGCGGAAGTTCTAGCCTGAGCTCTCATGGCCTCGCATTCACCCATTACAGATATTACTAGTGTGCACTCACCTGTAAGACTGAATATAGTGGTCTGGATACGGGAGTATATTCTGAGGTGGTACACGCGTAAAAGTTAAGCCTTTAAAACACTAAATTCGTATCCTGAACAGATTGAAGTTTGTGTGAAAGCTTAAAAGGATCAGTATATCGGCAATCACTGTGAATTGTTTAATGCTGAGTATGAAATCAAAGCTTAACGGTACTTGTATCTTATCAGCAGCTGATATGATCCCCTAACACGCTCACCAAAAATATGTGTGTACAGTTTATTGTTTATCAAAAATCCATAAACATTGTCTGTTTGTTTAGCAAAATTTAAAATCCAAAAAGATTTGATTTTCATCTTATTTTTTACAATGGACGTTGGGATCTGATGATCAAAGTCTTAGAATGCTAAACAAGTTTGGATCATGAGGGTTGGATAAACAAATGTTTGTGAAAAGGTGTTGGTAATTGCTTGAAAAGTTTAAAAAGTTCATTAATTTGAACTTAAAATCTGTTTCAAAAAATCAGCAACTTCATAAATTGGTCAGCCAAGGTCATTAACTTGGACTTGGCAGGCTAAACAGTTGACCAGGGTCATTAACTTGGACTTGGTTAACTGGGTGTGATGGTAAAAAATTGAAAATAATCAAACAGTTAAAAATTTGAAAAACTTTGAAAAGTGGAATTTCAAACAAAATGACCATTTCGCACGAAATGGTCATATTGTTTCAAAGTCTCATTTCGCTTGAACATGTCACAACTGCCTCAATGTTCATTTTGCACGAAATGAACACGTCTATATATAGTGGTCTCATTTCGCTTGAAGGCATCAGTTGTTCCATTTCGCTTCAATAACATCCTATCAAGGCGATTTCAAGCGAAATCACCATATTCATCGTTTCAAGCCAAAATCTTGTCAGATTGTTTCTCGTAATCCATTTATAAGTTGGTTGGTACAACTTGTAAAATGGGAAAGGTGAGATTTGAGTTTGATATGAATGATTTCTGTCGTTTTCGTATGAACGTCGATGAACAGACATTTAAAGTTTAGATCTAGGTTTTGTTTGTGGGCCAAATTGAATGAAAAAACACTTTAATGTGTTCGGAATGTGCTGTAGATTAGATCTACGGTTCCAATTTGAACCAGATAACTTGTTTTCGTGTGAACCCAGAAGGACAAATCTTCGAACTTGTTGGTGCACTTGTGTCTGTACTTTGTCTGTATTCGGTCACGTTATAAACGATGTCCTTGTTAGTCATGTAAGTTTGACCAAGTCAACCGTCCTCCTGGTTTAACTTGGCCAAACAGTTAGTTTATGAATGTAACATGTCTGGTTCGAAGGATATCTCATCGAAGGATAGTTAGATCCTTCGATGAGCTCGAAAGTTGAACCTTCGTTGGATGGACCTCGATAGATAGTCCTTCGAGGTCATTGTGAACCCTTCGATGGAAGTCTGATCGAAAGATGATCTTTCGATCAGTATTCCTGATCCTTCGATAGGTTCAACATCGATAGATGATCCTTCGTGACATCTATCGGATCCTTCGGTCAGACATGCTGGGCTGGGTATATATATACCCATGCAGTGTGTTGTGTTCTGACTTAGAAAGACAGACACTTAGAGACAGACAAGAGAGATAGAAAGTTGATAGCATTCTGTCCGAAACACACACACACACTTTGAGAGTTTGCAAAACACATTTGTGAACATTGTGCTTGTAACCGGAACCTTCATTCGTATTAATACAAGTGGTGTTAATCGGTGAACCTTTGTGCGTTTGTGTTTATACTTGTTTCATCTCGGTTTGCTTGCTAGCTTGGATTCCGCACTCGCTAGTGGGTTTGTATAACAAGGTTTAGGTTCGTCATCCTCCGAGAGGGTCCTACAAGTGGTATCAGAGCCGTGGCTCTTTACCTTGTTTAAAACCGGGTTTGTTCAAGTTCTTGGTGTGTTTGGACACTTGGTTTAGCACCCGTTTTTGGTGGTTTTCTTGCATTTTTAAACTGAAAAACGAGTTCTAAACCTTTCGGGAGTGTTCGAGGTTGGGTTGGGTAACTTAAAAATCTGTTTTTAAGTAACTTGGTGTTTTCCGGCCATATCTCCGGTGTGTTCCGGTGACCGGACCTTCTGGATAAGGTTTGCCATTTTGGGAAATTTTATTTGAAAGTCAAAAAGTTGGTGAAAAGTCGTGTGCAGGACATCCCTTCTGCCAAAAGTTGGTACACCAACCAATCACCTTTCTCACCAACCTGTCACCTTTTGTCAGTTGTGTCAGTGTGATCGAAGGATATCCTTCGAAGTCGAAAGACCATCTTTCGATCAAGGAAGGCTCGATAGATAATCATCTTTCGACCCATCCTTCGAAGTCAGAGATCTATCCTTCGATCCAGGGAATCTTTTCGAAAGATAGTTGTTAGTACATAAACGTCTGTAGCTTCCGTCAGCTTAAAGTCTTTATTTTGAAGTTGTATAGTTTAATGTATAAGGCGTCAGAATACAGGGTTTGTTTTGTAAAAGTGCTGCTTTGTAAGCCGATCGGCTGGCCTAGCCGATCGAACAGCCTAACCGATCGAACAGCTGTTCGATCGGGTGGCCCAACCGATCGGTTAGCCTAACCGATCGGACAGCACTTAGCTTATTCTGACCTGCCTATAAATAGAAGTTCTGTCAGCTCATTTAGCACTTTTGACTCTGCATGTAACCTAGAGAGCTGAAGTCTGTGATCAACTGGAACTTGTATCTTGTCATATATTTCAATTGAATTGCAGACTGTTGAACATGGAAATCATATGTCTTTCTGTATCTGTATATGATTTGTTGGATTCCGCACAGCAATCATAGTGTGACATTCATTAACAGGAAGATCCCGATCAACCAGGGACCAACAAGTGGTATCAGAGCTATGGATGTTGATTGAAGATACCAGAAGACATAGTTCATCGATTTCAGTCAAATTCTTGTAGATTTGAAGAGAGATTCAACTGAATTCAAGCGAAGATTGCATTGAGAAGAACAAATTTCATCGGAAATTTGTTTCTGATATAGTTTTCACCGGAAAACTTGCTGATCTACTCTATCTTTCTCATATTTCTCTCCGTTCTTCATCTTTTTCATCATAAAACTTGAAAAACTCAAAATTAAAACAGATTCAATGGATAAAACTTGATAAAATTACTATCAATCGGTTCGGAATCATAAATTTTACAATCCTACTAAGTTTCATAATCAGATTCAAACAAATTCGTGTTAAAATTGAACAATTTCAATGAAAAACTGCATGAACTTGCTGATGTCAGCTGGTCGAATCGATTAGCATATTCATTCATTTGCTGATGTCATCGATCTGAAAAGAGATAACCGTTCAAAGATATTTTGGAAGTTATTGCTGACATCATCTTGGTGATCTGATCGAACAGCTGATCGATCGGACTGCATTGTTGTTAAAAGAAAGTTTGAAGTTTACTAGATTCCTATTCGATCGAACAGCTGATCGATCGAACAGCATTTGTCTAACCAATAGACTAAGCTACTCGATCGAATACCCTGTTCGATCCAAGTGTTAGTGTTAAGTGTTTTTAAGAAGTCAAAATTTTTCTAAGTGTTTGTCTGATTTTACAGGAACATTCAAAATGGATGACATATTCACAAACCCTTTTAGTGATATGTATGGTTTCACTGTAAGCTCAGGAGGATCAGGAAATCCAGAAAATGATGATTCTACATCAAACAATACCAACACAAATCAAATCAAAGAGAAAAGAAAGGAAGCATGGGAATCAGATTTTAATCGTCCTCCAAAGTTAATGGCTATTGAAGATTATACAAGATGGGCAATAAAATTTGAAGAATGGCTGATGGCGTTTGCTTTCCCCAGCTGGAAAAGCATGAAAAGTGGGTATGCTGCGGGTAAAAACAATGGTGAAGTATTGAGAAGTAATGAAGAGATTGATCTATTCGTTGCTGAACAGAAATGTGTAGCACTACTATTTCAATCTGTCAGGGAAGATATTATTTCACTAATCAGCTACACCAACGCCAAAGTCAAAGACTTGCAGAATACCAATCAGACTTTGAATCAACTCTTAAATGAGATGAATGAAGCTTCGTCAAATGAAATGAAGGCAATGAAGCTAGAGATGGAAGCTATGAGAGCAGATAAGGTGATGAAAGATAAGAAACTGGAAATGCTTACGGCTGTGATTGAAGCACATCTGAAGGTGAACATCCACGAGGCTTTTGATCAAGTTGACATTATCAAGGCAAATGAAAGAAGGAAAGAAAGAGAAAGACAGCTTGCTGAAGAAGCTAACCTGAAAAATAAAGGCATAGCAGAAGAAGTTGAAGTTGTAGGTGGATCATCTTCTCAACCAGAAATTGAAATGGTGGATGCTCAAGATGTTACAGTAAATGATGAAGAAATGGTGGAAGCAGAAAATGAAGCAGTTCATGAACCAGAGTTTATTATGGTTGGTGAATCTGTAGAGCCTATTATTCCGGAGAATGTTTTGAGAGACGTTCAAATCATACAAAGAAAGAAAAAGGCTAAAGAAGTATTACTACTGGAGTACTCTACCGACAAGTTTGTGTTAGTTGGAAATGCCTATAGAGTGCCCTATAGTGAAGAAGAATCTGCCAAGCTGTTAAGATTTCATGAATTAAAGTATCAAGGGAAGATAGCCAGAGGAGAAGTGGAAGAAGAATCTGATAGTGATTTTTGGGAGGAAGAAGATGAAGATGATGATAAAGATGATAAAACAGACGATAAATCCGATGATGATGATAAGCCTGATGATGATGATGATGATCAAGGCACATCGGGTTTGCTAATCAATGATCCATCTGTTCAAGACAAAGTAAATGAACTCATGAATGATGAAGTAAATGAACAGAATGATGATGCAGAGTGTGAAGGGTCATCTTCTGGAAACCAATCTGGTGATCAGGTACATCAACTCACATCTACTTTTATTTCTCTTTCTGAACATCATCAAGGAGAAGTAGATATTATCAGAACAAGAGCTGAAATGCTTGAGGAGTTGGGGTTAGAAGATGGGAAGTTTAAATTTGATATCGAAGATGAAATCCCAGAGTCTCCGATTAAAAACTTTGAACCACAATTTCCACTTGAAGCAGAATTTTATGATAATGTGACCATAGAGACTGATTCAGATTCAGAAGAAGAAAGAATAGATTTTCACTATGAAGGTGAAGACATGGCATTCCCTACATTCACAGAGTTATTTGAAGACATGAATGCAGAATTATTGAAAAGAAAAATTGAAGAAAGAGTTGCATCTGCTGATATGCCTGAACCAGTTCCAAGAGAAATTTCTGCTGAAGAGAGAAAGAAATGGTTCAGATCAATGCCAAAAGAAAGAAAGCCTCTTAGAGCCCTACAGTATTTTACTCATGATAAAGACTTATCTTGGGGTGATATTCTTTCTTGGGGGTATCTGGAAGACTTGAATGTTTATGCAATTCGAAGAGAGCAAGGTGTTCAATACTTCAGGTGCATTTCTGATCTTGCTACATTACCTTGGTGGGACGTAGATGAATTGGTGGTTACAAAGAATATTAAACAACTCTACTACGGTCCTGAAGTAAAACAGAGAGACCAGAAGCTGTGGAATTACATCAAGTATCAAGCAACGATCAATTATCCAGATTGGAAACCACAGTTTCCTAAAAGAATTGTGAAGTATACAGCTAAAGGTGAGAAGGACGTTACTCTTGATGTCAAACCGCCAAAGTGTTTGAAGAGCATGCCTTTAAGGGCTATTGAGCAGGATTTCTATGATATATTTCAAGCATGGCTCTATAATCCTTCTACTGCTGAAGCTGTGATCTCTTTGTACGATAAAGACACTGGTGAAGCTAGGAAAATTTGTATTCTAGACCCGATGTGGCTGGTAAATTGCTCAAAGAAAGACATAGATTGCTTGTTTGTCAACAAGATAATCTATGACAAGAAAGACAAAGCCATTGCTCAGCAGTACCAGAGTGTAGTTGATGTCTGTTTTGCTAAAGAAATCAACTCTGGTAAGAACTGGAAAACTTCATGGAGAGATATAGAGGTTGATGAGTTTCTAAAGGTGTACAAGAGAAGTCTAAGATCCAAGGAAATTCAGAGAAAAGCTGTTGAAAGAGGAAGACGAAATCTTGGATTTGTGCCTCCTACTGATCAGACACCCATAGAGTCTGAAGAGAACAAGATCCCTAAGTGGGACAGAAAAAGAGATGGAGATCCAGTGTACAGAAATTGGTGGATAACAGAGGGAAGACATAAGAGAAGACAAATGTTAGCTGAACGAGAAGAGAAGAGAAAACAAAAGGCACGAGATAGAAGACGCAACAGGAAGTAATCAAGACTTTGCTGGAAGGGACTACAGCTACATCCGAGGGGGAGTCTGTTAGTACATAAACGTCTGTAGCTTCCGTCAGCTTAAAGTCTTTATTTTGAAGTTGTATAGTTTAATGTATAAGGCGTCAGAATACAGGGTTTGTTTTGTAAAAGTGCTGCTTTGTAAGCCGATCGGCTGGCCTAGCCGATCGAACAGCCTAACCGATCGAACAGCTGTTCGATCGGGTGGCCCAACCGATCGGTTAGCCTAACCGATCGGACAGCACTTAGCTTATTCTGACCTGCCTATAAATAGAAGTTCTGTCAGCTCATTTAGCACTTTTGACTCTGCATGTAACCTAGAGAGCTGAAGTCTGTGATCAACTGGAACTTGTATCTTGTCATATATTTCAATTGAATTGCAGACTGTTGAACATGGAAATCATATGTCTTTCTGTATCTGTATATGATTTGTTGGATTCCGCACAGCAATCATAGTGTGACATTCATTAACAGGAAGATCCCGATCAACCAGGGACCAACAAGTGGTTCCGTTGCCGGGACGTAACGACACGTTCGACGTGCGGAACGTGAACGTGCGTGACCGAACAGACGAGATCGTACGAATGACGTGATTCTATTGATAATCTGACAAGTACAAGCTCCGTGAATCACGTTTTGCCACTTTCTCTCTCTAGTTTCTCTCTCTAAGCACCTAGCTTCTCCAAGCTCTAATGTGGCAAAAGTTCTCAACTCTTAACCTAAGGCTCCTATTTATAGGCACAAGGTTATAAGGGATTTCCCCTTATTTACAAGTTTGCCACCTTGCCTATTTCTCTATTAATTACAATATAAAGCCTATTTTACTTCTATTTCAGCTACGGTTCCGATTGACGAAGGCGATAGACATTCTGCACTAACAGACTCCCCCTTGGATATTGCCGCAGTCAATCTGTAGTCAAACTCGTAGCGACTTGTCTTTCTCTCTCTTTCTGAGTCTTCTTGAAGATTTGACAGTATCAGCAACCATAGACTCCCTCTTTCTCGAACAAAATCCCCGTGGATCTTGTTTTTGAGCTTCCGTTGCTCCCCCTCTCGCTTAGACTCTTTTTCTTCAGGCTCCCCCTTTCGTCAAGCTTCCGTGCTTTTGGGATCGACACCTGCTTTCCGATTACAAGCTCTTCCAAGAACGATACTTTGCTCTTTGAATCCACGCTTTCGTTTGCGTTGAGCTCGTCTTCAGACTCCCCCTTAGACTCAGCTGTCGGGATCGTAGTCTGGCTTTCATTGGTTCACAAGTTCAGGATCAATTCCTGGCTTTGTTCTACATCTGCTCAGGACTTGAAACCTGGTTAACCTGCATATCCTCTACCTCACTATAAGTTTCACAAATTTATAACAATTAATTCCCGTAAACTTACCGGTAGATATCATTTACAACAAACACATTAGTTACATCAAGTTCAATTAAATGACCTTGATTAACCAATATACACAATCTTTTAAAATATTTGTATATGACATTCAAAGTTTTCAATCATATTCTCCCAATCCTGTTCATCATGATTAGCACTCAAATTTTGAATATCAGCTCTTCAACATCAGTTGTCGAAAATCTTTTTGACTTTTCAAAGAATTTATGCTAAAACACTCCGAAAATATTTTTGGATTTTTGTTTTTGAAAGAAATGTAGTAAACAAATATATACAAATAATATTTTTGTGAGTTTGTGTAAGAGGATCATATCAGTTCATGAGACAAATCACTAGCACCGTTAAGCTTTAATCATTTTAAGTTCTAAACGATTCACCTCGATTGACGATATAGTTGTCCTCTTAAATTTTCACACACTTTTCAATCTATTCAGGATACGATTTAGATGTTTTAGGAACTTAGCTCAATTCATGTGTCCCACCTCTTGAATATACTCCCGTATCCAGAATCTCAATATTCAGATCTACAGGTAATTGTACTAAAATGATGTCTGTACATAATTTAGGGTATGCGAAGACTGAGGGATCTCAGGTCGATACTTCCGTATACGCAGAGAGATATCAGTTTTCGACTTTTGCAATTTGTTCCCTTTAGAGAATCTTTTCAGCTACAACAGATGATTATCAATTTTATTGTGTAATCAATCTGAGGGCTTTAATGCTATGTTTCAAGCATTTTGGTGAAAGTATTAGCCAAGGACTAGGTCAGAACTACCGTTCAGCAGAAGTCCCGGAATAATACCCCAGACATCATAGAGTATTAACACCTAGTATATCAGAATACGAGACCTTTCAATCGAGATTTCAGGGGTTACCTATATATCCAAGTAGTGTTCCCCACAAATTTCACAAGTTTTGAAATTTTAGGTTTATATCCCGAATAAATCTACTAAATGTACGAAAACCTATCGTCACATCATTAGTGACACCAGTTTATCACTCTTAACAATACATTTCTTTAGCGTGCAGTGATAGTCCACTGATGTACTATCATTTCCTCTTTTATCAACAAAACTCATTTTTGCTTTTTCAATGTTTTTGGAATTTTCAAATTTTCTAAATTTTCTAATTTTTTTTTAAAATTTTTCTCCCCCTAAAATCAAAATATGTTTCAATTTTGATTTTCAAGGAAAATTTGAAAACTGTACAAATAAAATGACAAACTGATATCGAATCACTTCAATTCGCCATTCATTTGGCATAAACAATCAGAACTCCCCCTCACAACAAACTATTTTCCCACTGTGATTTCAAAACACTTAAGTTTGTTTTAATCAAAATGGTTTTTCCGGAAAATTAGTTTTATGTGACATTTCATAAACTCGGGGTTTCATCACATTGTTTTTCATATTATCACTTGTAGGAAAGATGAATCAAGTACAACTTAATGTCCCTGATTTATCTTTTGAAAGACGAAAAATCACCATAGTGAAATTTCTCAAGAAATGTGCCGATTCATGTTCCACGCTTACCAACCTGGGAACTCCGGCAAGTCAGGATTTTTTTCATTTAAACAGATTCACCCAAGCCTGACCAGTCTTGGGTGATTTTGACAATTTTACCTCAAAACTTGGCTCTTCTGGTTTTGACGAACCAGAATCATTGCCTGAATGTGGCTTGTCCGACTTTGATCTGTCAGATTCATCGCCGACATGTGGCTCCTTTGTTTCCGAAGAAACAGATTCATTGCCACTAAATGTTACCTTCTTCTTTTTCTCCTTTTTCTCTGTTGTCCTCAAATTTGTAACTGATGAACTCGGCTTGTTTGACTTTGCAGTCGATTGAAGCAATTCATCAGTACTTTTATTCTTACCAACTGAAGAACTTGAGGACAAAATCCTTTCCAGATATTCTCTGGCCTTCTTCCTCTTCTTACGCAGTCTGTCTTTTTGCCCCTGAGAAAGTTTTACTTTCGTTTCCTGAACTTTCTGTTCTTGAACTTTTGGTTCTTGAACTTTCTGTCCTTTGGGCTTGACTTTGACTGGTTTCTTTGCCTTACTTTGAGATTCAGCCCTCGATATTCCCATTGATCTCCTTGGGCAATCTCTGGCAATGTGTCCTTGAATTTGGCAGTTAAAGCATCTTCGCGTTTCATAACTCCAATTCTGGCAGTTAACAGCAATGTGACCTCTAACTCCACAAGAGTAACACACTCTGTTATCATACCATATATCATCTTCATTCCAAATGCTCAGATCATAACATTGTCTGGCTTTGTAGTAATCTGCACTCCTCCTCAATGTTGGATTTGGCTTTGAAGCACTGTGGTCAAACCTGCACCACTTATTAACAACATTTTGTGAGTTTTCATTTTTAACTTTTTGTGATTTTTGAAAATGATTGGATGATTGATCTGATGAGCTTTTATTTTCCTTTTTAGGATTTTTCGATTTTTTAACAATTTGTTTTTGTTCTGCACTCTTCTTAACAGGTTTCTGTTTTGAGCATTCACCTATTTCAGTAGATTGCAAAACAGTATTTTTGAATTTTTCTTTTAATTCTAAAAACAATTTTTGTTTTTCAATTTTTTCATTTACATCATCAGATGTCGCATCACAATCTTCAACTTTGACATTGTCAAAGTTTGTGACATTGTCACTTATTGGAACAGAATTAATCGGTTTTGGACAAGGAAAATTCAACCTGTCTGATGAAGTCACAAAACCTTTCAATTTCGTTTCAAGTTCATCAATCTTGATCCTTGAATTCTCAGCTTCATTTTCAAGCTGTGATATTCTTTCAAGATAAGACTTGATTGATTTTTCATTTTCAATTTTAAGATTTTCAAGAACAGATTTTTCATTTTCCAAACCATTTAACTGTTCTTGAAATCTTGTTTCATTTTCTTTCAGACTTTTATTTTCCAGTATAATCCAGAAATCTTCAGATTCTGAAGATTTTCTTTTGCTTTCAAAATCTTTTTCAAACTCAGCAATTTTCTTTTGAGCATCTACAGCTTCATGCTCAAGTTGAATAATTTTAGCAAGATGAGAGTTTATTTCGCTTTGTTTTTCCAAATTATTCTTGCCAAAAATATCTCTCTCATCTTGTAAAATCTTCATTTGACTTTTGAAATCATTTTCTAATTTTTTAAAATTGTTGTTTTCCAATAACAAACTCTCAAGACTCTTTAAGAGTTTGTTATTATCAGATCTCAATTTTTCACAGCTTGAACGTAAGCCCTGAATCTGTTCATCATCAGCTTTCTTCTCGTTTTTCAGGGTATTGTTTTCCAATGTCAAGCTCTCCACATCCTTCATGAGTTTCACACTATCGGCTTCTGATTTTTCGCATTTCGAGCATACAACTTCACATTTTGAAGTTTCATCCTTCTTAGATTCTTCAATCTTTGTTATTCCTTCTCTAACCCTGTTGATTAATTCACTAAACTCATCCAAACTTATTTTTTCTGAGTTTCTTTCTATTTCATCTAATAACTCTTTCTTTTTCTTTTTCTCTTCTTCATCTCCCCACCATTTCTTCTGCCAATAATCATCCTCTTCTTTGTATTCTTGGATAATGGCTTCAATGTCTATCTTCTTGTGGTCGACAGCAATGTTACCATATTCATCCAAATAACACTCTCTATCTGGATCCCATCGGTTTGCACGTTTTGCTTCCTCATAGACACCTGAGAGTCGGATGATCTTTGCTTCAGCAACCATTTTCCGATAGTTATATTTCTGTTCCTCTGTACGATTATCCTTCCACGGAATAGGTTCGTTTTTCGCCATGAACTTATATTTGTGAATTACCTTGTAAATTCCCTCGTGTTACCTGCAAATCAACAATCAAACACTCAGTTTGAAAATATATCAAACAACTGAATCAAATGGATCAATAATAAGCTCAATCGGATGATATTTAAGCTGTTTGATCCAATTATATGCTGTTCGATCGGACGGAAGTGTTGCTAGCCGATCGGACAGGACAGGTTTGCTAGCCGATCGGTTGGGATGGTTGCTAGCCGATCGGGTGGCGTAACCGATCGGTTGGGAATGGTTGCTAGCCGATCGGTTGGCAACTTGCTAGCCGATCGGTTGAGATACCTGCTGTTCGATCGAGTTGCTGTTCGAGCCAAAATCTTGTTCGATCGAATAGTTGTTCGATCCAAAATCCTGTTCGATCGAATAGCTGTTCGATTGGTTGACAAAGATGGTGAGTCCTAATCGTTCGGCTAGGTCAACAAGTCAATGATGAATGTCAGATGACTTGCTGTTCGAGTGAATAACTTTCTAGCCGTTCGAGTAGCTGTTCGATGAAACGACTTTCTAGCCGATCGAACAGCTGTTCGATTGAATGAAATTCTAGCCGTTCGAGTAGCTTAACCGAACGGTTGGCCTACTCGATAGATGAAACTTCCTAGCCGATCGAAGACAGTGCACAATCACTTAAGACAGAACTTGATCAAATTGCTTTTCACTTCAACTAAAAGACAAATGTGCCGCCCAATCTTTAGTCAAATGTGTTAATTGGTCCGTTTCAATGAACAAATGAGAATAATCGTCAATGTAAAGATAGATCTTGATAGGACCAATTCTTAATGGGGCGGTTGTGATGTCATCTTTACAAAGTAATCACATGGATCTGATAAAGTTGTCTGATAGGAATTGATTTTTATTGACAATATGTGAAAGCGTTGACTTAAAAGTGATGATGTGTTATAAGTTGATTAGTTGACCGAACGGTTAGTGATTATATTTGCTGTTCGAGTGGATGCTAAAAGCGGTGATTCCTAGCCGTTCGACTAGGTCAACAAGTCAACGTTTTTAATGAATGTCAGATATAAAGCTGTTCGATTGGATGTTAAAGGCGGTAAAACAGTACTGAAGTCCTAGCCGATCGGCTAGGTCAACAGGTCAACAGTTTTTAATGAATGTTATGCTTTGGATCGAGTAGCCTAGCCGATCGGTTAGGCTAACCGATCGGTTGGCATTCAACATAAACAAATGCAGCAACAGTCAACATATCCCAATTTTTTCGAACAGAAAATCCAAGATTTCTCTCAAATGGCTTCGAATTAAGATCTGAAAATTTGTAGGCTTGTAGATCAATCACTTTCGCACAACATATCCGAAAATCAGCAATTTTCGACCGTGAAAACCTGTTCAAATTGTCAAAATTCAGTTAATAACGTGAAGAACAAGTAAAAATGAAGAAAATTGACAAATCTGAATGAAATTCGAATCTGTTTCTGATGAAATCCAGTACGAATCTGTGCGTTTGATCTTCGCAACCGAGCACCTGCTCTGATACCACTTGTTAGGTCCGGTTTCGATTCCGATTCGATTGCGTAACGACACGTTCGACGTGCGGAATCCGTGAACGTGCGTGACCGAACAGACGAGATCGTACGAATGACGTGATTCTATTGATAATCTGACAAGTACAAGCTCCGTGAATCACGTTTTGCCACTTTCTCTCTCTAGTTTCTCTCTCTAAGCACCTAGCTTCTCCAAGCTCTAATGTGGCAAAAGTTCTCAACTCTTAACCTAAGGCTCCTATTTATAGGCACAAGGTTATAAGGGATTTCCCCTTATTTACAAGTTTGCCACCTTGCCTATTTCTCTATTAATTACAATATAAAGCCTATTTTACTTCTATTTCAGCTACGGTTCCGATTGACGAAGGCGATAGACATTCTGCACTAACAATAGTTATTCGAAAGATAAGGATCTTTCAAATTGTGAATCTTTCGAAATAAGTGCTCGAAAGATAAGGATCTTTCAAACCGTGAATCTTTCGAGATAACTGCTCGAAAGATAAGGATCTGTCAATTGTGAATCTTTCGAAGTCTTTGCTCGAACCTCAACAGTGATCTTTCGAACACTGTTGATCCTTCGAACAAATCTTGATCTTTCGAACAAGGTTGTATCTTTCAATTTTGTCTGTTTGAACTTAACAGTTTGTGGTTGTGTAGGTTTTCTATTAGTAATTTATCAAAATGAGTTGTACAAGTCCTTGGGATTGGAGTTTGGACTCACAATCTAGTCAAGAACTGACTTCTGCTGCAGCTTGGGCAAAAAGTATGTTTCCACCGCCATCAATCAGTCCAAGTCAATGGGCTTTGGTATCCAATCAAAGTCAAAGCATTCAAAACCTTTTGATTAGTGAAAGCGAAACGGGCAGCAACAATCGTCCACCAAAGTTGAATCATATGAACGACTTCCCATCATGGAAAAATCGCTTTCACACGTATGTTCAAGGGCAAAGCACCGATCTTTGGACGTGTTTCATCAATGCATTAAATGCCAATCTGGAGGTTGCTGCGTCCACTTCAGAAGGTTATGCAAACATGCTGGAAAATGACAAGAAGGCTTATGAATTGGAGAAAAAGGCCTTTGCTACACTTACACAAGCACTCAACAAAGATATCTATCATCAGTTCTCCTACTGCAAGACCACGAAAACGTTGTGGGATGCCTTAGTTGCTAGAGGAGAAGGCAATGCAGCTACTCGAAAGTCTCGTCATGATTTGTTGAAGAAAGAGTTTGAATCGTTTCAGTTTTTGGAAAACGAAACTCTAAATGATATGACAACACGGTTCTATCATCTGATCAGTGAAATGTGTGCTTATGGGGTTGTATCTACTCAACAAGACATGGTAAATAGGTTTGCTGACGCTTTGCCTCCAAAATGGAGTTCTTTTATTGAGTTGTTGAAGCACACTGGAACTCTAGACACTGTTAACATCTATGAGTTCATTCAGAAGCTGGAACATAAAAATGATGAAGAAATTAGGAAAGCAAAGCGAGCTCCCGCTCCTCAGAATACAGAAATGTACCTTCCTGGCTTCGATGCTTTGGCAAGATCCGCTGCAGCTCAGCAACAACAACCTAAACTGCAAACTGCATTTGTGTCTAACACAAGTTCTCTTCCGTTTCCTCAATCAACTGTTGCTCCGGCTTTTGATCCAAGGTCTTACATTCCCGTCCCAACACAGCCACAAGTCCAACCTCCACAACAACAACAGCAGGCTCACTATACAAGCAATCCTCAACCTAAAAACCCTAACACAATCCGAGTCGATAATTCAAACCTTTCACACCTCAGCATTGAAGTTGCTAAGGAGCACATGGAAATTATTAATACAATGGTCAGTGCTTACTGTGGTTTGGTAGCAGGTCAGCTTGGAAACATCAACATGACCAATGAAGATTATCAACAGATCGACAAGGAAGAAATGGAGTTGATGGATATTAAGTGGGCTTTTGCAAGTGCGGTTAGAAGGGCCAAAGACTTTATGGCTCGTACTGGTAGAACTTCGTTGGAAGGAAAGAAAGATACGAAGTATGGGTTTGATATCAACGCCGTTACATGCTTCAACTGTGGTAACAAAGGGCACTTCAAACGTGAGTGCACTTTACCAACAAAACATGGCAATCACAACCCTTTCAGAAACCAGACGAGTACTAAAAATGTGAATGCCCAACAAGAAAACCGTGAAAGGAGGATGGTGGCAGTTAATAACAATCAGGGCCAGCCTGGAAATTCAAATCCCAATCGGGCTTTGGCTGTTCAAGCTGATGAGGGATGTGACTAGTCAGTGCAGTTTGGTGAAGATGATCAGAGAAGTGGAACAGCTTGTTATGCAAAGATCATCGAGCATGTTCATAAAGAAGAGTCCTCTGGAAGTGATGACAGTTCCGGTTATTCTGGAAGTTCTGATGAAGAAGGCTCTGTTTCTGGGGATAATCACTCAGAGTCTGATGTGAAGGAGGAAGGAGGTGATGATATTCAGGATCTACTGAATGAAGCTGATGAGCTTAAATGTCAGAAATCAATTCTGATTAGGAAGGCGGCTACTGCATCAAAGGAAATGGAGAAGTTCTTTTCTGAAGACGGATCTTTTTTCTTTTCAAACTGCCTTTATGGCAAACGGTTCAGCCTCTTCTAGTCAGGTAAATTCTGAACCACCTGCTCCTAGTGTTTGTCAATCATGTGCTGATATGAAGCTTGAATCAGAAAAGCTTCATAGTCATAATCAGAATTTGGTTATTGAACTGTCGAAATGCAAAGAGGCGAACATGGCTTTAACTCGGAATGAAAAAGATTTTAAATCTGTAATAGAAACATTAAAGAAAAATGTGTCCGAGGTTAACAAAGTAGTTTACCACAAGCAAGTAAGTATAAATGAATACATTAACATTGTGGAAGAAACTAAGAAGCAACTAGCCATTGCCCAATGCGAGCATGATGCGATCAAACAAAAATTGGAAAGTTATTCTAACTCCCAATTTGTGCTTGATCACATCATCGATGTTCAACAACCAAAGGGAAATCAGAAAGGCATAGGGTATAAGAAATGTCCGCCCCCCTTGATGAACAATTATACCAAGATGCCTGATGAGGAGGAAATGCCTCGGTATGAACCCAGTGTGCCTCTTGATGTTGAGGAATTTGCTACTGGCCTAGGGTTCAAACCGGACAATTCTTCAGACACATCCTCTAAGGAACAAGAAACTTCATCATCCATGAAGCAAAGTCCTCCAATTATTGAGGACTATGAGACATCGGATGATGAATCAGAAGTGGATGTAGGTGAACAGGATAAATCACTTAACAAGATGAAAGGAGTAGTTATTCCACGAGAGAATCACATTCTTTGTGATCCTGATACTCCTGATGTCCCATCTGTTAAGAAGCAAGTGATTGATCCTGTCAAAGTTGATAAGACATGTGTGTCTACTGTTAAAAGCAGTAACGTGTTGTATACATTGGTTGGAGATAATAAAATCTACTCAGATCATGTTTTCCCAATTAAAAATGTAAATAAATCTTTGATTGACAAAGTCTTTGAAGACAACACAAACAAATTTTTGGGAAAAACACTTCCGGGAATTGTGGTAACACAATGTGATCCAATTCCAAAGGCTGAGATTAGAAAACAGTTTGGTAATCACAAATCCTCAACCACTCAACAACCTACTGCTTCTAATGGTAAACAACCAGTCAAACGAGCTCAAAAGCATAAAGTCACTCAGATGAAGTCTGAATCAAAAGGAGCTCGTTACAAGAAGAAAGCAAAAGATGTTAAATTTGTAGCATCAAAAGGTACAGATAAAATTGAGACTTTTGAAAACAAATCAAACACTGATTTTGTACAACAAGTCAAGATTTTGAAACGTAACAGCGATAACAATTACACCCAACACACAAACGGGTGTGATGAAAGAGCAAGTACCTCAGGTTCTACAGGTTCGACATCTGCTAGTCGATCAAGTTCTCCTAAGTTTGTTGAAAGGAGAACTTGTTTTAAATGTGGAGAAATTGGGCACATCATCAAAAATTGCCCAAATGCTCCAAAGAATAAACTTGTTGAGAAAGCTCCACCTGAAACAGTTCATCCTCAACGTCGGTCAGTTTCACCTAAACATGATAAACGAACGGTAAAAGAACAAGAAACTAAACAACGACGTAAGAACATGAAAATTGTTGAAAAAGCTTTAAAATCTGAGGTTAAAACAGTTCAAAAGGAACCTAGTGTGTCACAACCTGTAAAACCAGAATCTTCAAAAACTGGTAGGCAAAAACGAACTTGGTTACCTAAGGCGGGTGACAATTCAGGGGGAGCAATTGTTCTTGAAAATCATCAAGAGATTGATATCACGTTTCGTGATGCTCAGGGACGACCCAAGACCACTAAGGCTTGGGTCCCCATTCTCAACTGATGTTTTTAAATGACATGTGCAGGATGTTCTAGGAGGAACTATTAATAGTCATTGGATTGTTGATAGTGGAGCATCCAGGCACATGACTGGCGACTTACGGCTCCTATACGACGTGAGAAACATTAGAGGAGGGTATGTTGCTTTTGCGGGAGACAAAGGCGGATTCATCACTGGAGAGGGAAGTATCTCAAATGGCATCGTGTGCTTCGATAAGATCAATTATGTTAAGCAAATTGATCATAATCTTCTCAGTGTGTCGCAAATCTGCGATAAGAAATTCACCGTGCATTTTGATGATGCCGGCTGCTATGTGCTGAAACCTGGATTCAAAATTCCACAAGAATGGATTCTCTTGTCGGCTCCGAGAGTTAATGATCTTTATATTCTCGACATGAGCCAAGCGATTACAACATCTGCACAAGTCACTTGCTTTGTCTCAAAAGCCACGGAAAAGGAGTCTATATCTTGGCACAGAAGAATGGGACACATTCACTTGAGAAAAATGAATCATTTGGTGAAAAATAATCTTGTGAATGGTGTGCCTGTGAGAAGTTTTCATTTACAAGATATCTGTGTCTCGTGCCAAAAAGGGAAGCAAACAAAGAAGTCTCACCCTTTGAAGAAAATCAACACTGTCAGCATGCCTCTCGAACGTCTTCATATGGACCTTTTTGGACCTATGAAGCACAAGACAACATTTGGAGATGCTTATTGTCTAGTTGTTACTGATGATTATTCTAGATTTTCTTGGGTATCCTTTATGGCCCACAAGAGTCAAACTCCTGGCATCCTCAAGGATCTTCTCACAATGTTGGAGAATCTCTATTCGTTGAAAGTGAAGAGGATCCGAAGCGACAATGGAACCGAATTCAAGAATCAAGTTATGGATGAGTTTTGTACTTCTAAAGGCATTCTTCATGAGTACAGTTCTCGGTATACTCCACAACAAAATGGTGTCGCGGAGAGGAAGAATCGGACGATTATAGAAACTGCAAGAACAATGTTAGTAGAGTCGGAACTCCCTATTCAATTCTGGGGGGAGGCTGTATCGGCTGCATGCTATACGTTAAACAGAGTTCTTACAGTAAAGAGACATGGCAAGACTTGCTTCGAACTCCTTCAGAAAAGGAAACCGGATCTTTCTTACCTAGAACCGTTTGGTGCTCCATGTACTATGATTGAGCCGGATGGAAAGTTTGGAGCAAGAGCTATCGAGGGTTTCTTCCTCGGATATGCTACTCCGAATTTTCGTGTTTGGAATCTGGCTACCAAAAAGATTGAGCTTTGGAGCGAAGTGAGGGTTCAAAGGTACACGAGTCCTGTTAGGGCTCCGGGTGATCCGTGGATGTTCGATTATGATGGACTATTTGACTCCTTCAATCTGCCAACCTTTGATGAAGAGTCAGCAGCGGCTAGGATGTTGTTGGAAAGTGACAACGCTGCTGTCTCGCCATTGGTTAGACCTATTGTTGTTGACCCTCAAGCTTCTTCGTCTGTCAACAATATGGTTCAAAATGAGGTTTATGAAGATGCTGCTGATTATAATGATTCTTCTGAAGATGATGAATATCATGATGCAGCTGAAGGATCTTCGGCTCCAGCTGCTCCTGTTCAAGGTGCTTCTGGTGATACACCTCATATGCAGAATGTAGACACTGCTGAAGGGAATGCATCCACTTCTACACACATTCCTGGTGTGGAGTTGGTTGTTGATCTTAATCTTACCAATTTGGGTATCAATGCACGTGTGCCAGAAAATCCTGAAATGAGGATTCATGATACTCACCCCCAGCAGAATATTATAGGAGATGTCCATCGCGGTGTGCAGACGCGTAATCGGCTGAGAAACAACCGGAATGCTGGTTTGTATTCAACTATAAGAGAATCTGGTCAACAAAATGACTGGTCCTTCGCATGTTACGTGTCACAAGAAGAACCAAAATCGTGGAAAGAAGCATTGAAAGATAGTGCTTGGGTTGAAGCCATGCAGGAAGAATTGCAGCAATTTCAAAAGCTTGGTGTTTGGAAGCTTGTTGAAAAACCTGAGAATTACAAGAAAATTGGCACTCGATGGGTCTTCAAATGCAAGAAAGACGACCGTGGAGTAGTTATTCGAAACAAAGCACGTTTAGTCGTTCAAGGTTTTCGTCAGATAGAGGGAATCGACTACAACGAAGTCTATGCACCTGTTGCACGTCTGGAAGCACTTCGGATCTTTCTGGCTTATGCCTCATTCAAAGGATTCAAGGTTTACCAGATGGACGTCAAAAGTGCATTTTTACATGGTGTGGTTGAAGAAGAGGTATATGTCGAACAGCCTCCAGGTTTTGAAGATCCTGTCCATCCCGATCGGGTTTGGTTGCTCAACAAAGCTCTCTATGGTCTTCATCAAGCACCACGAGCTTGGTATGCAACCTTATCTACCTATCTGCTGGAGAACGGTTTTCGAAGAGGTCTTATCGATTGTACTCTCTTCATCAAAGAACAAGATGGAGATCTTCTTCTAGTGCAGGTATATGTTGATGATATTATTTTTGGTTCTACTAATGATGTCTTCTGTAGGAATTTCGAGCGCATTATGCAGGATAAATTCGAGATGAGTGCTATGGGGGAAATGACCTTTTTCTTGGGCCTTCAAGTGCAACAAACTGAGTCTGGGATATTCATCCATCAGACTAAATACGTTGGTGACATCTTGAGCCGGTTCCAGATGTCTGATGCAACGCCCATTGGTACCCCACTGCCACAAAATCACGGAATTACTCCAGACTTGAAGGGTGAAGCTGTTAGCCCCTCATACTATCGTGCTATGATCGGATCTCTTATGTACCTCACAGCATCAAGGCCAGACATAATGTATCCAACGTGCCTGCTTGCCAGATATCAAGTCAACCCGAAGGCCTCACATCTTGCAGCTGTAAAAAGGATTTTTCGTTATTTGAAGGGTTATCCTGACACCGGTCTATGGTACCCTAGGGATAATAACTTTGACTTAGTCGCATTCAGTGATTCTGATCATGGCGGATGCAAAATCGACGGCAAATCCACAACGGCTGGATGTCAGTTTTTAGGAGATCGCCTAGTCACATGGCAGTGTAAGAAGCAGACGTGCGTCGCTACATCAACATGCGAAGCTGAATACATTGCTGCCTCAAGTTGTTGCTCCCAAGTTCTTTGGATTCAACAACAATTGCGGGACTACGGTTTTGAATTCCTAACTGCTCCTATTTACATTGATAATTCTGCTGCATTACAGATCACTAGAAATCCTGTGCAGCACTCAAAGACCAAACACATCGAAATTAAGTATCACTTCATACGTGATTGCTTTGAGAAAAGATTAATCGATGTTGTTAAGGTCCACACCGATGACCAACGTGCCGACCTTTTTACCAAAGCATTTGACAAATCAAGATTTGACTTTTTATTATTGGTAAACGGCATTAAGGTCAAGCAAGAGTAAACCAACATCGGAAAATCATTTTTGTAAATACCTGTGTGTTTTAAATTTGTCTTAGTTTGTTGATTTTAGGGGGAGTAAATCCAAAAATCGGAAAATCCAAAAACATCGAAAAATTTCAAAAACACAAAAACAATAGAAAAACAAAAATGAGTTTCCTGGCGAGCAAAAGAGAAAATGATAGTACATCAGTGGTCTATCCAAACCTCTTTAAACCTTAAATGAAAAACGATAAGCAGCTCTATATAAGATGTATCGGTAGGCTCACAATCAGTTTAAAGTGTGCAGGGTGATATAAACTTAAATCGACTGAAGATCAGGTGGGAACCATTCATTGGCATATGGTCTTAGTACCAAAATTTCGTTTGATAGATTGCCAAGGTTCTGAGATATTCGGTCTTTATGCTGCTTATCATCTGGGTATCATGGTTGTATCTTTTACCGAAAAATAACGGGGACGCAAGTCAAGATCTTCCATGATACTATACATACGTGTAAATATTACATACTGCATTTGACCTCAATAAGTGATAAACAATCACATGTCCAAACAAATAAGTGATAAAATATCACATTTATCCGGGAGTCAAGTTCGTCTCTCTGCTGTACGGAAGTACTGACCTGTTCACGGACTTGCTCCTGTGCCCTCATGCATATGAAAATCAAGTTCCTCATCAATAAGTGATTATATCACATAGGGCTTGTTTTCAAATCAAAATAAGTGAGTATCTCACATTTTATACGGTCAAACAGATGATAATCAGTATACTCACCGGTAAGATGAATTCTTGTGCATACCTTGATACGGGAATGTGTCGTGGTGTGGATGAACACCGGTCGGTAAGTATAAATCATACCTTAACGTATCCCCTCGCCATGATTACATCTGATAAGTTGAGCTTAAGTGGACAACAATACCGATAATTGTTATAGGATGCTTATCTTAACGTTAACTAACTGAACAACAAGAGTGTTTTGACATGACCGTACACTGATATGATTCTCTTACCCTCGAAACTCGCAAAAAGAATGTCTGTATATATTTATTTACTACTTAACTTTTATTGTTTTCTTTTAAACAGTTTCGTCGTTTGGTGCATATCAGCACGACATTAGCAGTGATGTCGTTTGATAACACTCAAAGGATATTAAAATTGTTGTCTTTTAATTTCAAAAATACCAAAAAGATTTAAGGTGAGTTTTAATATAAACTTTATAAAAGCCAAAAAGATTTTATTTCTGCTTTATTTTCGATCGTACGATGTTGGAGCTCGAGTCTTCGTTACCTGAAACCTGAACGAAAACCGAATTGACTAAATCTTCATAAACGGTCGAAATTTGCATGTTTTGAAAGTTAAAAAACTAAAATTGATAAATTTGTAAAACTTTCAAACTGTCGGATGGTGTTTGATTGAAACATGGTCATTCGTGTGTCATTTGTTTATACTAACTATTCCAAGCAGTTGTTCTCATTACGCGTTTAGATTTCTTGCATGTGCAGATTCTAAAGGCTAGGAGAACATGGTCGATGACAAGCTTCGGAATGAAGACACGACGCGAAGGCACTCAAAAGATGAAGATGATCGAGTAGCCGCTGACCATCATCAACACCACAAGGATCTCACTTCATAAAGATCAAGTATTTCACGAGCATAACTCAAGGGGGAGCTTATGTTAAGGGGGAGTTTGTCAACACACTTCCTACATGATACGGGTAGTTTGTTGATACACTTTCTGCTTTCAAGACGTGAAGACTTTGAAGATCCTCCGACATTGAAGACTCGAAAGGACATCCGAGACTTGAAGACATGAAGATCAAGGATGATCAAATTCAAGACAAATCTGCAAACATCGAAGATCGAGACAAAGCTACAGCCAAGGGGGAGTTTGTTGGTGCACTTGTGTCTGTACTTTGTCTGTATTCGGTCACGTTATAAACGATGTCCTTGTTAGTCATGTAAGTTTGACCAAGTCAACCGTCCTCCTGGTTTAACTTGGCCAAACAGTTAGTTTATGAATGTAACATGTCTGGTTCGAAGGATATCTCATCGAAGGATAGTTAGATCCTTCGATGAGCTCGAAAGTTGAACCTTCGTTGGATGGACCTCGATAGATAGTCCTTCGAGGTCATTGTGAACCCTTCGATGGAAGTCTGATTGAAAGATGATCTTTCGATCAGTATTCCTGATCCTTCGATAGGTTCAACATCGATAGATGATCCTTCGTGACATCTATCGGATCCTTCGGTCAGACATGCTGGGCTGGGTATATATATACCCATGCAGTGTGTTGTGTTCTGACTTAGAAAGACAGACACTTAGAGACAGACAATAGAGATAGAAAGTTGAGAGAATTCTGTCCGAAACACACACACACACTTTGAGAGTTTGCAAAACACATTTGTGAACATTGTGCTTGTAACCGGAACCTTCATTCGTATTAATACAAGTGGTGTTAATCGGTGAACCTTTGTGTGTTTGTGTTTATACTTGTTTCATCTCGGTTTGCTTGCTAGCTTGGATTCCGCACTCGCTAGTGGGTTTGTATAACAAGGTTTAGGTTCGTCATCCTCCGAGAGGGTCCTACAGAACTTAGATCTAGAACGACTGTGTGGTTGAAAATGAAAATAAAACAAACCCATGTGCTCGGAATTCATCGTAGAACAAGATTAGGGTTTAAATTTCATCATCAGATCATGTGAAAAATCTTTGTTCATTCGTGTCAGATTCAAACGAAATGGGAAAATGATTCAAAAGAAATGACGATGCATTTCGTACGAAATGACCATTTCGCTTTAATCTGCCATTTCGCTTCAAACAGTCATTTCGTTTCAAACCCCATTTTGTTTCAAACACCATTTCGTTTGTAACTGGCCATTCCGTTTAAACTTGCCATTTCGTTTGAAGAATCTTATCGTTTGAAACTGTCCATTTCGCTTGTAAAGTCATTTCGTGTGAATGAGTGTGTTATGTTGAAAATTATTCAAAGTGTTTAACATTGTGTTTCTGTTGAACATTTCAGGCTTCGAATGTGAAGTTTGATCTGTTGCACAACATTTGTTGTGTTTACGATGAGAAACTTCCAAAGATGGCGGTTTTCAAGGAGATTCTGGAATTTATGAAGAGGTTACCAATCCAGAAGTCATTGACAAATCAACATAATGTGTTTCAATCCCATATTGAACGTTTCTGGAAGAATGCAAAGTATGACGAAGAAAACAAAGCGATAACCTCAATTGTTAGCTTGAATGGTAAAGATAAAGAGATTATCATTACTGAACAACTCGTCCGCGAAGTTTTGGATTTTCCTGATGATGAGAATTCACCGACGAAGTTTCTAGAAAAGATGGTCAAGGGATGTATGTTGAGGATGGGGTATAATGGTCCGCTGAACAGTGAAAATTATTTGAAATCATGTTTTTCAAAGCCTTACAAGTTTTTCATACATTCAGTCGTTCACGCTCTCAGTCACAGAAAGGGTGGTTATGATGTGATGAGAGATTACCAAATGAACCTGGTTGCTGCTTTGCTTTTGAACAAAAAGTATAACTTTTCAAAGATTGTGTTTCACTACATGAAAGAGAACATTACTTCAGGCAGCAAAACCTGGTTATATCCAAGATTTGTACAGATGATGATTGATCATGCCTATCCAGATCTAGAGAAAGATGAAAATAATGATTTGTTGGCATTGTATCACATGGATAATGACACGTTGATTGTATTATCTAGGTATCACAAAAATCATCCTGAATCAAAAACAAAGGCAGAATTCTTTGGTTTCATCAAAGATAAAAATTACAAAGATCCTGATCCAGAAAATCATCAGAAGTGGAGGAATGATAAAGAAATGAAAGAGAAGAGTGCTACAGATGAGTTAGCTAAGTTAGCAGCTTTCAAAGAAACAAGAAATGAGTGGTTCTTGAAAGAAGAAAGAAGAAAAGGAGTAGAAAGACAACTCCTAAAGTACAAGCTGAAGAGGGTTCGTCGTCACAACCAAAGAAAAAACGTCAAAAGAAAGTTGTCGAGACAATGCTAGTCGATGAATCAGAAGAAGAAGAACGAGAAGCTGAAGCTGAAAGAGATCAAGTTCGTTTATCTCCAGAATCTGATCGATTATTGAAAGCCCTTAAAGAAAGTTTTGCAACTGAAAAAGCAGCTGGTGAGAATGAAGGTGACAATGAAGAGAACAGTTTATCAAGCTTATCTGAATCAGAGATTGATGAAACTGAACGTTTGAAAAGAATTAAGGCTGATATAGAAAAAGAAAAACACTTAAAGAGAAAGAGGAGAGAGGGAAAAGATGATGATTTGTACATTCCATCTCCGGAACATGTTCAAGAGATTCAAACACCACCGTCTGAGGGTAGAAAGAAGTCAAATGCAAGGAAACGTGTTGTATCTCCTAAAGTAGCAAGAAAATTGACAATCAAGTTGAATCCTAAACGTGCATCAAAACCAAAACCACCTACTCCACCAAAACAGCCTACACCACCACATCTATCACCACCACATCTATCACCACCACATCTATCACCACCACATCAATCACCACCAAAACAACCTACACCACCACATCAATCACCAATTCTAGAACAACCTGTTATCACATCACAACATATTCTTCAAACACCTCCAACCACACAACCACAAGTACAAACAACTCCTGGATCTTCTGGTTTCAAAGATTTTCCTCATGTTCCAGTGAATATTGGTCTTGAAGATATTGGAGATTTTAGTTTTGTGAACGATGAGCTTGTGATAAAGCTGCAACAAAAGGTTAAAGAAGTGTTAGTTGAAAATAAAAAGTTGGTAGATCGTGAAAAGAAGATTGAAAAACGTGTCAAGACTGTTAAAGCTGAAAACTCGTCTTTGTTGAAAAGAGTAGAAGCTGATTAAACTGACATTGATATTCTTAAAGTATGTATTGCTGTGTTGGAAGAAGAAAAGGCTCACAGAGATGAGCAAAATGAGTATTTCAAGCTAAAGAACAAAGAGCCGGAAGCTATTAATGCAAAGAAAGAACATGAAATGTACATGATGAACAAAGTGTTAGAGAATTTGCTCGGAAAGCCTGTGGAACAGAGGTTTGAAGAAATACAGCTTGAGGAAGTTAGAGCTCGTCGTCAGGCTGAGATTGAAGCAGAAATGAAGAATAAGGGTAAAGGTGTTCAAACCGAAGGTGCTATTGAAGTTACTGAAAGAGCAATCGTTCCGTCAATAGTTTCTGAATCACCTGTTCAAAATCCTCGTCCTATCTCTGTAGTTTTTGGTATATTTGAAGAAGATGTAGAAGTTGATGATGTTGTAAATGAAGATGAAGATGATGAAGAGGATGATGAAGAAGAAGAAGATGATGAGGTTAAGAAAGATGATGCAGATGATGTGTTTTCTGCAAGTAGTCATGATGATGATGACGACGGGAATGATGATGACGATCAAGGTACTTCTGGTATCAAGGTTATTGAGGAATCAAATGAAGAAAATGTTGATGATTATCTTCAAGATGATGCCAATGAAGAGCCTGAGAATGCTGAAGGTGAGGGGGAGAATGTTGATGACAAAAATGTTGATGAAAGTGAAAAATTGATTCTGCATCTTGAACCTGATGTAGAAGAATGTGAAATCAGGCATACTTATACCCTGGATGAAATTATCAAGATGACGCATATTGAAGATATTAACTTCAAGTTTGATTTTGAAGAAGAACTGAATCAGTTTGATATCAATCAGCAGCCCGATTATCAGTATAAGTACGTTGAAGAGGCTGACAACTATGATAGAGTTGAAGTTGAAGATTGCAGTGATGAAGAAAGTGAGAATGTTGATACTTCTACTTTTCCAACGCTTGTTGAATTCTTCAATCAAGCAAACATAGATGAGTTAAGAAGGAAAGTTGAAGAATGTTTAAAGAATAAAAATATAATGATGGAACTTCGAAAGATGAACGTCGCGAAGAAAGAAAGAAATGGTTTAGAAAATGTTGGACCGTTGTATGACCCTAAAAAGTCAGTTAAGGCAGTTCATCTTGGTGTACAAAGGCGGAATCAGTGTAAACAAAGTAACAACAGCTTTTCCTCTTAATTTCCTCTTATATTACTGAAATCCAAGCTTTTACAATGTATTCTGACAAAAATCCGGCAGCACCTCAGCTTAGATTTCGCTCCAAAGACTACTCAAATGAAGATCACACATGGGGTATATATACTGAAGCTGATTTCGCTCCAAACGCCAGGAGCGAAATCACCATGTGTCCTCTCGAGCGAAACCCCCTACTAACTATGTACATATGAGCGAAATAACAAATTCTGATTTCGGTCAGAATGACACAAGTGTCATCTGGAGCGAAATTACCTTCTAAAACCCTAAATACTGTTTTTCGACTCCATACAACCTATCTAAACCTAAGACTCGATACAAACGTAGTCAACAGACATTCAGTGCATCAACAGACTCCCCCTTGGATGTTGACAAAGTCTTCGGCTCCGAGTCTACAGTCTTGGTCTTTTCTCCAACTTTGTCTTCTTATTGTAAAAACTCTACCTTCACAGGTTCAGATCATATCCTGGCTCTATCTTCAAACTTCCTCTTTGACTGTTGATCTAGACTCCCCCTTTCACAGACTCCCCCTCCCAGTATGCTGGAATCTGAGGTCTTGATCTGGTTCAAGCTTTGACAATTAGCTCCCGTGGGAATAATGAAGTCCAAAACCTATGTCTCAAACATCAAACATTACAAACTTATCTTTTCACAAAAACACACAATCTATCAGTTCGAGAAATCCACTCAAGTATTCAGGTCCAATTTAATGACCCTGATTACTCAATTAACCTACCAAGTCCAATTTAATGACCTTGGTTGATCTTTTGACAATACAGACTGATTTGTTTAACATTTTCAAACATTTTCTGAAAATATAACAAGCATCAAATTAATGAACTTTTTTTTAACTTTTCATCAATCCAATCTCTATCAAAGTAAGCTCTCCTCATTCTTCAGCTCAAAACTTTTCCTGCATCTGCTTCAATCTTCAAGAATCCGACGATTAACTCTCCAAATTGGTTTGTCAAAAACAACGCAGAAATGAAAAATCTTTTTGGATTTTTAATAACGTGTTCTAAACTAAGAAATGAAATAAAGAAACTTAAATTGCGGAAATTAAAGAAATTAAATTATTTACAAACATATTTTTGGTGAGCGTGTCAGGGAATCATATCAACTTTTCGGACAAACTACAAGTACCGTTAAGCTTCAATTCATACTCAGACTTAAACAATTCACCTCGATTGTCGATATACTGATCCATCTTAATTCTCACACAAATTTCAATTTACTCAGGATATGAATTAGATGTCTTAAGAACTTAGCTCATTCATGTGTCCCACCTCTTGAATATACTCCCGTATCCAGAATCCCAAATATTCAGTCTTACAGGTGAGTATACCACAGATGATATCTGTCAGGGGTTAAATGCGAGGGCCGTGAGAGCTCAGGTCGATACTTCCGTATGATCAATTACTCTTCGCGCTTTGTGAGCAGACATCAGAGAGATGACGGCTTCGACTTTTCGGTGTGTCCCCTTTAGAGGATCTTTTAGTTACAACAGCAGCGACTATCAATTTTATTGTTTCATCAGCTTGCTGAGGGCGATGCTATGTTTCAAGAATTTGCGAAAAGTATTATTCGGGGACTAGGTCAGAACTTCCATTCAGCAGAAGTCCCGGAATAATACCCCAGATATCATTGAGTATAAAGACCTAGTATCTCAGAATAAGGGACCTTTCAAACAAGATTTCAGGGGTTACCTATATATCCAAGTAGTGTTCCCCACGAATTACGCAGGTTTGAAATTTTAGGTTTATATCCCGAATAAATAATGTGCGAAAACCTATCGACACATCATTAGTGAGACTGTTTAACTCATTTAAACTTCACAATTCTTTAGCATATTGTAATTGTCTAGCCGATGTACTATCATTTTCCCTTTTTACACAAGCTCTTTTTCAGTTTTATATTGTTTTTAGATTTTGAAATTTTATCATGTTTTTGTATTTTTGCATTTTTTATTGTTTTTGTATTTTCTGAAAATATATTATTTACATCTACTCCCCCTAAATACCCAAACAAATAAAAAATCGACAAACCATTGCAGATTGTTTCTCATCTTCATCCGCAACAGTACTCTCATCAACGCCGATAATGCCATCCGACACCGAAAGAAGCTTCATACCGTTCAGTTTTAACAAATATTTAAACCGATTTTTATCAAAAGCTTTGGTATGTAAATCAGCTTTCTGTTCGTCAGTGTGGATTTTCTTAATTCGTATCAACTTTTTCTCGAAACAGTCGTGAATAAAGTGATGACGAATTTCTATGTGTTTAGTTTTAGCGTGATGTACTGGATTCTTTGTTATATTTATTGCGGCCTCATTATCAACAAAAAGAGGTGTGTTAAGAAACTGCAAACCGTAGTCGCGCATCTGTTGCTGTATCCACAGGATCTGAGAGCATCAACTGCTAGCAGAAACATACTCAGCTTCACATGTAGATAGCGCCACAGACGTTTGTTTCTTACACTGACAGGTAACCAATCTAGGTCCAAAGAACTGGCATCCTGCTGTTGTTGATTTTGAATCGACTTTGCAGCATCCGAAATCCGAATCGGAATACCCTTCGAGCATAAAGTCGCCTTTTCTAGGATACCACAACCCCAATGAAGGAGTTCCTTTCAGGTAGCATAATATCATCTTAACAATAATCATATGCGAAGCTCTCGGGTTAGATTGATATCTTGCTGCGAGGCACGTTGGGTACATGATATCAGGACATGAAGCAGTTAAGTACATCAAAGAACCTATCATGGAATGATAGAACGTTTCATCAGCCCTGTCTCCGGTGAGATCTGGGTGAATTCCATGATTTGTTGCAAGTGGGGTAGCAGCTGGAGTAGAACTTGACATCCCAAATTTCTCTAGAATATCATGAACGTACTTCCTCTGGTGAATAAAAATTCCCTCAGGTAGTTGTTCAACTTGTAGACCCAAAAAGAATTTCATCACCCCCATTGATGACATTTCGAATTTTTGCTTCATCACCTGTTCAAAATCTTTGCATAGATTCTCATTTGTCGACCCAAAGATTATATCATCCACGTAAATTTGTACTATCAGAAGATGTTCGTCGACCTCTTTAGTGAAGAGAGTGGCATCCACTTTTCCACGTATGAAGCTGTTGGCTAGTAGGTGTTGAGACAAAGTCTCGTACCAAGCTCTCGGGGCCTGGTGTAAACCATACAGCGCTTTGTCTAGCAAGTAGACTTTGTTTTTGTGGATTGGGTCGGTAAAGCCCGGCGGCTGACCGACATAAACCTCCTCTTTAACCTTCCCATAAAGAAACGCCGATTTTACATCTAGCTGATAAACTTTGAAGTTCTTCCAAGACGCAAATGCAAGAAAAAATCTGATTGCCTCTAGTCGTGACACAGGAGCATAGACTTCAGCAAAATCAATCCCCTCCTATTGACTAAAGCCCTGAACAACGAGTCGAGCTTTGTTCCTTACAACAACTCCTCTATCGTCTCTCTTACACTTAAATACCCATTTCGTATTGATTTTTCTGTGACCATCCGGCAAATCCACTAGCTTCCACACACCCAACTTTTCAAACTGACTCAACTCTTCTTGCATCGCAATGACCCAAGAGTCTTCAGTAAGCGCCTCTTTTTAAGTTCTTAGTTCGATCTGCGAGATAAAACAACTTAATGAAAATTCAGTTTGTAAAGGTGCTACTGTAGAATAAAAACATGTAAGGCCCTGGTCAATTTGACGTCTCGTGCGAACGCCCGATTGCAATTCTCCTTTGATCAACTCCTCAGGATGGTATGAAAGAGTTCGTGGCATTGCTTCACTTGGAACATCCCCATCGCCTTCCAGATTAGTAACATTTTGATTTTCACCTTGTTCACCAATTTGGTTTGTTTGACTTAAATCCTGAATCTACTCCCCCTCAGAATCTGAATCTCCATGATCAAAGATCGGCATGTTCTCAGATTCTTGATTATCATTCTGATACGACTGATTATCTTGAGCAACTTCATTCTGTTGGACATCATCGTGTTCACCAGCATTACTTGGACCTGCTTCATCGTCATTTGAAGTTTCTCGTGGTCGCCTCGAATACTCAGTTGGGAACCTTTGCTGTGACTCATACTCAAGCAAAATATCCAATTCATCAAAGAAATCTTCTTCTTCTTCTTCTTCTTCTTCTTCTTCTCTCATATCAAACGAATCCCACAACTTGTCATAATGGTAACGCCATGAATCTCCAGGATTTTATGGCGGCATAGTATAACCTTGACATTCAACATTTGCAGCTTCAATAATCCGCTTCTCACTTGGAACGAAGACACGTCGCGAAGGACTTGAATAACCAACAAATATACCCTCAATGCACTTCGGACCAAACTTTCCATAAGGCTCTAGAACAGTACAGGGTGACCCGAACGGTTCAAGATACTTCAAATTCGGTTTGCGGTTATTGTTCAACTCAAAGCATGTTTTGTTGAACTTTTTGACAGTGAGAACTCTATTGAGCGTATAGCATGCGGCGAAAACAGCTTCAGCCCAAAAATTAATTGGTAACTTTGAATCTGCGAGCATCGTTCTGGCCGTCTCGATTAGTGTCCGATTTTCGCGTTCTGCGACTCCATTCTGCTGCGAAGTGTACGGAGCACTAAACTCATGCAATATACCTCTTTCATCACAAAATTCTTCCATTTTGCTGTTCTTGAATTCAGTACCATTATCACTTCGAATTCTTTTGATACGCCTTTGGTACAGATTCTCAATTCTTTTGAAGAACGCCATCAAGCTGTCAAATGTTTCGTCTTTCGACTTCAAGAAAGAAACCCATGAAAATCTGGAATAATCATCAGTAACCACAAGACAATATTTGTCTCCCGTAATACTCTTGACATTCACCGGACCAAACAAATCCATGTGAAGTCTCTCCAGGGGTCTTGAGACTGAATTGACTTGCTTTGTAGGGTGTGACTTTTTCTTCTGCTTGCCTTTAACACAACTAATGCACTCCCCTTCCAGATGAAAACCTTTGACATGAACTCCTGTAACCAAATCATTGTGCACCAAATGATTCATTTTTCTAAGATGTATATGCCCCATCTTCCGGTGCCACAATCTCGATTCTTTTTCAGTTGCTCTGGACACGAAACAATGAGCCTGACCCGTGGTTGTAGTAGCTACGCTCATATCCAAAACGTACAGATCATTAACTCTTGGTGCCCTCATGATAATCCATTCCTCAGGGATAACAAAACCTGGCTTCAAGATCAAACATTCTTTATCAGTGAAGTGAGTGGTATACATCCTGTCACAGATCTGCGAGATACTCAACAGATTGTTCTCCAGCTCAGCAATGTCGTTAACTCTCTCAAACGTCACAATCCCATTGGATAACGTTCCTTCACCAATAATCCTTCCTCCTTGATTACCCGCAAAACCAACATAACCTCCATTGATATTCTTCACATTATATAACAATGCAGTTTTCCCTGTCATATGTCGAGATGCTCCACTGTCTATAATCCAGCGTGAGACTAATCTCGGAAGATCCTGCACATATAACAACATGAGTTAAACACTTCAATAAAGATGCCGATTCATGCTTCGCGATCAAGGAAGATCCAGCAATTCAAATTGTTTAATCGAACATTGTGTCCACCCAAGCCTCATCAGTCTTGGGTGTAACCTTGACACTTTTAACTCTCACAATTTGAATTTTAAAGTTTTCAGCCTTCAAAGGTGGAAAATTTGCATCATAATCAATCTTAATTGAATCCTCAGAAGGTGAGATCTTTTTCGCAGTTTTAGGTTTCCAAACTTGTTGAGATAATGCTACCCGTTTGTAAAACTTGTCATTTTTAGTTACCACTTTCTTTATGGGTTCATTTTTCACTTTGATGTTATCATTTTTCACAAACTTTTTCTCAACAACCATTGGTGCTTTACCCTTCACCTCAACTTTCTTCTATTCAATCTTCACAATTTCAGTCTTAGGCTTCGCGTTGGTACTCTTTCATGCAATGTGACCAACTTGATTACATCTAAAACATGTTCGAGTGTAAACAACTCGACTTGTGCCTTCAGACTGAGACTGTGAAGCTCTCTTCTCAAAGAACTCTTCATTTGATTTTGAAAAAATCTCTTTCTCTTCATCAGCAAGTGAACTCGAACTGTTCACAAACTTTTTCTTTTCAACAAACCTTTTCTTTTCACATTCACATTCTCAATTGGAAACTCTGAATCCGAAAACAACTTATCAGACCCCGACATCTTGTACATGACAAGAGTAGGTTCATCATTTAAGTTATTTTTGGACTTTTGTTTCGGAATGTATTTGTCCAAAAAACATCCATCATCTTCAGCTGAATCAGACATCAAAACACTTTCAGCAGTGCTCTTAACAATCTCTGTCTAAACACTATCATCAGATGATGAAGAAAAAGTAACATCAATGTTCTCTGGAAGTTTAACTTCATTTTCTTCCTCAATTTCAACCAACCCAGATTGCTTTTTCGTATAATTTTCCAGAATCGGTGGTGGAACTCTATGAAAACCCACCCCAGTTCCATCAGAATAAACATCTTCGCCAGCTTTGTTTTTCCCGATGGGTTTGGGAACAATGTGTTGCAAAACAAAGCTTGCGGAGTTGTAACTGTTAAGCTTCAACTGGATTCGCTCATTTTCGATTTCAGCCTCTTGAACTTTAAGTTTTAGTTTAGCGATTTCATCCAGTTGTTCATTGATTGATTCTTCTTTTATCCTAAGCACAGTTTTTAATTGAACATTTTCTTTATAAGTTTTACCGTTTCGATCATCATTATCTTTCATTGTGGTTTTCAGCTTCTCAAATTTTTCAGTGATTTGACGGTTTTCAAGAACTAACTTTTCATTTTCTTGTCTAATCCTCTCATGATCAGTTTTATCATTTTCAATTTTGTTAGTTAATTCTTTTATCCGTTCAGTTGAAGCTTTAACCATCTTGTCACGATCAAGAGTTTGATCCTCAACGTTTCTGACTTTCTGTCAGATCTTCAACCTTCTTACCGCTGAGATACGTGACCGTATTACAAAATTTGCATTCTTTGATGCAATTTTTGCAATCAACATCCCCATTAACTTTTTTACCTGATTCAGTCGTTGACGTGTTTGAACTGACCTGTCTTTTAGACTCAGAGACGGATTTAGAATCTACCTCAATCGCCTTAGCTGCCAGCACCTTGTCAGCCATTTTTCCAAGGTTTTCAGCAGTCAACTCCTGAGTAGTGTCAATGATCCCAGTATCAACTTTCTTTGACTTCTCTTTCTCTTCTTCCTCCTTCTTCTCTTTCTCTTCTTTCTCTTTCTCATCTCCAGTTCCCCACCATTTATTCTGCCAATATTCATCATCATCTTTTAACTCTTTGATTATGGCCTCTAAATCAAGAGTGTTGTGATCAATAGCAATGTTTCCATATGGGTCAAGATAACACTCCCTATCTGGATCCCATCTATTTGCTCTTTTTGCCTCCGAAAAGATACCAGATATTCTGATCATTCTGTTTGTGACCAACATCCTTCTGTAATTATACTTCTGTTCTTCAGTTCTGTCGTCTTTCCACGGAACAGGTTCATTATTTGCCATGAAAGCGTAACCAACCGCATCTTCCTCCGGTAATAATTCACTCCAGTCACAACCCTCATCACCATAAATCACCGTAAGAGCTCTTGATTTCTCTTTGTTCTCTTCAATCTGCTTCATTCTTGGCGGCTCCGATTTATTTTGATGATATATCGCCTTCTTGTAGTAATCTTCCCTGAATGGGTTCTCAGACTCATCAGCATATGCGTTTCTGCATTCACGCTTGAAGTGACCTTTCTGCTTACACTTAAAGCATGTCACCTTGGACTTGTCAAACCCCAACTTGGTAGAAGGTCCACCAATTGACTTCCCGCCGGTTATTTCCATGAAACGCTGAGCTCGATGAACAGCACTGGCCATGCACCACCTTATGTTAATCAGTTCCACTTCTTCAGGATCTATTTGATCATAGTCCTCTTTTGTTAGGTTGGTGTTGCCAATCTTCCCAGCCACAAGACTTTCATAAGATTCCAAGACCGAAGCTAGAAAAAACATCTGCTGCTTGGCCTACTCCTCGCTGAAATTCTAAGCATTCTTCATGTCTACAGCGATGTTGCAGTGAAACAAGTTCTTTGCATCAGCCTGGTTTGAATTTGATGATGACCCACTGTGATAACCACTGTGATATCTACTGCTCTGACTTTCTTTGTTCGTTGTGGAGACATTCTCAGCAGAAAACGCAGTTTTGGGAGAATTGTTCTTTGGCATCATGCTCTTTGGATAATACAAATCCAAGTTCTGCTCGTACGATGAGTGATTAACTTTGTGTGTCTTCTTCAATTCCAACTCATGACTCTCGAGTTTCTCAATCAGCAAATCTACAGTTAACACTTCTGGCGCCTTGATAGTATTTTTCAGCATCATTGCATAATATTGCCAATCCATCTCATCTGGCAACGAATCGAACAATTTGTCTACTAGCTCATCTTCAGGATACTTAATTCCTTGTCTAGCTAGTTCCAGCTTCAAGTGCCCAAACCTCTCGAGCATTTTTGAAACTGATTCATTCTTTAAACACCCAAACAAATCAAATTCTTTCCTAAGAAGTTTCTTTTTGTCTTTCACGATTTCAGTACTTCCTAAACATTTCTTTTCTAACTTTATCCAGAGATCTTTTGCACTAGAGTATTCGATCAGAGAGATTATATCTTCATGAACAGATTGAAACAGCAACGCAATACATTTCTGCTCAGCAACAAACGATTCTATCTCATCAGATGTTGATAAAGTTTCACCCTTTTTGCTTCCAGCATCGTATCCATTTTTTAGACTCTTCCAACTCAGAAATGCAAAAGCCTTAACCAATCTTCGAATTTCTTTGCCCACCGACTATGCTCCTCGATAGCCATCAATTTCGGTGGTTTGTTGTAAGTTTCGAAAGCACTTTCCACCTCCAAAGCCTCCGATAATTTCTTCTTGGCATTTGGCGGGTTCTCATTGTTGTTGCTTGTAGATGTATCATCTCCCGAATTTCTAGTAAAAACGTACATGTCGCTAAACGGGTTCAAGAAAATGTCATCCATCTTGAATGTAACTGACAGATCAGCAAACACTTAGAAAAATTTTCAAAATTTTGAAAAACAGTGATTTCGAGCGAAATCACCTATGAGCGAAATCAACAGAATGCACTTCGAGCAAAATCAGGTATATACTGATTTCGAGCGAAATCAGAAATGACATTACGAGCGAAATCAAAAACTTAAGTTCCTATGAGCGAAATCAGAATTTATCTAAGAGCGAAATCAGGTTTCGCTCCAAATGACCACTTGAATCTCGAGCGAAATCAAGGATTTACGAGTGAAATTAACTTTTTATCGAAGAATCGTTTCGAGCGAAATCAGGTTATTAGGCCATTTTTACCAATTTTAATCCGAATTTTAACCTGATTCTTTCTAGGGTTTGTTAATTGTATGTTTTACACGTTATACTCGAAATTCAGTCCATTTCAACCGTAGGAACCAGTTCAAATCAGAAAAATATGAGAAGAAATGAGTAGAAGTAAGAGAATTTGGTAGAATCAAGCTGTAGTAGTATGAACTCCTCGTCCCACTTGTTGGACCGTTGTATGACCCTAAAAAGTCAGTTAAGGCAGTTCATCTTTGTGTACAAAGGCGGAATCAGTGTAAACAAAGTAACAACAACTTTTCCTCTTAATTTCCTCGTATATTACTGAAATCCAAGCTTTTACAATGTATTCTGACAAAAATCCGGCAGCAACTCAGCTTAGATTTCACTCCAAAGACTACTCAAATGAAGATCACACATGGGGTATATATACTGAAGCTGATTTCGCTCCAAACACCAGGAGTGAAATCACCATGTGTCCTCTCGAGCGAAACCCACTACTAACTATGTACATATGAGCGAAATAACAAATTCTGATTTCGCTCAGAATGACACAAGTGTCATCTGGAGCGAAATTACCTTCTGAAACCCTAAATACTGTTTTTCGACTCCATACAACCTATCTAGACCTAAGACTCGATACAAACGTAGTCAACAGACATTCAGTGCATCACAGAAAAGATACTGAACGAAAGTTTAAAAGGCCGCTGAAGTTCTACAAGAGAGACAGGGAAGTGTCCTTGGGTGATATTATCAGTTGGGGATTTCTGCCTCAAGTGAACGCCTATGCAACCCGACGAGAGTATGGTGTTCAGTATTTTGCTTATATCCAGGATATCATGTCCTTACCATGGTAGGACGTTGAAGAACTTCCAAAAGTTAGAACTTTGAATTATCCTGTCAGAAAGCATGATGTGCCTATTTGGGGCCTAATGAAGTATGAAGCTTTCAAAGATTTCAAACACTGGAAACCTCACTATCCGAAGAAAGTGAAGAGGATAGATCCAGTGACAGGCGTTGAAGAGACAATCTTACAGATAAAGAAGCCTAGAGAGATAAAGAACATTCCACTGCCGAAGATGGAGCAAGATTTCCATAAAGGGTTTTTGTGTTGGGTATACAGCTGCTTGTCAACTGAAGCTGTGATCACATACAAGGTGGAGAATGAAGTTAGACATATCCACTTGTATGATCCGATGTGGATTATCAACTGTTTAGCAAAAGACATTGAGTGTTTGTTCGTAAACAAGATTTGTTATAAAGCCGAAGACAAAGATCAGGCTTTACAATTCCAGAAAGTGGCAACTATATGTTTTCAAAAAGGAATCAACTCTGAGAATGAATGGTCGTCTAAGTGGAGAAAGATTGAGAAAGAGGAAGCGCTGAAAGCTAAGAAAGAAAAGAAGAAACTTGAAGGGAATAGAGGTAAATGGATGAGGATGCAAGCTGAAGAAAAGATGAAAGCTAATAAAGAGAACGAGAAGCTGAAAAGTTTGTTAAACAGAAAGCCGAATCAGAGGGAAGAAAAGTTTAAGTCCATGTGAAGAAAGTGCTGAAGACAACCTAACTGAAGACTCCGGCAATATCCAAGGGGGAGTTTGTTAGTACATAATTTTTGGTTCCATAATTTAGTCATACAAGATAATTTTTGGTTCCATAATTTAAATTAATCTTTTTATTACAAAAATAATAATGAATCTAGCGACATTAAATATATTTGTAGGATTTGAGTTTGTTATACTTGTGAGTTAAGCAATGAAGAACAAGCAATTTTTAAATTGCAATGTTAATAAAATAAACACACAAGTAGGAAGTTACACCAAATCTGTTTTATATTGAATTCCAGTGATTTCAATTAAAGTAAATGAATGTAAGAACCCCCCCTTAGACTGATAACTCACTTTGCTGTTCTTACAAAAGAAATGTTTGTGATGAAATATGTGACAACTCGAACTTTAGACTCACTTTAATGTAACGTTACGTGTCTACGTGATACCTGACTAATGAATGTAATGTGAATCTTGTGATTATGTTATTACGTGTGTTGTGTTTACTATATGTGTTTGTATATTAAATGAGCCAAACCGCACAAGATGTGCTAAACGCATAACACTACACCCGACCGCACAAGCCCATTCGGGCCTTATGCTTTGCACACGGAACTTTAGGGCGGCCCATATAGGAGTTCGGCCCACCCACTTTACACGATTAACACATAGGGGTGTTGTAACCATCCCTCACTTCTATCAAAAATCATAACATACTAAAAACCCTAGCTCTCTCTTTCTTGCTCGAACCCGACGGCACAAGGCACAAGAGGATCATCGTCCCTCTCTTTGATTTCCAATCGGTTAGTGTTTGATTGTGTATTAGTGGTTGAATGATGTTATTATTATTACATGCTTTGATTAGAACGAGTGGGATTGATTGCTATGTCAAACAATATGAACCGTATATAGACGATCTTGTGGATCGGTTTTGCATGAGAATAACTTAGAAATCGATTTGATGATGCTTGCTAAACTGCTGTGATGTTATTTGGTTCGAATTATAATCATGATGTTCATAAGAATCGGCTCAATATGTGCTTCGGATTATGTGGATTCCTCGGTTACATGTTCATATATCTAGATAGATCATTGTTCGTATGAATGTTGTTCATGTTGAATAGAATTAAGGTTCATAAGAGTTCTTGATGTTATTGCCCTGTTTGATCCATAATTAGTTAACCGAATTGTAGGGAGTATGTTAATTGATTGGTGTATGTTTGGAAACTGGTAAACAAATTGTAACCGAATTTGCTTGATTAATGGGATGATTTAACTGGTCGCACAAATGGACCACACGCACAAGCTGGCCCGATCGCACAACTGATCTGAATCACACAAGTTGCACACGCACAAGACCTCGTGATCGTGCAAGGGGTCCACTCGCACAAGGTACCCCAGTCGCACAAATCACCGGATCGAACAAGCTGGTCCCGGTCGTACAAGCGTACATGAATCGCACAAGTGAGCCATTATGCTGTTTGGGCCGGACAAGCCCAAAAGCTAGTCGCACAATCCAGCCCACTCGCACAAGGGTATTAGATCGCACAGCATATCTTTAAGTTAGTCTGTTGGGCCGTATATGTCAAGTTGTTACTTGTTTGTTGGACTAATATCTTTTATTGTTTGGGCCGATGAAACTTCTGGACTGTTTATTAATCTGGGCTGAGACCTTCATGTTTGATTGTTATATGGTTGGGCCGGGTGTTGTTTGGGTTAGACATCTGTATCGTACAAGATGGTTGGGCTCGCACAAGCTCAATGGCCCAACCATCCGAATCGCACAAGTGGTGTACTTAATGTGTTTACGTGCATACGTGTTTGCCATGATGTATACGTGTACTATTTGAACCAAACCTGACTTGTGTGGTAACCCTGTTAGGACGTGGTTGACCACCCGTAGTTCAAGAGTCTTTTAATTGTGTATCTGCCGAGCAAACCAAGGTGAGTTCACACAGCCAAGGCATGGGGTTCCCAGGGTGGGAATGGGATTGAATGAAATATAAGTACATACTTAATTAACAGAACTTAATGATATGAGTCCTCAGGGTGAGGATGGTAAATGATGAGATACGGCTAGACTAGTATACCTACTTGAACTGATCTTCGCACACACGCCAAGGGTTGGCTGCGATAATTATGACTGATCTTCGCACACATGCCTCAGGAAGGCTGCGAACTATACATATGAGAACTTCGCACACATGCCAGGGTGGCCAGCGATACAAATATACATAGTCTAGGATATTCGGGAGTATTAACCCAAATCTTCGCATACATGCCGAAAGGGCCCGCGATGCAAACCAATACTATACATGAACAATGAACGAACTAATACGATGCATGATTAGATGAACGAACGCAATGCTTGCTATACTATTCTATTACTGAACTTACTTTCTGTGAACTCGCTCAACTAGTTGTTGACTCTCTGCTGCATGCCTTGCAGGACCCTAGGTACATTATGGAGCTTGCACAGGGAGGAGCAGGTCGTTGTGGGCAAAGGATCGTGAATGCTATTTTAACTCTTATGATATTTCATACGTTAACACTTATGTTTGAGTTTTGCTTAAATGCTTCCGCTATACTTAACTATATTGCACGTTCAATATGATTGGTGGTTAGGATCCTGGTCATGTCACGCCTCCAAGCGGCGATACTCCGCGTGTGGATTTTGGGGGTGTGACAGATTGGTATCAGAGCCATTGGTTATAGAGAACTTGGTTTTAATATGGGAAAACGTTTTTATTAAAACCGGACTATAACCAGTACAGTGCTCTCAACGATCCACAACGACGCTTCGCTCCACGTGCAAGACTCGACATCCTAGGTAATAAGGTTATGTTTATTACCTGTTTGCTAGAACTGCTTAGAACTTTGCTCGCATTACGTTTAGATACACATGATACTATAGCATGAGAATCCCTACGTGCTTACTCTTTTCTGTCATCGCCCTATTCGCGAACCATTCTTACCTATGCTACTTGTTACAATGAAGATCATGTCTGGACGAATCAACATGACACAAGCCCAGCTAGAGGCTCTCGTTCAAGCTCAAGTTGCTGCGGCAGTTGCAGCAGCTCAAGCAGGTAGTATATCCTGCAGTATAGGCACACACTAGGATCTTTAGATCCTACATTAACTCTCGTATTTAAACTTTGCCCTATTCGTACACAATAGGTCAACCAGCGCAGCAAGTTTGCACTTTTAAGAACTTCATGGACTGTCGTCCAAATACCTTCAGCGGCACAGAGGGGGCAGTGGGACTCCTCCACTGGTTTGAGAAGCTAGAGTCAGTATTCGAAATGTGCGAGTGCCCTGAGGCTCGCAAGGTCAAGTTTGCCACTGGCACCTTGGAGGGAATAGCACTGACTTGGTGGAACGCCCAAGTTCAGATCTTAGGGTTGGCAGCTGCTAATGCCACACCCTGGAACGATTTCAAGGAACTCATTAAGAGGGAATATTGCACGCGTGAAGATATTCACAAGCTGGAAGACGAGTTGTATAATCTGAAAATGGTTGGATCTGAGGTCGAAGCGTATACTAAACGGTCAAACGAGCTGGCCGTGCTGTGTCCAACTATGGTAGACCCTCCATACAAGCGCATCGAGATGTATCTCAAGGGATTGGCGCCAGAAATCCAGAGCCATGTCACATCGGCTAATCTCGACAACATCCAGGAAATTCAGCGTCTCGCTCATCGCATCACCGACCAGGCAGTGGATCAGAATAAACTGCCTAAGCGTGTCAACGCTACTGCTACAGTCACTCCAGCTGCTACTTCTGCTACACCCAACGACAACAAACGGAAATGGGATGGGGATTCCAGCAGGGGATCAGTTTCCGTTCAGTCTCAAGCACAGCAGCGCAGGACGAATGACTACCAGAATCCGAGTCAACAATCATCTGGCAGTCAGGAGCAGGGTGGATACCGGGGAGTTTACCCATTATGTAACAAGTGTAACCGGCACCACAGTGGAAGGTGTCGCAAGGAACGTTGTCAGAGATGTCTCAAGATAGGGCACGAAGCCAAAGACTGCAGGAGCTCACGACCTGCAAACCAGGATCAGCAACTTCCACCACCAGCTCCTCAGAACCCACAGCAGCAGCAGCCACAGCGTGGAAATCAGGGATGTTTCCAGTGTGGGGCAGAAGGTCATTACAAGCGCGATTGCCCTCAGTTGAATCAGAATCAGAACCACAACAATAACCAGGGCAACGGGAACAACAACAACAACAATGGCAACGAGGCAAGAGGTCGAGCTTTCGTGTTAGGACGAGGAGACGCTGTGAACGATATTTGAACTTATAACTTATTTTGGGTTTTCTTTATTATGTCTCTGTTACTCAAACAAAGTTTGGTTTGAACATCAATCGTATTGGGTTTATGAATTATTTTAACTACTGTACTTAATGTTTGATATGATGGATGGTTTGATAATATTGGACGTGCCTGTCGTATTTAAGGACCTTATGAACAGGGAGTGCAAACCCTACCTAGACAAGTTCGTCATAGTATTCGTGAAGTCCACCTCTTAGGTCACGTAGTGACCTAAGATGGGATCCATGTCGGTCCATCCAAGGTAGACTCGACCAGAAACTGGCCTGCACCACGTACTACAGACGGTTTACCAAGGATCACTCGAAGATTGCTCAGCCACTTACGATACTGACACAGAAGGGTGTCACCTACCGTTGGGGAGATCCCCAGGAGACTGCTTTTCAGCACCTAAAGGATAGACTTCGCAGTGCACCTATCCTCTCTATGCCAGAGGGCACAGATGACTTCGTGGTTTATTGGGATGCATCCATTCGGGGACTTGGATGTGTGTTAATGCAGCGTGACAAGGTTATTGCTTACGCCTCTCGTCAACTCAAGGTTCATGAACGCAACTACACGACGCACGATCTAGAGCTGGGAGCTGTTGTTTCCGCGCTTAAGATATGGCGACACTACCTGTACGGTACCAGGTGCACGATTTACACCGATCACAGGAGTCTCGAGCATATCCTTAAGCAGAAGGATTTGAACATGCATCAACGGCGATGGGTTGAACTACTTAGCGACTATGAATACGCCATCAAATACCATCCGGGCAAAGCCAATGTTGTGGCTGACGCCCTTAGTCGAAAAGACACTTTACCTAAGCGCGTGCGAGCGCTACAGCTTACGATTCAGTCTAGCCTTCCAGCACAGATACGAAATGCTCAGGTAGAAGCATTGAAACCAGAAAACGTCAAGGCTGAAGCCTTACGCGGCTCACGACAACGATTAGAACAGAAGGCAGACGGCGCCTACTATGTAACGGGGCGTATTTGGGTCCCACTATATGGCGGTCTACGCGAACTTGTAATGGATGAAGCTCACAAGTCTCGCTACTCGGTACATCCAGGGTCGGATAAAATGTACCACGACATCAGCACTACTTATTGGTGGCCTAGCATGAAGGCCCACATCGCTACATACGTTGGAAAATGCTTGACCTGTGCGAGAGTCAAGGTTGAATATCAGAAACCAGCTGGCCTATTTCAGCAGCCGAAGATACCTCAATGGAAATGGGAAAAAATTTCCATGGATTTCGTTACGTCTACCTTAAAGAAGTTATTTCGAAGCACGGGGTGACCACTTCCATCATTTCGGATCGGGATGCACGATTCACATCAGAACTATGGCAAGCGATGCACAAATCTTTCGGCTCACGGTTAGACATGAGCACAGCATATCATCCTCAGACGGATGGGCAGTCTGAGCGAACGATCCAAACGCTTGAAGACATGCTTCGGGCATGCGTTATCGATTTCGGCAACGGCTGGGAAAAGCACCTCCCTTTGGTGGAGTTCTCGTATAATAATAGTTATCACACCAGCATTCAAGCCGCTCCATTCGAGGCATTGTACGGGCGTAAATGCCGGTCACCTCTCTGTTGGGCAGAGGTGGGGGATAGTCAGATCACGGGTCCAGAGATTGTAGTGGACGCCACAGAAAAGATTGCACAGATACGACAACGCATGGCGGCAGCACGCGACCGTCAGAAAGCCTACGCGGACAAGCGTAGAAAGCCTTTGGAATTTCGGGTCGGGGACCGGGTTTTATTGAAAGTCTCACCCTGGAAGGGTGTGGTTCGTTTTGGCAAACGGGGCAAACTGAATCCGCGATACGTCGGACCATTCGAAATCATAGAAAAGATCGGCAAAGTAGCATACAAGTTGAAACTACCAGCTGAACTCGGGGCAGTTCACAATGTTTTTCATGTATCGAACCTAAAGAAGTGCCTATCTGATGAAAACCTCATCATTCCATTTAAGGAACTCACTATCGACGAGCGGTTGCAGTTCGTCGAGGAGCCAGTTGAAATCACGGACCGGGATGTGAAGGTCCTCAAACACAAGAGAATCCCTCTTGTTCGAGTTCGTTGGAACTCCAAACGTGGCCCAGAGTACACCTGGGAACGCGAAGACAGGATGACAGAAAAGTACCCCCAATTGTTCGCGAACAGTACTACCACTGCTGAGGCTGAAGCTACTACTTCGGAATTTCGGGACGAAATTCCAGATCAACGGGGGGAGGATGTGACACCCCAGGAAAACCAGTGAAACAATACAGTTTACCTAGCTTCCTCAGTGAGTGCATACCAAATTTCGGGACGAAATTTCCAATTAGTTGGGGATAATGTGACAACTCGAACTTTAGACTCACTTTAATGTAACGTTACGTGTCTACGTGATACCTGACTAATGAATGTAATGTGAATCTTATGATTATGTTATTACGTGTGTTGTGTTTACTATATGTGTTTGTATATTAAATGAGCCAAACCGCACAAGATGTGCTAAACGCATAACACTACACCCGACCGCACAAGCCCATTCGGGCCTTATGCTTTGCACACGGAACTTTAGGGCGGCCCATATAGGAGTTCGGCCCACCCACTTTACACAATTAACACATAGGGGTGTTGTAACCATCCCTCACTTCTATCAAAAATCATAACATACTAAAAACCCTAGCTCTCTCTTTCTTGCTCGAACCCGACGGCACAAGGCACAAGAGGATCATCGTCCCTCTCTTTGATTTCCAATCGGTTAGTGTTTGATTGTGTATTAGTGGTTGAATGATGTTATTATTATTACATGCTTTGATTAGAACGAGTGGGATTGATTGCTATGTCAAACAATATGAACCGTATATAGACGATCTTGTGGATCGGTTTTGCATGAGAATAACTTAGAAATCGATTTGATGATGCTTGCTAAACTGCTGTGATGTTATTTGGTTCGAATTATAATCATGATGTTCATAAGAATCGGCTCAATATGTGCTTCGGATTATGTGGATTCCTCGGTTACATGTTCATATATCTAGATAGATCATTGTTCGTATGAATGTTGTTCATGTTGAATAGAATTAAGGTTCATAAGAGTTCTTGATGTTATTGCCCTGTTTGATCCATAATTAGTTAACCGAATTGTAGGGAGTATGTTAATTGATTGGTGTATGTTTGGAAACTGGTAAACAAATTGTAACCGAATTTGCTTGATTAATGGGATGATTTAACTGGTCGCACAAATGGACCACACGCACAAGTTGGCCCGATCGCACAACTGATCTGAATCACACAAGTTGCACACGCACAAGACCTCGTGATCGTGCAAGGGGTCCACTCGCACAAGGTACCCCAGTCGCACAAATCACCGGATCGAACAAGCTGGTCCCGGTCGTACAAGCGTACATGAATCGCACAAGTGAGCCATTATGCTGTTTGGGCCGGACAAGCCCAAAAGCTAGTCGCACAATCCAGCCCACTCGCACAAGGGTATTAGATCGCACAGCATATCTTTAAGTTAGTCTGTTGGGCCGTATATGTCAAGTTGTTACTTGTTTGTTGGACTAATATCTTTTATTGTTTGGGCCGATGAAACTTCTGGACTGTTTATTAATCTGGGCCGAGACCTTCATGTTTGATTGTTATATGGTTGGGCCGGGTGTTGTTTGGGTTAGACATCTGTATCGTACAAGATGGTTGGGCTCGCACAAGCTCAATGGCCCAACCATCCGAATCGCACCAGTGGTGTACTTAATGTGTTTACGTGCATACGTGTTTGCCATGATGTATACGTGTACTATTTGAACCGAACCTGACTTGTGTGGTAACCCTGTTAGGACGTGGTTGACCACCCTTAGTTCAAGAGTCTTTTAATTGTGTATCTGCCGAGCAAACCAAGGTGAGTTCACACAGCCAAGGCATGGGGTTCCCAGGGTGGGAATGGGATTGAATGAAATATAAGTACATACTTAATTAACAGAACTTAATGATATGAGTCCTCAGGGTGAGGATGGTAAATGATGAGATACGGCTAGACTAGTATACCTACTTGAACTGATCTTCGCACACACGCCAAGGGTTGGCTGCGATAATTATGACTGATCTTCGCACACATGCCTCAGGAAGGCTGCAAACTATACATATGAGAACTTCGCACACATGCCAGGGTGGCCAGCGATACAAATATACATAGTCTAGGATATTCGGGAGTATTAACCCAAATCTTCGCATACATGCCGAAAGGGCCCGCGATGCAAACCAATACTATACATGAACAATGAACGAACTAATACGATGCATGATTAGATGAACGAACGCAATGCTTGCTATACTATTCTATTACTGAACTTACTTTCTGTGAACTCGCTCAACTAGTTGTTGACTCTCTGCTGCATGCCTTGCAGGACCCTAGGTACATTATGGAGCTTGCACAGGGAGGAGCAGGTCGTTGTGGGCAAAGGATCGTGAATGCTATTTTAACTCTTATGATATTTCATACGTTAACACTTATGTTTGAGTTTTGCTTAAATGCTTCCGCTATACTTAACTATATTGCACGTTCAATATGATTGGTAGTTAGGATCCTGGTCATGTCACGCCTCCAAGCGGCGATACTCCGTGTGTGGATTTTGGGGGTGTGACAAAATAGATCTCTAACATATGAGATCTATTTATACAAGTACGAAAGCTCTGTTTGCAATCAGCTGACGTCACCCTGATAGTGACGTCTAACATTCCTAACAGAAAAGACTCCACAGATGTTAGCAAACATATGAGGAAATCTAACATCTGATCTATTATATTAAACATTTGTTCTAAGGTAAATACTCTTAAATTGAGTAAACCTCTGTTCTTCAAACTGATGTTGGCTTGTATCAAACATTTGTTTGGCCACAATAGATATTTGATCTTCATAACCAGTGTTTTGCTTTGCTTTAGCCTTGAACAATGGTTTCTTCTTCTTCTACAGTGGTTCCAAGGCTTCAAATTGATCTTTGAATGTCTTCAACGAATGTTCTGGTTAGTGTTCAAGATTCATTATCTTTGTGAGCAGAATGTTTCATCAATTGTTTATTTCTTGATTAGGAGTTCATGTTTTGACTTTTAAATATCATCTGTTCTTTTGGAGGTCCAACATTAATATAATAATTCCAAAACTTATATATTCTAGAAAAATTCAGATTAATATTTATATCTTTAGTTTAAATCTTTCATATTTTTATAAAAATTCTATAAAATATCGCTTGATTACATATAAATAAAGTTACAAGATCTGATATAACATGATTATGAACTATAAACAACTTTTAATTTCAATAAAACACTAATCTATAATCAAAAACCCCAAATTTTATATTATGAGAACCCTAAAAAAATAAAAAATAAAATGCGTATACCGAGTCCCCTTTATCACGGAAATTGATAGAGGGGTTTTGTAAACCTCAAGAAATAAATCAGTTTAGGCTCAAGAACTACCTTAATTGATTAGAAAAATGAGTGAGAAATCGTGAGTTGAAGTTCCAAACCCTAGTTCCTTCCTTATACATTTTAGATGGGTGACGACGACGTCATTTAGTTAGTTGCCAAAACGACACCATGTATCGTTTGAGCTGAAAAAAGGGTGTCGTTTGGGGATGATTAAATTATGGGGTGTTGTTTAGATGTGGTGTGGTTTAGAAAGTTGGGTATAATTTGAGGTTTAGGTGTAATTTGAAATGGTAACATAAGTGTTTTCCTAAACGCCTTTTAGGATCTAGTGTTGTTTATGTGTAGAATTAATATTTAAACCTTAAAATAACTATTTTAATTCATACGTGTCATTACTAATAAAATAAAAAAAAAGATAATTATAATCCGTATTTGTAGTTATTACGTTCCGGATCCGGTTTATGAAGCAAGTCGGGTTTTTCTAAAACCCGCTTTTGACGGATGTTACATTGATTGTGTATTATCTCACTACTATTGTTCAATGAATATTAATTTGGGTAAATTGATTTGGAACTTCGTCAAAAAAAATTTGATATACCTTGGGTTCACACGGCAAAAAGGACATAGATGTATCCCTCTAAAATCGGATGAAACGTAGTAACAAGTCTTGGGATTGATATAACATGCCTTTGTAGCTTATTGCTATGAACATGGTTTTGTCACATCGTGTTCCTGTTCGTCACTATAAATTAATATTTTTTAATCTCTTCTGAACACTCTTCTACGACGTTATTACTGTAAATTAATAATTTTAAACTCTTTTGAACATTCTTCCATGACGTTATTTAAATTTCGAAAGTTAGGACCAAACTAGAGAAACCAATCATGTGATGCAACATTAAATGTATTTTACTTATGAATTTAGTTGTGCGTAGGTGGAGTTGGCTTTCTTTTAACCAAAAAAGAGCAAAATCACAGTTGCACTTGTTCGACCAATCCTTTGACTTCACGGGACAACTCTTCTTTTGTAGCTACGCGTCATATTTCGCCCTCACGGAGTAGTTATAGAAGTTTGATCAATGATTTGGAAAAGAGTTATAAACACTTCGAAATTAAACAAAGTTTAATCTTGGAAAAATATGAATGAATAAAAATTATAAACACGCTAGCGAAATTAATCCAGCTTTTAAATTATTCGACTTATTGTTATAGTTGACTTATTATATTATATTTTATTTTATTTTATTTTATTACTATTAAAAACCAACTTTATATATAGTGATATGCCTTGTTATATCCGTCCACCTTTGAAAGGTCAGCGCCATTTAACTTCAGTTTTTTTTCATCATTCATGTAATTTGTTTTTTATTCACTTTTATTTACTGATTTCTCTAAAAATTATAAATACACATTTATGTTATTTTTTTCTTGTTAAGATTCCAATATAAGTATTGTCATAAAGGGCTAGCCTACATGTTCAAATTGGTAAAATTGACAGAATATAATTATGTGATTCATCTACCCTACGTAAAGGAGTTGTATTTAAAACGAAGTAATTTTGGTATCATAAATTAGTAGTTTTGTTACGAGTCCGTTACGGTATTTTTTGTTAGTTTTGCACTATCGTACCAACATAATGAGTACGGTATTTGATTTGTGTTTTTACTTTTTTTACTCAAGGAATTATAACTAAATGATTGACCTAGAACTTTAGTAATACTTTAGCAATTTATGTGTGTGTGTGTTTTTTTTTTTTTTTTCTAATATATATATCTTTATATGTAATTTTAATTACTTAATATCATTCTTAGCTAAAATATACATTAAATTGTGACAACTAAAAAAACTAAGAATCCTTAATACTTAATATCATTCTTCTATGATTATAGTAATCTTTTTATCAATGATGAGTTGGGTATCAACTAAGAAATTGTTTTCTACAAAGATTTGATGACTCATAATAATTTTATGAGTAAACTGCAATTTTACTCTTGAGGTTAGGGTTCATTGGCATGTCTACCCTCTCTAAGAAAATAATTGCAATTTTACCCCCCACTGTTTGCTCTTATGTCGCATTTTTACCCCCCGGCGTCAAAGTGGCTAACAGATCTGTTAACTCTAAGTTGAAATGACTATATTACCCTTCCGTTTTACCCCCCAACATTCCTGTTAAGTCGCACAATTACCCCCCACTGGTAAATTACTAATTTGTCCTTTGTTATTAACCCCTGTACTTTGTGTTAAGACACAACATTACCCCCTACAACTTCCAAAACCCTTCCCGCCAAAATCAAAACCTGTTCTATGATTCTATAATAAAAAATCTGAACCTGTAGTATGAACTGAAACCTAATTCTGATTTTTGAACACGTAATCTGAAACATAACAAGCATACCTGTTCAAAAATAAGCAAAAATCTGAAACCTGTTCAAAAATCTGAAACCTAACAAGCATACCTGTTCAAAAATCAAGCATACCTGCTGCAATGTGTTCTATACTCAAATACTCAAAAAATAAAGCATACCTGCTGCACTAACAATGTATCTGATCATGTATCAAACCACTGCTGCTCTGACCATGTATGAAACCACTGCTGCACTAACAATGTATCAAACCACATTGTGTTCTAGAATCTGATTAAGCACACTCACATTCAGACATTGTAACACATTCAGACATTGTAACTCACATTCAGACATTGTAACACATTCAGACATTGTAACTCACATTCAGACATTGTAAAACATTCAGACAATGTGTTGTAGAATCTGATTAAGCACACTTACGCCCAAACTGTCATCTTCAGGACTGATGCCCCAAGTGTAATGCAAACTGTCATATTCAAGACTTATGCAAACAGTCATTCTAGCATCAGGTTACTAGGCTACAACCTGCAAATGCACATACAGCAACTGTGATCAACCAGTGTGTGTTATTTACAACCTGCAAATGCACATGAAACTGTCATCTACATGAGTGTGCTGCCCATTTTAATAAATCTGTTGATCAAACATAATGTCAAGAAACAATGAGTGTGCTGCCCATGTTGATTAATCTGTTGATCAAGCTACCAACATTAACCTAGATTAGCTAAGTACTAGGTAACCAAGCTAACAACATACCCAAAATCAACATTTAACACAAAATGCATAAAGGATTCCAACAACATTGCATAAAGGTAACCAAGCTAACAACATACCCAAAATCATCATCATCATTTTAGACAAAAGCTAAATAAGTTAAGTTAAGTTAACCTACATATTACACAAAAGCTTCGATTAAGTTAAGTTAAGTTAACCTACATATTACACAAAAGCTAAATAACTACTAGAGTAAACATCTGCTCAACTCTCCGGTGGTAGATGGAAGATGAGGATAGGCCTCCCAAACACAGAGACCACCAGGTGGACCACCAATGATGAGCTTCATAAGCTCATCGTTTGGTCAACTGTAAAAAAACCAACAGTGAACCAAATCAGACCATAAACCCTGTTTAGAACATGATAATGACTAAATCTAACCCTGGTTAACTAACATTTGCCGATTATACCTTTGGTGTGGCGGATGAGATAGCGGATTAGCCAACAAAAGACCGGCATTTAGACTGATCTGAAGATAGCGGAGGAGTTGTTGTCGCCGGAGGAGAAGAACGATCGGGGGAGAAGAATGATCGGACGAGTTGTTGTTGCCGAAGAATCACTGATCGCCGGAGAAGAAGACTGATCGCAGGTTGAAGGACGATGGTGGCAAGGTGGGGGTAGGGGGGGGTAATTATGCTTTGTTATGTTACTTATAGGGGGTGTTGTATCAAAGAAGCTTCTCATTAGTAGCAAAATGACTAATTTACCCTTTGACCATCAGCTTATAATGTTGACTGTTAAGGCACTTTGACGCCGAGGGGTAAATATGCGACATAAGAGCAAACAGTAGGGGGTAAAATTGTAATTATTTTCTTAAGAAGGTAGACATGCCAATGACCCCTAACCTCATAAGGTAAAATTGCAGTTTACTCTAATTTTATGCCTTTTATCATTGGTGGAATTGAGAATTTTGTAATGGTTGTGAATGCATTCTTAGCTAAAAATACATTACACTGTAAAAAATTCAAACATGTTCAAGGCTTACTAATAAAACTAATACATGTAAATATTTTCGAAAAGAAATAAATATATATAAACATCATTTTATTTATAAAAGAAATCATTATAAAATAAGTTAAATGGAAGCTTTATGGTCATTTGAAATTACGTCCATTGTGCTTTTTATTTCTCACTCACTAAGGGGCTGTTTGGTAGCCTCTTAATAACCATTCAGATGTTACCTCTTAATGGTTTAAAATCTCTGAATGAATAAGAGGTAACCTCAAGTCTGAATGGTTAAGAGGTAACCTTTGAATGATAAATCATCACATGTCACATTCTTCTACCTTCTCATTGATAAAATTCTTAATGGTTCCATTAAGAGGTAGTCTCTTAATGATCATTCAGAGGCTACCAAACAGCTCTAAAACACATAATTAGAGACACACGTGTACATGTATAAGTCACACTTCTACACCATTTAACCATCTAAAAATGGGCTATATATATGATGATTTAACGCGTATTGCTTCTACACCTTCATTCTCCTAAATGTTCTTTAACTTTTTCTTCCAAACCTTCCCTCTATATATAACATAGGTATAACCGATTCTATTTCACCTCACATAATCCGATTTATTATCAAATATATTCCCATGGCAGTTGAAGCAACTTCTTCAACACCTCCATCATCATCACCGCAGGTTACTATTCAACGTTCACCGTGGCACTCACCGGTGCCATACCTCTTCGGAGGTCTTGCTGCCATGCTGACTCTCATTGCTTTCGCCCTCTTCATCCTCGCCTATTCTTACTGGAAGCTCTCTGACGAAACCGAAAGCCGCAATGACCATGAAAGAGATCTAGAATCCGAGAACCCGTACCAAGAATCCAAACCCGAATATTACAAGGCGCAACCTGTTTTTGAAGAGAAGTATTTTGTAGTCATGGCTGGACACACAAAACCGACGTTTTTGGCAACGCCCATTTCAAGTAGAGTTACATCATTTGGTTGCAACAGTGATCGGAGCCATTCAACAGCAAACTCCGAGTTGGATATAATGGAATCGTGAATCGTCTGATCAGCTCTCAGCCTTCTTCCTTGGGTTGCAGGGAACCTCAACACACCCATTGCTAATTTTTTTCTATTTTATTTCTTAAAATGTACATGAGTTTGGTAATATGTAATTTTTACATTTGAATCTTTAATTAACTTAAAACAGCAAACGAAAATTGTACTATAAAAGTGCTATTATTTGTTAGTAAATCTAAACCACTTTCGTGAGGGAAAACACCACACCGCTGGACCATTCCGAATTATCTCTTGAACTTCAGTTTTCTCTTTAGGGCATCCCGATTTCCATCTATCTCATTAAACTCTCCATAGCGAGGGGAAATGAACTCAAGAGGTTAGATTCTAATGAAACATCCTAGTGGTAAATGGTGTACTCCATAACCAAAATGTTATGAGTTCAAATGTAGGAAAGTAGAGATGTAATGTATTTATTGTACAAAATCTATGTAATGTATTTATCGTAAAAAATCTAGAAATTGTTATTAAAACAATAAATGTCTTAATGTCACAAGAAATTATTATAAATGATAGTTTAATTCTCTTTCCTCCGCTCTCCTCTCCTCACCCCAAGTACAAATTAAAAAAAAAAAAAAACAAAAAAAAAAACAATTGTTCTCTTTCGACCCCTTCGTCTCACTACTAACAAACGCCCATGGCTTTATAGCCTAGTGGCATCTTGAGGTGAGATAATGCTTTATGATTAATATGTCCTAGGTTCGATTAATGGGGGTTTTCTCATATTTTTTAGATTTTATTCTAAATTGGTGTATAGGCCTAGAGATTAAGAAAAATTGGGAGTGGGTAAAGGCTTCAGGGGGATAAATAACCGATATTGTGGCTTTCACATTTTATCTTCCACGTATTTGTGTTTGGGTCAAAATAAGAATCACTAAATAACTGAGAATTACCAATGAGATGGTGGTCTATTAGTAAAGACAAAACCTTTAAACATTTGGAAGAGGGAGACGTTGAATTCAAGCCCAATAGACGATGGGAATTAAAAAAATTGCCGTTCAAAAAAAAAACTGAGAATTACTTTTAAACTATTGGATATGTTTGAAATAAATAAATAAATAAAGTTTCGAGGTTTGTAATTTTCTATAAAAAATTAGACGCTGTTTTTTTTTTAAATATCATTTCTACATCTTTTTCTTATATTTTCACTTGCTTCCACATTTTCACTCTCGATTCTACCTGATATCCCATATATATTCGGGGGAATTGTATGCCGAAAATCCAAAAAGTTAGCATCATAATCGAATATAAGGTTCTAAGATGTCAAGATCATGTTTTCGACATCAAACCTAAAGATGTTCTTGTACGGATGCGAGAAAAATAACACTATTATATTGTTCTTGTTAGCTGTGTTATAACATTTCCAATGTTTATTTCTGATTTGTTTTTTTGGTCCAATCGAATGCGGCTAGGTTACGTTGAGTTAATTTACTTTTTGATCCAATCTAATGCAGCTATAGGGTACATAGAATTCAGTGGAATACATTGAAAACCTGCATTTTCATATTATTAACGCATCACATAACATAACGCTTGAACTAATCTGTTCAACGTTCCAGCACTACCCTTTAACATTGAAAATTTTCACTTTTAACTTATAGTTTTTAGTTTACATTTTTGACACATAGAAATTTTTATTTTTTTTAATCCCTACTTTGTAACTTACATTTTTTGCCCATACTTTGGCGACTTACGATTTTGACCCATATACTTTATATCAACCCCACAACTTTTAAACTTTGCATTTGTTCGTTTTGACATAAATTTGGTATTCTTTTTTGTGCATTATTTTGTATGTTTCCTACATATGAATGGAGTTGTATATACTACGTTTTGACTTGACGTTATAAGTTTGAGTTAGTCGTTTTGCATATAATACGTTATGATTGTACGGTAAAAACTCAATTTACTTTACGTTTTAATCCAATTGCAATGTTCTATAGGTTACATTGAGTTGAATCGAATACGTCGAAACACGCGTTTTCATATGATTAACGAATCACATTGCACTTGGACTAATCCGTTCGACGTTCAATCACCACCCCTTAACTTTGAAAATTTTCATTTTAAGGTTTTAGTTTTTCAGTTTACATTCTAGGCACATAGATTTTTTCTGTTTTCCCCTACTTTTGTAACTTACATGTTTTTGCCCATACTTTGGTGATTTACATTTTTGCCCGTATGCTTTATACCAACACCACAACTTTTAAACTTTTCATTTTTACGTTTCCGCGTAGATTTGGTATACGGTTTCGTGCATTATTTTATATGTTTCCTACATATGAATCGGGTCACGTATAATACGTTTTGACTTGACAGTATGAATTCAAGTTAGTCGGGTTTGCATATAATACATTATGATTATACGATATAAATTCGATTTACTTTACGTTTTGATCCAATCGCAATACAACTGCAGGTTTCATTGAGTTTAATCTATACACCGAAATACACGTTTTCATATTATTACCGCATCACATAACGCTTGGACTAATCCGTTCAACGTTTGAAGATTCAGTCCCTTTCATTTTTTTCCATCGGCAACTCCTAAAAAATATCAAGTTGCAGATTCAGTCGCTTGCATTTTTTCATAGTCACATTAATAAACCAGCTTTGTTATTTTAATATATATGTTTTTTAAATATATATGCTAGGAAACGGAAGTGGAACCAAATGGAATGCAGCGTAGCTGGCTAGGGCAATATTATTGTAAGGGCAAGGGTATATGTTCAAATTCAGGGGTATGCAATTTTCTTGATACATAATGTCTAATGCCTACGTCTTTGTTGTGTCTTTGTTGTGTCTATTTTTAATGTATAGGGCAGTGTATTTGAAAGTTTGGGAATGATTTTGATGGAAACCAGACTCATACGCGCGTTTGAGTAATACGCACGTTTGAGCTGGCACATGCGTGTGCATGACGCTTGATGCATATGTGTGGTCTATAAATAGAAAGTCCTTATGTGCATTCAAACAACTTTCACACTTGGAGCTTTATTAGGGTTTGATCAATTGTAAAGAATTGTTGTCCGATTATAAAGGAAACTTTGAATTATGAATCAAGTGTATTACATGATCATTACTTGGATTCCGCACACGTTAAGATCCGTTAGCTATCAAAATAAATGGCTTTTTGTGCTTTTCTACATTTCTAACCGTGCAATCTGTTCCTACAAGTGGTAGGAATTTTCTTGGAAAAGCTTGTTTGACCTAATTTGAAGAATTTTCATACTTTCCATGATTGAAAACCTCTGATTCTTCTTCTACACCTTCTTTTATCATATTTGAACAATATATCAAGATCACATATCAAAATTCATCCATTTACCATGAAATTCTACCAAAATTTGCTCAAAACCATGTTCACACGCATGAGAGAAACACTATGCGCATGTGCTCATATGCACGTATGAGACACATAGGTTGAAAAATTCAAATGTATAAGCCCTCATCCGTGCGTATAAACCACTTGCGTGTGTCTCATACGCTTGTATACCCTCATCCATACAAAGTTCATACATAGGGAATTGCTTCATACACTGGAATGCTCTCATACGTGTGATACATATGTTTGTAATCTTCATATGTTTGAAGATCCATATACCCTCAAAATCCTCATCCGTTTGACCTTTCATACACCAATTTCTCATACGCTTGTTTGCTCATACTCTCAAAAGGATTCATATGCTTAAAGTGCTCATACTCTAGAAATTTGTTTGAGTTTTTTCTAAGTATGGATTAGGATTTGTTTAACGCTTGGGTAGCCGGTGGGAGTTCATCAAACCTTATTCAACACATGAATCTCGATAATGAGATGGGAACCACTAATAAGACTCCTAAACTACTCAAGATGGAGAATTACTCGAGATGGGCCAGACACTTTGAAAACTACTGTCACGGCCCTCGGCCCCGGTTTGACCCGGTTTAAGAGCCGCGGGACAGGAATCCCGTGGTATTTAATTTAAGCGACAGCGAAAGTCTTTCAACACAGGATCTTTTAATACTAAAAATGCCCGTTTAATATATTACATAAAGTTTTAGGGATAAAATCCCATAATTTACAATAAGATGATTTCACAAGGAAATCTTTATTTCTCAAAACATGTTTCTTTATTTATTTACATTGAGCCACTTCTCTGAGCTTGTAGTGCTTCACGGCACTTTCCTTGGATCACAACAGATCACCTGAAACATGTTTGGAAAAGGTTTTGTCAGCGGGAAAATACTGAGTGAATCATTCATTTTACTGAAAACATTACGTTTGTTATAATTTACAGTATTAAGAGCGATTACAATGTTTCTAATATCCAACCAACTACCCACAGTATTTGTCACTCGACCATCCATTGGCTAGCCCATTTGTCTAATGGTGTATGTGATTGTGGTCAGATCACCCCTTGGCCACCCGTTTGTCCAAGTGTGACGGGAAACAAGTAATGTATACAAAACCCCACATACCGGCTGTAATTTGGTGATTACAAAGACTTAATCCCTGTAATTATAACTTTGAAAATAACTTGGAGTTTTGTATAACAGTTGATAAAAAGAGAATGACTCACATTGCAGATTTAACGAGCAAAGTATAAGCCTACGGATTTGCCTTGATTAACCTAATTTAACAATAATGCACATACAAACGGGTTAGTAACTAATACAGCAGTTATGACAATTCACGAGATTAAACCCTCACAATGATTTACAAGTGCAATACTTAATAATTCAACGGATTCACGACGAATAACAGAGCATAGTCCGAATTCGAACAGCACTCAAATATTCAAGTCGAAATCACGACGAATAATCAAAGTACAAGCTCAATTTGAGCAGCACTCGGACAATCGTTGGATAATTATAATCGATCGGACGTTGAATCGTAATAGCGATCGAGTTATTACCCTGATTGCGGCACCACTTCGTGAATTGTGTGTGGTGTGGGCTGTTATTGCTATAACTCGACGTACGCAGAGAATTTAGACGTCGTTTCAATCACAGAAAGCAAGTGCCAATGTCTGCTATTTATACTGATTTTTGTACACGCTTACGGACCGTAAGCCATATCCCTTACGGTCCATAAGGGAAGCAATCTAATTATATAGGCTAGCTGGGTTCGGGACTAGGCTTGCTGAATTGATACTTTTCTCAAACGAAACTTAGACAGCGAATATTATAGATAATCGTCAACTAGGGTTTACCCCCCTTGAGTTTTAGGGGCCCTGATCCTGATTCCGATTGTTCTAAAAATTTTTGGGTTAATGCAGAATCACTTGGGTGTCTCAATTAGGGTTTCCTCAATAGATAATTATTATTCTAAGTATTACTTTTAGTGAGAGTTGTTACATCCTCCCCACCTTAAGAAAAATCTCGTCCTCGAGATTTATTGGAATAAATGAGGATATTTGCGCTTCATTTCTGATTCTAGCTCCCAAGTGTATTCTGGTCCCCTCTTTGAATTCCATTTGACTTTGACCAGCACTAGTCGTTTGTGCTTGAGAAACTTGACTTTTCTATCTTCGATCTGTAGTGGTTTTTCTATGAATTTTAGTTTTTCGTTTACCTCTACATCTTGAAGAGGTACTACCAGGGATTCGTCTGATAAACATTTCTTGAGATTGGATACATGAAATACATCATGTACTCTAGCTAGTTCTTCTGGTAGTTGTAAGCGATAAGCAACTGGTCCTATTCGTTGTATCACTGGGAATGGTCCGACATACCTTGGACTCAGTTTTCCTTTCTTACCAAATCATACTACTCCTTTCCAAGGGGAAACTTTCAATAGTACTTTGTCTCCGACTTGAAATTCTAATGGTTTGCGACGATTGTCTGCATAGCTCTTCTGACGATCTCGAGCCGTTTTCAGTCTTTCCTTGATCTGAGTTATCTTGTCAGTAGTTTCTTATACAATCTCAGGACCTGATAATTGACTTTCTCCTATTTCTGCCCAACATACTGGAGTTCTGCACTTGCGTCCATACAGTGCCTCGAATGGAGCAGTTTCAATGCTTGAATGATAACTATTGTTATAGGAGAATTCAATTAAAGGTAAATGGTTATCCCAATTACCACCAAAATCTATTACACATGCTCGGAGCATGTCCTCCAAAGTTTGTATCGTCCTTTCACTTTGTCCGTCGGTTTGTGGATGATATGCAGTACTCAAATTTAGTCGGGTTCCCATTGCTTTCTGAAAACTCGTCCAGAAATGGGAAGTGAAACGACTATCCCTATCTGATACAATGGAGAGTGGAACTCCATGTAAGGATACCACTTCATCTACGTACAACTTGGCCAATCTTTCCATGCTAAAGGTTTCTTTCATGGGTAAGAAATGAGCTGATTTGGTTAATCGGTCCACAATTACCCAAATTGCATCATTACCTTTTCTGGTTTTGGGTAACTTAGTAACAAAATCCATTGTTATGAGTTCCCATTTCCATACAGGTATTTCCAATTGTTGTAGTAGTCCTGAAGGTTTCTGATGTTCAGCTTTAACTTGGGAACAGGTTAAACACTTAGATACGTATTCGGCTATATCCTTTTTCATTCCTATCCACCAGAAATTCTTCCTTAAATCTTGGTACATCTTATTATTTCCTGGATGTATAGTATACCTAGATTTATGAGCTTCTTCTAAAATCTTAATTCTTAATTCTCCTTGCTTAGGTACCCAAATTCGTTTCTTGTGGAACTTCCAAATTCCATCATTTCCTTGTTCTAGTTCTTTAATGTAACCTTTCATTCCTTCCGCTTCGTCCTTGATTGTTGTTTCCTGAATTTCCTTTAATTGCTCCATTAAATCTATTTGTAGATTTAATCTAAGAGCACGGACTTGCTTTTGCTTCTCATGATACTTACGACTTAAGGCATCTGCGACTACGTTTGCCTTTCCTTCGTGATATTGAATATCACAGTCGTAATCACTTAGGATTTCCATCCATCTTCTTTGTCTCATATTTAACTCTTTTTGCCCAAATATGTACCTTAAGCTTTTGTGATCTGTATAAACAGTAAACTTACTTCCATATAGATAATGTCTCCAGATCTTAAGGTCAAAAATTATGGCTCCTAATTCTAAGTCATGAGTCGCATAATTCTCTTCATGCTTTTTCAATTGCCTAGAGGCATACGCAATTACCTTTTTGCGTTGCATCAACACACATCCAAATCCTAACCTTGAGGCATCACAATATACTTCGAAATCTTCTATTCCTTCGGGTGAGGCTAAAATTGGAGCATTCGTCAGTCGGTGTTTTAAAATCCTAAAAGCTTCTTCTTGTCTAGATCCCCATTCAAACTTAACGGTTTTACAGGTCAGCTTAATTAAGGGTACAGCTATCTTAGAAAAATCCTTAATAAATCTTCTGTAGTATCCAGCTAAGCCTAGAAAACTTCTAATTTCCATAGCTGTTTGTGGGACCTTCCATTTAGTGATTGCTTCTATTTTAGCAGGATCTACATGAATTCCTTCGTGATTTACCACATGACCTAAGAATTGCACTTCTTGCAACCAAAATTCACATTTCAAGAATTTGGCATAGAGCTTTCCTTTTCTTAACAAGGTTAAGAGTACATGTAGGTGCTCACAATGTCCCTTTTGGCTTTTGGAGTAAATAAGTATATCGTCGATGAAAACGATCACAAATTTATCCAAGTATGGTTTACAGATCCTATTCATCATGTCCATGAATGCTGCGGGTGCATTCGTTAATCCAAAGGGCATGACTGTAAACTCATAATGCCCATACCTAGTTCTGAAGGCAGTTTTAGGTATGTCCTCCTCTTGTACCTTCAGTTGGTGATATCCAGATCTTAAGTCTATTTTGGAAAAATATCTAGCTCCTTGAAGTTGATCAAAAAGATCATCAATCCTAGGTAATGGGTATCGATTCTTAATTGTAACCTTATTTATGTAGGATCGTTCTCGGCCCTGTTTGAGTCGTTCAGAGAAGTTCGTATCCGAATTAAGAGGCGGAAACTAATAATTCGGTGCTATTGAAGCTGTATTCACTTTAAACTTGCTGTATTATTGATATTGAACGTGATTACAAGATTTGACAGCACTTCGGCAGCATACCAGAACAAACACCTTCAACTATGTGTTTATGGTTCGCTCCTATGGACCTATTTATAGACAAGCTGGTTCGCTTATACGTACACGTACGTATAAGCAGACCTACATCGTGACACATGAGCGTACCAACTACATACCCTATGAGCGATCCTGACCAATACTGACACATAAGCGAATCTAATCTAGTGACTGATAAGCGAACCCTATACAAACATGTATTTCTAGATTTCCATGCCATATTTGATTTGTTCAACTTCAAGACTTGATGAAAGACGTAGTCAGCAGACGTAAGTGCACTAACAGACTCCCCCTCGGATGTTGACGGAGTCTTCATAGAGTCTTCGCATATGTCAATCTACAATCTTCATCAGTCGTCAATCTGCCTCTGAAATATCTGTCGTTCCAAGAATCCCCGTTCTCTATCTTCATCAATAACCTTTTCTCTTTCAACTGTTGACACGGTGTCTTCAGACTCCCCCTCTCACACAGCTGGGATCGTAGTCTGGAATTCAAACTTTTACTGGTTCTAAGATCGTAATCTGTCACTTCAACACAGAATCGTCATCTGGTTCAAGACCTGCACAATCTCTACCGAACCATAAGTTTCTAAAAAAAAATTAAAACTTTTCAACAATTCAGAAACTATGTTGATAAGCTATAATAAAGATTTTGCATTCAGAACCAATTGCCAGCTTTTTCAAACAAAATTTACCAACTTCACATACACTCTCCCAAACCAGTTCTTCAAGTTTAGCACTTTGAATTTTTGAAAATCAGCATCTTAACACCAGTTGTCGAAAATCTTTTTGACTTTTCAAAATTTATGCTAAAACACACCAAAAATCTTTTTTTTTTTTAAATTTTCTGAAAGAAAGTAGAAAATGCAGAAAACAACTATTTACAAACAATATTTTTTGTGAGTTTGTGCAAGAGGATCATATCGGTTATGAAACATATCACTAACACCCAGCTTGATTACATTTTAAGTTCTAAACAATTTACCTAGATGGTCAGTATGTTTGTCCACTTAAATTTTCACACAGATTTCAATTGATTCGAGATACGATATTAATGTTTTAGAGACTTAAATTTAATTGTGTATCACTCCACTTAAATATACTCCCGTATCCAGATCCCAAATATTCAGTCTTACAGGTGAGTATACCACAGATGATATCTGTAAAGGGGTAGATGCGAAACCGTGAGAGCTCAGCTCAGAACTTCCGTTCAGCAGAGAGATGACGGCTCGACTTTTGGTGGGTCCCCTTTAGAGGATCTTTTATTACAACAGCAAAGATTATCAATTTTATTGTTTAATCAGATTGCTGAGGGCGAGCTTGTATTACAAAGCTTTTTGCAGAAAGTATTATTCGGGGACTAGGTCAGTATTTCCATACAGCAGAAGTCCTGGAATAATACCCCAGATATCACTGAGTATAAAGACCTAGTATCTCAGAATATGGGACCTTTCAAACAAGATTTCGGGGGTTACCCATATATTCAAGAATAGTTACCCACAAATCAAGCAAGTTCGAATTTAGGTTTATATCTCGTTTCAATTTACTAAATGTGCGAAAATCTACTGACACATCCGCAGTAAGATTGTTTATCACATTTTGACTTTACATATCTTTAGCATGCTGTGATAGTTCACTGATGTACTATCATTTCCTCTTTTATGCATCCAAAACTCATTTTTCAATTTTATCATGTTTTTGTCTTTTTCAAATTTTCTGATGTTTTTGGATTTTCTAAAAAATTCTTACTCCCCCTAAAATTCAAATATATCTAAAGAAAATTGAAAACAAACTCTACAGAACATGACAACTGATATCGAAACACTTCAATTCTCCATCCGTTTAGCTTAAACCATCAGAACTCCCCCTCACAACAAACTATTTTCCCATAATGATTTCAAAACACTTAAGTTTGTTTTAATCAGAATGATTTTTCCTGAAAATAAGTTTGATTGTTTTTACGACTTGTAAAATTGGGGTTCAAATCATCATATTGTTTTACCAATCTCCTGAATGATAATTAAATCAAGTTCAATTCAATGACCCTGATTTAACCACTTGTAAGAGCAACAACATTCCACAACTAAAAACTTTCAAACCTGTTTTTCAACCAATTACCATCTTTTGGTTGAATTCTCAAGGTGCCGATTCCTACTCCTCGCTTACAAACCTGGGAGTTCCGGCAAGTCCTACAAAACCTCAAACACAGATTAAGAAGGATGCCGATTCATGATCCACGATACCATCTTGGGATCTCCGGCAAGTCAGGATTTTATTCTTGAAAAAATATATCCACCCAAGCCTGACCTTCCTTGGGTGTAACCTCATCGTTTTCATCGTTCCTTTCAACCGACTTGTAAACCCATCCTTTGGAAGCATAAAAATCCTTAATGCTTTGGGCCTTACCACTGACCATTTTTCCAAAGATGCGTTTTACATTTCCGTTGAAAGTTTTTTCAATATCAATTTTCTTCTTGTCAGAATAAAATTGATTTGAAATTTCAACTTTTCCAATTTTAGATTTGTAATTTTTAACAGTTAGTGGCGGAAAATGCACATCGTCCACTTTCGGAACTTTTCTTACAATCTTTTTCTCAACATGTGGCTCCTCTGATTTTATGGAATCAGAATCATCACCAGACTTTTTACCTGAACCTTTTACAACCCATTTCTGATTTGTGGCATTGTCTATTCTTTTGGAAGCACTCTTTGAAGATTCTCCTTTTTCATAAGTTGAATTCTCAAAGCCTGTGAACTTCCGGGTTGACAGTTCAGTCTTCTCAACAACTTTTTCTTTCATTTTCCCAAAGACCTCCTGTTTTGGCTTGAAAGTCTTCGGACAATCCTTTGCAACATGACCCACAACTTTACACTGAAAACAAGATCTCTTTTCAACCTTCTTTGGATCTTCCTTCTTCTTCTTCATGTCCTCTTGCTTTTTAGCAAGGAATTCTTGATTCGTCTGATTTCTGAATGATTTTTCTTTTTCAGCTTCTGTAGTTTTTCCTGCAACAAACATTGTTTTTGATTTATAAACCTTTTCATTTTTATAGTTTTTCTGTGGAACAAAACCAAGACCTTTCTTTTTGTAATTACGATTATGGTTTGGTTTCTTTTGGAAACTATAACCACAATTATAACCCATTTTTTTGTTGATTCTCTGTTGATCTCTTGAAGTGTATTGTTTGGGTTTTCCATTAAGATCTAAATCTTTTATTTCAGAAATATTAATTTCTGTTATTTTGAAAACCTTTTGAATCATTTCAAGTCTGACACTTCTTATTGGAAAACTTTCATCTGAATATAATTTGTCAGAACCTTTCAAAGTATATGCCACTTTGACCGATTCATCATTCAAATTAGATTTCGAAAGTAAAAACTCTTTATCATAAACCCGTTTGTCCTTTTTATTTGTCGGCTTTGACGTATTTGACCCAGACTTTGACTCTGTTTTGGACCCCGGATTTGACTCCTCACTGTCATCTTTATCTAACACTTGATCGACCACACTTTTTATCAACTTTGACTCATGATCAGTGTCTGATGACGTATACGTGATATCAATATTTTCTGGCAAGTTATCCGACGGCCCAGACTCCCATTGCAAATTGATTGCTTTATTGACTCTTTCAGAATTCGGATTTCGAGGCATAAATCCATATTCAACCGGGGGCGGACATCTATTATAGACCACACTTGATTTCTTACCAGAAGTTTTCACTTTTTCTTCATCTTTAGTCACAATTTTCTCTTCTTCAGACATCTTCACTTCTTCAAACGTTTTCAAGTTCTCCACCACTGGATAAATCCTGTCAACAACAAAAGACAAACATGAGTAACTGTCTAACAACTTTTTAACTTTCTCAGTCTCTATCTTCTGTGTTGCCAGCTCCAACTCTAAATCAGCACACTTTTTGATATGAAAGTTAGCATCATCAAGCTTTCTAAGATATGCTACTTTCAACGTGTTCATCGCCACTGCTTGTTCACCACTCGAATCAGTATATTTGTTAATCTCTCTGTTCATTGTATCATACGATTCTTTCAACTTGTGAATGTCGTGCAACAACTCATTGTTTTGTTTGATTAACGAATCACAGTTTAAACACTTTTCAGAAACTTCAACTTGTTCTGCATCAATCTTTATTTCATATTCTGGAACTTCTTTGACATTTCTGCTCGGTTGTAAAAACTCAGCTCTTCTTCTTTTCTCAGCTTTCGCTTCTTCCTTCAATCTCTCTTCCTCTTCTGCTTCTTCTCTGTTCCTTCTTCGTTTTTCTTCAGCAGCTTCCATGACTTTTCTGCACCTTTCTGCACATTTCAAATCATAAGCATTAGCAAAGAAAGCATGAGAAGTGTTTTTGGACATCTCTTTAGCCATAAGATTTTGATCTGGACAAAAATCATCCCAGGTAAAACCTTCAGCCAACTTCTCATCATCTTGTTCAACCAAACACACTTTGCTGTCTTTCGGAAGATACTTTTCCCAGGTAAAATTATCATATTTTCCCTGACTAACAACACATGCTCTTTTATCAACCACATCTCTCCCATGAACTGTTTGTGTCTATTGTTGTGCTGGTGGTGTGATTTGATGATAGATGGCCTTCTTGTGATAGTCGTTGTTTCCGAAAGAATTCTGGGCTCCGGTAGCTTCACGGTTTTTGCACTCCCTCTTGAAATACCCTTTCTCCCTGCAACGAAAACACGTAACTTTAGATTTATCAAAACCCAAAGTTGAAACGTTTGCATCACGAAAATCATCACGGCCTGTAATTTGTTTAAACTTTTCAGCACGTCTCATCACACTCGCCATACACCATTTTATATCCATCAATTCCATTTCCTCAGCATCAATTTGATCGTAATCCTCTTTCGTGAGCTTTGGATTTCCGATCTTTCCTGCAACAAAACAACTATAAGACTCTAAAAACATCCCTAACAAAGACATTTGATTTTTTGCAATTTCTTCAGTGTAGTCTTGATCATTTTCAAGGCTTAACACAATGTTACACTGAAGTTTTCCACCATTCTTTGTTACAGAGATATTAGGATCGAAAGATGAAAATCTTGTGCTGTTGCTTGATCCTTGAGATGCCTTCTTCTCAGAAGAATCTTTAACACTGTAAGCAATTTCGATCTTAGGAGAATACTTTGTTGAATCAGTAGCACCATGCTTGTAGTACAAACTAATATCCTGTTCTCCATCGTAGTTCTTTATCCTAGCGATCTTCCTTTGCTCCATCTCTTGAGCTTCCAGATGCTTTATGAAGTCTCCTAGAGTCATCTTTTTATATTCTGCTTTGTTGGACCTCAGCATCATCAAAAATGTTCCCCATGTTTCATATGGAAGCGCATTTGCAAGTTTTTCAATTAATTCATCAGTATCTTTCTTAACACCAAGTTTCGTCATATTTCTAACCAAGTTACAATATCTATCAATAATTTGCTTGGTGTTTTCATTTTTCAATCCTCGAAACAAATCAAATTCTTTCTTCATGAGAGACATGTTGTTCTTTAACATATCATCACTTCCCGTAAACTTTGCTTCCAATTCTGTCCACATTGAATATGTAGTTCCGTCATGTTGAAGCAGTATCAAGATATCTTCTTTTATAGCTTGCTGAAGCAGACTCACCATAAGCTTTTCATCGCGATATTTCTTTTTATCTGCTGTACTCATCTCTCTAAGTGTTAACGGAGTACCATTTACAACATCATTCTTTGTGGGCTTAACATATGGCTCTTCAATGTGTTCCCAAGCATCTAGATGATAGGCTTCAACCCAATTTCCGAACCGTTCTGACCACACGTTATAATCATCAATATCCATGAGTTTAGGTGGTCTTTGAGATGTTCCGGTTTCATTGTCGATCAAAGCACTTTGAGTAATCGAGGTTGGAGTAGCAAAAGCGTTATAAAATTCAGTATTCATCGTTCAAATGTCCAAAGATCACAAAAATTCCAAAACTTATACAATCCTGATATTGACCCTTGGAGCAAACCAGTTAAGATAACAAATAAGCGGACCAGATATGCTGATCAAATAAGCGAACCAAGTAAAGCTGACCAATCGAGCGAATCAACTATTGGTCAGATAAGCGAACCAATAGACTTGACCAGATAAGCGGATCAATCAAATATCGTTGGAGCGGACCGACTAAGTCAAATAAGCGAACCAGAAAATAGCACTCTTGAGCGAACCAGAAACTGTCACTGGAGCGGACCACACTTAAAACTTGCACACTGAGCGAATCAACCCTGTACTTTCGAGCGATCCAGGATGCTGATGTCACTTTTTGAGCGGAACCGTATAAGCGAACCCCCTAAAAATCAAATTCTAGGTCGATTTTAGTTCTGAAAACTTCAAGGGTTTGTTAATTCATGATTTCGAGTGCACTGTGTGATTTTGAGCTGATTTTACCGTGAAAATTTTTGAAAAAGTGAAGAATGTGTAGAAAATCAGAAGAAATTCAGCTAAAATGGCTAGAAATCCTCCTCCTGAGCTCTGATACCAATTGTAGGATCGTTCTCGGCCCTGTTTGAGTCGTTCAGAGAAGTTCATATCCGAATTAAAAGGCGGAAACTAATAATTCGGTGCTATTGAAGCTGTGTTCACTTTAAACTTGCTGTATTATTGATATTGAACGTGATTACAAGATTTGACAGCACTTCGGCAGCATACTGGAACAAACACCTTCAACTATGTGTTTATGGTTCGCTCCTATGGACCTATTTATAGACAAGCTGGTTCGCTTATACGTACACGTACGTATCAGCGGACCTACATCGTGACACATGAGCGGACCAACTACATACCCTATGAGCGATCCTGACCAATACTGACACATAAGCGAATCTAATCTAGTGACTGATAAGCGAACCCTATACAAACATGTATTTCTAGGTTTCCGTGCCATATTTGATCTGTTCAACTTCAAGACTTGATGAAAGACGTAGTCAGCAGACGTAAGTGCACTAACAATTAAATTCTCTATAATCGATACACATTCTCATCGATCCATCCTTCTTTTTCACAAACAACACTGGTGCTCCCCAAGGGGATGAACTAGGTTGTATAAATCCTTTGCTTAGTAATTCGTCTAATTGCTTTTTCAATTCTAGCATTTCGGTGGGTGCTAATCGATAAGGTGCCTTAGCTATTGGTGTAGTACCCGGAATTAAATGAATTCTAAATTCTACTTCTCTATCGGGTGGTAACCCAGGTAATTCTTCTGGAAAGACATCTGGGTATTCTGAGACTACAGGGATATCCTGCAGTTCCTTATTTTTAGTGTTAATGATTACAGAAATCATATACACCATTTCTTGTTTTCTCGAATAATTAACCAATTTCATCACTGAGATGAATTTCAATGGTTTTCGAGGTCTATCTCCTGTAATTAAAATCACATCTCCTGTGGGGGTACGAATTTCTACGGAATTCTTATCACAGAGAATTCGAGCATGGTTGGCTATTAATCAATCCATTCCTAATACCACATCTAATCCGGCTAAGTTCATAGGTAGCAGGTTTGCAGAAAACTTATGGCCTAATAGTTCTATTTTTCCTTCTTGCAAAACTTTATCTATGTTAACAGAATTCCCTTCTGCGGTTTCGACCGTAAAAATCTACCTAAGGGTAGTTAATGGTAAATTAAGAGCTTGGCAGAATGAAGTATTAATAAAACTTTGGTTTGCACCAGAGTCAAATAATACTTTTGCAAATACGTCGTGAACTAAGAACGTACCAGCTATCACATCTGGGATGAGTTTGGCTTCTTGAGTGGTCAACTGGAATGCTCGTGCATTCTTCTTAGTAGTTCCGTCGGCCGTTTTAGCTTTATTGTCTGCTGGTTTGGCTAACTTAGGACATTCAGATTGGAAATGTCCCGTTTCTCTCCAGTTATTACAGATTCTTGTTTTCCATCTGCAGTCTTCTTCACGATGTCCTCTTGCCTTGCAAAAGTTGCAGATTATATTGCATTGTCCATAGTGTTTCTTCTTGCAATTTCTGCAGAAAGGAGGTGATGAGGATTGCCCTGTTCCTCTTTTCTTAGTATTACCCACACGAAATCCTTGGGTAATCTTCTGAGCCAATTCCTTCTTTCGATCTTCTTCTCTTGTGCGTACCAGTTCATCGGTTAAGGTATTAGCTAACTCTACAACATCGTCAATAGTGCGTGGTCTCGCAGCCTTAACGATGTTACGGATTTCTCCGATTAATCCCCAAATATAACGGGAAATGAGTACTGGTTCTGGCGAAGTCAGGGTAGGTACCACTCTCGCATATTCGAAGAATGTCGAAGTATATTTCCGACAATCTACGCCTATCATACGATGATTTAGGAATTTGTTGGCCATTTGTTCCTTTTCGTATTCGGGACAAAATTTTCTTTCTACAAGACTCTTAAATTCTTCCCAGTTCATTGCATAGGCCACCCTTCTTCCTTTTGCTTGCAATACAGTGTTCCACCACTCTAACGTCCCTTCTTTGAACAAATTCGACGCATACATAACTTGATCTTCTTCGGCACATTTACTTATTGCAATTACTGCTTCGGTTTTCTCTAACCAACGCAGTACTGCAGTTGCTCCTTCGTTACCTGCAAATTCAGCAGGTTTGCAAGCAAGAAATTCCTTGTACGTGCAACCAGGCGTTGCAGCTTTCATTTTCTTAGGAGGTGGAGCTTGTCGTGGATTATTATTGTCATGATTGCCGCCTCCATTTACACTATGACTAAAATTGTCTTCCTGGGTACGTTTACTAGGAATGAATTGTTGCGGTTCAACAGGTTTCTGAGCAGCAGCTATGATTGCAGGAATAGCATTAGCTATCCCTTGAGTGATGATATTTTCAATATCTTGTCTAGTCATGTATTGGTTTTCCTGATTTTGCTCAGATTGATTCTCTTCATTAACTGGTTCATTACTAGCATTTTCCATCTGATAATTGGTATAAGTGTAATTTATTAGTGTCAAATAATTGCTACTTAAATATAACAAAGCAATTACACATAAACACATAAAACCTTACAACACATATCTATAACCAAAATTGTCTATTTTCTCGACTTCTACTTTGTTTGATAGATTATATAGGCGTCAATACACACTATCTTTCTTACAATGTTTTATTTCCCATTTTACAGAGTTAGATTTCACTATTACTATTATTATACAAACAGACTTTCCAACCCCACTATTCTTTGATCAACGGGCAGTTCAGTAGTGATGCTCCCTCTCGTTATACTTCCAAGAGATTTGTTCCCCTATTTCCCAGATCCTATTCCCTGTACCTATCAGTTCTTCACCAAACTGATGAAGTTCGGCCAGGTTTTCATAGCTCATTGGCGGGTTGGGGATAGGTTCTGGATCAAATTGAGGAAGTAAAGTATAGGGACTATTGATCATATTTTGGAATTGCCAGTCATTTGTCCACCACTCTTCCATTTGGCCTAAAGGTCGTGTGTGGATTAGTGGGTCTGGAATAGCTGGTTCTAAGTTTATTGGGAATTGGGCTGTGGCAGGGTAAGAGTAGAGATTATTGTTGATAGGTTCTATGATATCACAATTTGCCAGTAGACGGTCTATTTCGTCTTGGAATGTGATCTCCTCAGGTTGTTTAGAGCTCTCTCTGATCTCTATTCCCTTTTTCTTAATATCTTCCCTTATTTCTATTTCTGCTTGTTTGGAACTTTCTCCAGTTTCTATTTCTTTTCCGTTGCTCACAGGATTTTCTATTTTAGGAAGTCTCCTAGTGGCTGGCTTCCTCCTGCGTACTTTTCTCCATCCTACATATCTTCTTCTCTTTTTAGGTTTGGCTTTTTCCAGCGGTGGAGCTTGGAATTCCAGGGGTTCCTCTATGTCAGCAATATAACCAGTAAAGTCGTGGGAGACTTCAATTGGTACTGGGTAGAGGTTGAGATTCTGAAATGCTTCCGATATCTCATTCATGCGGGATAGCATATATGCAAAATGCACAAAAATGTTAAGTTAAAACTTTGGAACAAAGTTTAACAAATAAACATTGAAGTTTTATTGCATACTAATTTGTACAAAGACAACAGGAAAGAGAACATACTAGGATTGATTTATTTATTTACGGAGTAGCAATTTTCTACTAATTCAGGTTTATTGGTAATTTAAAGATTTGTGTTTTCTGTCACGGTAGCTAGCATATACAGATTTGCTCATTTTTCATCTAATTGGTCTTCCCAAGGTGGATTACTGCCTAATTCCTGAATTTCTGGATTAAACCTCACTTTCTTGATTTGGGGTTTCTGGCTTTTCCTAATGATCGAATTTCTTTTCTCTGGGGTGAGAGGATTCTCATATTATGCTTTTCGAACAAAAATCCCCTCGTCCATATTTACGGGATATTTTGAGGAAGTTTCTTTTTCCTTGGGTGCAGTGTCTAATTTGTGGTAAATAGCAGAAAGCTTCTGTTTACCCATACGGTATCTAATCAAATAAATCAGTTAATAAAACACATAATCACAGAATGGCAATTAGTAAAAGTTAAGTATTTACTTAATTTATTTAAAATAGGCTTAAATCAGTGGCTCGATCAGTGGCTCTGATACCACCTTTTCCTGTCACGGCCCTCGGCCCCGGTTTGACCCGGTTCAAGAGCCGCGGGACAGGAATCCCGTGGTATTTAATTTAAGCGACAACGGAAGTCTTTTAACACATGATCTTTTAATACTAAAAATGCCCGTTTAATATATTACATAAAGTTTTAGGGATAAAATCCCATAATTTACAATAAGATGATTTCACAAGGAAATCTTTATTTCTCAAAACATGTTTCTTTATTTATTTACATTGAGCCACTTCTCTGAGCTTGTAGTGCTTCACGGCACTTTCCTTGGATCACAACAGATCACCTGAAACATGTTTGGAAAAGGTTTTGTCAGCGGGGAAATACTGAGTGAATCATTCATTTTACTGAAAACATTACGTTTGTTATAATTTACAGTATTAAGAGCGATTACAATGTTTCTAATATCCAACCAACTACCCACAGTATTTGTCACTCGACCATCCATTGGCTAGCCCATTTGTCTAATGGTATCTGTGACTGTGGTCAGATCACCCCCTGGCCACCCATTTGTCCAAGTGTGACGGGAAACAAGTAATGTATACAAAACGCCACATACCGGCTGTAATTTGGTGATTACAAAGACTTAATCCCTGTAATTATAACTTTGAAAATAACTTGGAGTTTTGTATAACAGTTGATAAAAAGAGAATGACTCACATTGCAGATTTAACGAGCAAAGTATAAGCCTACGGATTTGCCTTGATTAACCTAATTTAACAATAATGCACATACAAACGGGTTAGTAACTAATACAGCAGTTACGACAATTCACGAGATTAAACCCTCACAATGATTTACAAGTGCAATACTTAATAATTCAACGGATTCACGACGAATAACAGAGCATAGTCCGAATTCGAACAGCACTCAAATATTCAAGTCAAAATCACGACGAATAATCAAAGTACAAGCTCAATTTGAGCAGCACTCGGACAATCGTTGGATAGTTATAATCGATCGGACGTTGAATCGTAATAGCGATCGAGTTATTACCCTGATTGCGGCAGCAGTTCGTGAATTGTGTGTGGTGTGGACTGTTATTGCTATAACTCGACGTACACAGAGAATTTGGACGTCGTTTCAATCACAAAAAGCAAGTGCCAATGTCTGCTATTTATACTGATTTTTGGACACGCTTACGGACCATAAGCCATATCCCTTACGGTCCGTAAGGGAAGCAGTCTAATTATATAGGCTAGCTGGGTTCGGGACTAGGCTTGCTGAATTGACACTTTTCTCAAACGAAACTTAGACAACAAATATTATAGATAATCGTCAACTAGGGTTTACCCCCCTTGAGTTTTAGGGGCCCTGATCCTGATTCCGATTGTTTTGAAAATTTTTGGGTTAATGCAGAATCACTTCGGTGTCTCAATTAGGGTTTCCTTAATAGATAATTATTATTCTAAGTATTACTTTTAGTGAGAGTTGTTACAACTACGTACAAGCAAACCATCTTGATGCATGGATAGCAATCGAAGAATAGAACAATATTCCAAAAGCTGAAACTGGAGAGAACTAAATAGGTTTCACAAATCCCAGAAGCCGAAAAAGAGAAATCTGTTATAACAAGTATCCGAGATGGTTATTCGACATTTTACATATGTGTATAGTGAGTTTCTGAGATGGGTGTTCAGCTTTGTACATATGTCTACGTTAACAAAACCATGAATAGAACCCTCATCTGCTTCATTATATATATATATATACATAAATTAAAATCAACATTTTCATTCAAAATCAACATATATAATCTTGATTATATGTAACCAGTTCATCTTCTTCATCTTGATTATATGTAACCGAGTTTGTTATTATCATTATCATATTCAAGACTCGTGAGACTGTTGGTTCATATTTTGTGTCCAATGCTTGTCTAATAGATTAGATGTATTTTATGCTGATTATGTAATAGTTATTGAAATGGTCAAACAAATGTGTATTGACCCGCTCGTTTGAAGTGGTCAAACGAGAGGGTTATGTGTTTGACCGTGTGTGCGTGCAAGTGAAGTGGGTGTGACTATAAATACCACCCCTTGTCTTTCATTTGCACCAGAGAGAGTTAGAGAGTGTGGGTGAGCTCATTTGAGAGTTCACAGTGAGTTCTATTGTGTGGGGGAAAGATCACCACTTGGTCTCTCCCCGGATGTATACTCCTTTGGTATTAGTTCGGTTAGCTTGTAATCAGGCCGATTTGTAATGTTTTACTACCGATTAATACAAAGAAGTTTTGTTTATCCATCTCTAATATCTCCCGTCTTGAACTAATCTCACACTAATCACGGTTTCGGTCCCGAAACACGGTCCTACAATTGGTATCAGAGGCATGGTACCCGATTTAGTAAATCTAACCATTTGCTAAATCACATGTGCTCTAGATCTGTGATTTTAGTGATTTTTGTTCAAGATGTAAAGTTGGGTGAAAATGAGAAAAACCCAGATCTGACCCGATTGGATGGGCCTGACCTGAAACGAAATACATCAGAGAGTTAGGTTTTCTGTTTTACACCAAGAAAAATCATGTTTTCATCTTGTTTTAAAGTATTTCTTTAGATCTGCATAAGAACAGCTTGCTGTTCTTCACTATGTTCTTGAAAAAATAGTGGCGGCTGGTTAAAGAAACTAGGGCTTCTTCTGCTTATGACAAAACACATGTTGAAGCCAGCGACGAAACACCTGCTGATGCTGATTGACGAAACACAGACCTGCATGAGTGACGAAAAACCTCCTGCTCTTGCTCTTTACGAAAGACCTGCATGTTTTGTCATCCATCGTCTTTTGTCATGATGACTTTTGTCGTCTGATAGTCTTTCGTCGGCTATTTGAGTGTTTCATCGGCTGCACCTTGTTCATCAGCATGTTTCGTCGACCAGCCCTATATATATGCATAACTGAAGATAAACAGCAGATAGGGATTGGAAGTAAGTGGTAGCTTGTTGCGGGTTAGAGGTGTGTATCGAAGTGAGAGATGGAGGATGTCTAATGTTCGGCTGAGGTTGAAAGTCTGTTTATGTCAGCTGGACTAGTTTGAATGGGAATATTGATTCGATCAATGGAGGTTGGCTTCAAGTTTTTGATCTGTGTATCGAAGAAATTTAGAAGAGAATGGTGGTTGCTGATCTTGTATCGTAGAGGAGAAGAGACAAAAACTAGAATGTCGGCTGTTGTACAATGTTGTTGTCAGCTAGGGTTTTGCAATGATAATGTTTTTGCATGGGCTAAGATAACGAGGCCCAATGGTTTCAAACGTTGTTAACTTATTTTCAGGGCCCACCTGATGATTGAAATAATTTCTTACAAGTTGCAAATATCAGCAGCTGATATACCAACGATTTTAGTTGGGCCCATCACTTAATCAGCTGAATATCTTTGATATCTTTGATTGGGCCAACATTTAACATTTCACGAAAAATATAAGCATGTGAAAAACCAATTTTTCGTGGAGTTTGATAGATTGGGCTTGGGATTCACAAATAATCTTGTTCCCAAAAATCCTATCAATGAAACGCTTGGGCTACTAGATTTTGGTGGAGTATGTGAGCATTTCATTGGGCCACGGATTTTTGTTGATAAGACGATAGGGGCCCACCAGAATGGATGATGTAGAAGATTGATTGTTGGCTTATAACTTTCGAAATACAAGGTGGTACACTACATTTTTCAATTTTAGAGTGGGGCCTACATGGAATTAATTAGTTACGGTTTGGAGTGTGGTGCATAAACTTCAAATTGATTACGTGAGTTGCAAAGTGAGGTCGGTTGTTCGCGAAAGATATTTGAGTTAATTTTTAACGTCAAATTTGTACGGGTTCGGGAGCACGCGGGATGATGAAGCTTGATGAAAACAAATGATTTATTTTGAATGTGGGGTAGTCACGGTTACCGATGCTAACGTCATATTTTGGTGACTTGACTACTATGGGCCAAAAACCAAAATACGGTATGTTCACTTCCGCACGTCAATGTTTATGATTGTTATCGGTTATTCATAAATGTTCGAAAGCATTTTGTTTATTGTCATATTCTAGCATTTGGTAACGATTGAATGAACCTAGAATGTTAATGTCGTTCCTAACGAGTTCACAAAGTCTTTGGAGGGATACAAGTCGGATCCTACGGGGTACTGGGGGACGTTTGTATTCAACTAGAATATGCAAAGAAGAAAGTCGTTTTCGTGATTTTTCGAAAAACCGAGAACATTCAGTGAAGATTGACGATAGTTCCGCTCAGTGGGGGGAATTGGTGAACATTTGAAGATAAATTCTACTCAGTGGAGAGAATTTATTCTGTGAAATTGATGACTGTTTCTTTAAAGTGGATGGAATCTGTTAAGGTTTAGAGATCTTACCAAAGAAATGGGGGGATAAAAATTCCGTATGTCGAATTTCTTCGGTAAATTTCTAAACGCAATCATAGGTGGTATAGTTTGTGATTTTCTGGTGATACAAACGGTTCGGCGTGGAATGTTTTGCACAGACATATATTTGAGGATTTTAATTAATTCTCCAGCCAGCGTGAAGGGTTTTGCACGGAAACATACAGGTATCTAATGTCGACAGTTGTTTCAAAGCGCTGTTCACTGAAGACCTGGGGGAATCTTTATGAAAGCTGATAGTTCAAAGCTGAAGACCTGCAGGATTCGGTTTTGGGTTTGATGTTTCTTTGGGATTTTACAGGGATCTGGGGGTAACTCAATTCTCTGAGTTTGCAAACGATGTACTTGGTCAAGCTGACTTCCTGAGTACTGATGCTGAAGATCCGTAGTGCATTACGTTGTCAACTTCACAAAGGCGAGACAATGAGATCTGGATGTAGTTCAACTAAGCGTGCTGTTTGGTTGAGCTTGCAAGGGATACACTTGGTCTAGCTGACTTTCCTGAGTGTTGATGCTGAAGATTAAAGTGCATTACTTGGTCGTTTCCACAAAGACGGTTTACAGAAGACAGTTCTCCAGAAATTTCTACTAATGTAGTATGGTTGAATGAAATAGAGTTCTTATGACATATCAAGACTTGATGCAGTTCTTAAAGAATGGAACCCTTATCAAATTTCGGTGGGAGTATTGGAAGATCAGCGGAAGATCGGTCTATTGAGCCTTGTGAGGAAATTGCACAACACCCAACACGGATACGCGTACTTTGAGGGGAACTATTATACAAGAAGCGTCAAGATATTACTTACCTGGATCATCAGTCAAGGGGGAATTTGTTAACATAATGAAGATAAATACTTGACTGAAGATCGATTGTAGTTGCATTTTCAGCATTCGACAGCAACGGACAAGGGGGAATTTGTTGATGCAGATTTTGTGTTCTAGATGTATTTTATGCTGATTATGTAATAGTTAGTGAAACGGTCAAACAAATGTGTATTGACCCGCTCGTTTGAAGTGGTTAAACGAGAGGGTTATGGGTTTGACCGTGTGTGCGTGCAAGTGAAGTGGGTGTGACTATAAATACCACCCCTTGTCTTTCATTTACACCAGAGAGAGTTAGAGAGTGTGGGTGAGCTCATTTGAGAGTTCAAAGTGAGTTCTATTGTGTGGGGGAGAGATCACCACTTGGTCTCTCCCCGGATGTAAACTCCTTTGGTATTAGTTCGGTTGGCTTGTAATCAGGCCGATTTCTAATGTTTTACTACCGATTAATGCAAAGAAGTTTTGTTTATCCATCTCTAATCTCTCCCGTCTTGAACTAATCTCACACTAATCACGGTTTTGGTCCCGAAACATGGTCCTATAGAGACCAATCATCATAATTCATAAGAATCAATTTTCTAAACTTGAGAAAAAGATATACTTTAAGATTTGAAAAGCATGAATAAATTTAATCAATTAAATATGGTAGTGACTTTCATATATAATGAAAAATTATACTTCAAAATTTGAATAAAACTAAAAGGTTTTCTAAACCCAATAAAGTAACCATGGGACCAATAGTAAACCTTCAAACCCTTTGTGTGGTGATGAAACAATGGTGGTAAGCGCTGCAAATGCAAATCTATCCCATCATTTCGTGTTGGTGCACTATATCTGTCGACTTCGTCTTGTATCGAGTCTTTCAATGTATTGTATGGATTAGGGCTCGAATTACGAGAAAATATGAAAATGTATGTAATTAGGGTGTAGGTCCACTTATATGTACATGTCCGTATAAGGGAACCTCCTGGTCCGCTTATTCGTACATGTCCGTATGTAGGAACCTACCTGTTCTGCTTATTCATACATGTCCGTATATGGGAACCTACCTAGTCCGCTTATTCGTACATGTCCGTATATGGGAACCTACGTGGTCCATTTATTCGTACATGTCCGTATATGGGAACCTACCTGCACTATAAATACCATATGAGCGGATCCATTTATAACTTTGTCAAATTCCATACCGAAGTGCTGCCGGTGTGAAGATCGAGCTGTAATCATTGTCAAATCAATAAAACAGTAGATTAAGTGAAGAACAAGCTATTTCTACCTAAGTTTCTTGTTATTCCACACCTGAAACATAGGAGAACGCCTCTGAACGACTCAATCAGGTCGAATCACGATCCTACAATCTTAAAAGGTTAAACGATTGGTATCGAGGATATCTCAGTAATTCTTATCAGAAATTGCCCAAAGAGGTTTGGAGTAAACGTTTCAAATGTTTTCTGAGTAAGAAAGATGAAAAATCGGATGATTTGGAAAAACGTTTTGATCGTTTGATTGACTATTTGAAGGAAAATCAAATAGTAGTAACAGAAGCTGATATGGTATCAAAGTTTGCTAATGGATTATCAGCTGAATGGGATGATTGTTTGAAAAATTTGAGAGAAGATTGTAGTTTTTCAAAATAATCTATGAATAAATTCATTAGAAAACTTAAAAATTACGATTATGAAAATTATCAAAAGAAGAGAGATGTTGTAACAACTCTCACTAAAATCAATACTTAGGATGTTAATTATCTATTAAGGAAACCCTAATTAAGAAACCCAAGTGATTCTGCACAAACCCTAAGATTTCCAGAACAATTAGAATTAGGATTAGGGCCACTAAAAACTCAAGGGGGTAAATCCTAATCAATATTTATCTTCAGAATTCGTTGTTCAAGTTAAAACTAATTGTACAACTGACTCACCTAGGCTATGCAGATGACCAGGCTACCCTAGGCCATAGGGGTGTGCCATGCGACACGCGACAGGGACCAAGGAACCCTTCGCGACACGTGGGCGGTTCCAATTTTCAGTATATATAGAGGGGGTTGGCACTTGACATTTTGCTTTACTTCGATGTAGAAATTCCAATTCAACGCTGAGTTATAATTTGATTAATACACAACACACACCAATCCCGAAACGCTGCTACGATTCAGGGTATTAATTCGATCGCTATTACGATTCAACGTCCGATCGATTGAAACTATCCAACGTATGATTAAGTGCTGCTCAAATTGAGTTTATACTTTGTTATTCGTCATGATTTCGACTTGAATATTTGAGTATTATCCAAATTCGGACTATGCTCTGTTATTCGTTGTGAATCCGCTGAATTGTTAAGTATTGCACTTTGTTAATCGTTGTTAGGGTTTAATCTCGCGAATTGTCGTAAATGCTGTATTGGTTACTTACCTAAATTCGTGTGCGTTAGATTATTAGGCTTATCAGTAGGCTAATTCCCATACCCTCACAATTAAAGAAGATAGGCAAACTGAGCAAAGCAAAAGCAAAGGTGAGTTCACGAACTTTCTACAAGGCACGACCATCATCCAGAGGTAGGATGCCATTCCACTAATCTTCGCACTCCTGCCTGTAGGGCCGCGAATATGATGCAATACGATACGATACGAATACTAACCTTCGCACACATGTCTGGGAGACCGCGATACGGGCTAGTAAGCCAGCGAACCAACCGTGAATTCACTCAACTTTGTTGTTGACTCGTTGTTACATGCCTTGCAGGTCATTAGGTCCCTAGCTTAAGGAGCTTGCACTGGGAGGCGTGGTCGTTGTGGGAAAACTTATATTAAACTTATGTTTTGCTTCCGCTGTAAACTTAAACTATGTTTTGACACCAATTGTATTGTGTTGAATTTTATTTACCTAAATGCGTTGTTCAATATGATTGGTGGCTATGATCCTGGGCATGTCACGCCTCCAAGGTGGGGTGGGGTTTTGGAGGGGTGTGACAGAGTGGTATCAGAGCCATTGGTTATAGTGAACTTAGTTTTAAAAAGGGAAAAGCTTTTTGATAAAACCAGACTATAACATGTACAGTAATCCGCAACGATGCTTCGCTCCAAGTGCAAGACTCAATACTTTACTGTGTTATTTATTTTAAGTGTTACGGATAAGGTTAAGTCTTCCCTAAGTATTTCATGTATCCAACTTTAAGAAATATCTATCTGACGAATAGCTGGTAGTACCTCTCCAAGACATATAAATGAAAAATTTAAAGATTAGTTGAGAAACCACTTTATATAGAAGACAGAAAGGTTAAGTTCTCGAGCATAAAAGATTAGGACTGGTTAAAGTCAAATAGGTTTGGAAGAAAGGACCGGAATATACTTAGGAACTCGAAGCAGAAATAAAGCGAAAGTATCCTAACTTATTCCAATAAATCTCGAGGACGAGATTTAAATAAGGTGGGGAGAATGTAACAACTCTCACTAAAATCAATACTTAGGATGTTAATTATCTATTAAGGAAACCCTAATTAAGAAACCCAAGTGATTCTGCACAAACCCTAAGATTTCCAGAACAATCAGAATTAGCATTCGGGCCCCTAAAAACTCAAGGGGTAAACCCTAATCAATATTTATCTTCAGAATTCGTTGTTCAAGTTAAAACTAATCGTACAACTGACTCACCTAGGCTATGCAGATGACCAGGCTACCCTAGGCCATAGGGGTGTGCCCCGCGACACGCGACAGGGACCAAGGAACCCTTCGCGACACGCGGGCGGTTCCAATTTTCAGTATATATAGAGGGGGTTGGCACTTGACATTCTGCTTTACTTCGACGTAGAAATTCCAATTCTACGCTGAGTTATAATTCGATTAATACACAACACACACCAATCCCGAAACTCTGCTACGATTCAGGGTATTAATTCGATCGCTATTACGATTCAAAGTCCGATCGATTGAAACTATCCAACGTATGATTAAGTGCTGCTCAAATTGATACGATACGATACGATATAAATACTAACCTTCGCACACATGTCTGGGAGACCGCGATACGGGCTAGTAAGCCAGCGAACCAACCGTGAATTCACTCAACTTTGTTGTTGACTCGTTGTTACATGCCTTGCAGGTCATTTGGTCCCTAGCTTAAGGAGCTTGCACTGGGAGGCGTGGTCGTTCTAGGAAAACTTATATTAAACTTATGTTTTGCTTCCGCTGTAAACTTAAACTATGTTTTGACACCAACTGTATTGTGTTGGATTTTATTTACCTAAATGCGTTGTTCAATATGATTGGTGGCTATGATTCTGGGCATGTCACGCCTCCAAGGCGGGGTGGGGTTTTGGAGGGGTGTGACAGAGTGGTATCAGAGCCATTGGTTATAGTGAACTTGGTTTTAAAAAAGGAAAAGCTTTTTGATAAAACCAGACTATAACCTGTATAGTAATCCGCAACGATGCTTCGCTCCAAGTGCAAGACTCAATACTTTACTGTGTTATTTATTTTAAGTGTTACGGCTAAGGTTAAGTCTTCCCTAAGTATTTCATGTATCCAACTTTAAGAAATATCTATCTGACGAATAGCTGGTAGTACCTCTTCAAGACATATAAATGAAAAATTTAAAGATTAGTTGAGAAACCACTTTATATAGAAGACAGAAAGTTTAAGTTCTCGAGCATAAAAGATTAGTACTGGTCAAAGTCAAATAGGTTTGGAAGAAAGGACCGGAATATACTTAGGAACTCGAAGCAGAAATAAAGCGAAAGTATCCTAACTTATTCCAATAAATCTCGAGGACGAGATTTAAATAAGGTGGGGAGAATGTAACAACTCTCACTAAAATCAATACTTAGGATGTTAATTATCTATTAAGGAAACCCTAATTAAGAAACCCAAGTGATTCTGCACAAACCCTAAGAATTCCAGAACAATCAGAATTAGGATTAGGGCCCCTAAAAACTTTAGGGGTAAACCCTAATCAATATTTATCTTCAGAATTCGTTGTTCAAGTTAAAACTAATCGTACAACTGACTCACCTAGGCTATGCAGATGACCAGGCTACCCTAGGCCATAGGGGTGTGCCCCGCGACACGCGACAGGGACCAAGGAACCCATCGCGACACGCGGGCGGTTCCAATTTTCAGTATATATAGAGGGGGTTGGCACTTGACATTCTGCTTTACTTCGACGTAGAAATTCCAATTCTACGCTGAGTTATAATTCGATTAATACACAACACACACCAATCCCGAAACGCTGCTACGATTCAGGGTATTAATTCGATCGCTATTACGATTCAACGTCCGATCGATTGAAACTATCCAACGTATGATTAAGTGCTGCTCAAATTGATACGATACGATACGATATGAATACTAACCTTCGCACACATGTCTGGGAGACCGCGATACGGGCTAGTAAGCCAGCGAACCCACCGTGAATTCACTCAACTTTGTTGTTGACTTGTTGTTTCATGCCTTGCAGGTCATTTGGTCCCTAGCTTAAGGAGCTTGCACTGGGAGGCGTGGTCGTTCTGGGAAAACTTATATTAAACTTATGTTTTGCTTCCGCTGTAAACTTAAACTATGTTTTGACACCAACTGTATTGTGTTGGATTTTATTTACCTAAATGCGTTGTTCAATATGATTGGTGGCTATGATTCTGGGCATGTCACGCCTCCAAGGCGGGGTGGGGTTTTGGAGGGGTGTGACAGAGTGGTATCAGAGCCATTGGTTATAGTGAACTTGGTTTTAAAAAAGGAAAAGCTTTTTGATAAAACCAGACTATAACCTGTACAGTAATCCGCAACGATGCTTCGCTCCAAGTGCAAGACTCAATACTTTACTGTGTTATTTATTTTAAGTGTTACGGCTAAGGTTAAGTCTTCCCTAAGTATTTCATGTATCCAACTTTAAGAAATATCTATCTGACGAATAGCTGGTAGTACCTCTTCAAGACATATAAATGAAAAATTTAAAGATTAGTTGAGAAACCACTTTATATAGAAGACAGAAAGGTTAAGTTCTCGAGCATAAAAGATTAGTACTGGTCAAAGTCAAATAGGTTTGGAAGAAAGGACCGGAATATACTTAGGAACTCGAAGCATAAATAAAGCGAAAGTATCCTAATTTATTCCAATAAATCTCGAGGACGAGATTTAAATAAGGTGGGGAGAATGTAACAACTCTCACTAAAATCAATACTTAGGATGTTAATTATCTATTAAGGAAACCCTAATTAAGAAACCCAAGTGATTCTGCACAAACCCTAAGATTTCCAGAACAATCAGAATTAGGATTAGGGCCCCTAAAAACTTAAGGGGTAAACCCTAATCAATATTTATCTTCAGAATTCGTTGTTCAAGTTAAAACTAATCGTACAACTGACTCACCTAGGCTATGCAGATGACCAGGCTATCCTAGGCCATAGGGGTGTGCCCCGCGACACGCGACAGGGACCAAGGAACCCTTCGCGACACGCGGGCGGTTCCAATTTTCAGTATATATAGAGGGGGTTGGCACTTGACATTTTGCTTTACTTCGACGTAGAAATTCCAATTCTACGCTTTGTTATAATTTGATTAATACACAACACACACCAATCCCGAAACGCTGCTACGATTCAGGGTATTAATTCGATCGCTATTACGATTCAACGTCCGATCGATTGAAACTATCCAACGTATGATTAAGTGCTGCTCAAATTGAGTTTATACTTTGTTATTCGTCGTGATTTTGACTTGAATATTTGAGTATTATCCAAATTCGGACTATGCTCTGTTATTCGTTGTGAATCCGCTGAATTGTTAAGTATTGCACTTTGTTAATCGTTGTGAGGGTTTAATCTCGTGAATTGTCGTAAATGCTGTATTGGTTACTTACCTAAATTCATGTGCGTTAGATTACTAGGCTTATCAGTAGGCTAATTCCCATACCCTCACAATCAAAGAAGATAGGCAAACTGAGCAAAACAAAAGCAAAGGTGAGTCCACGAACTTTCTACAAGGCATAACCATCATCCAGAGGTAGGATGCCACTCCACTAATCTTCGCACTCCTGCCTGTAGGGCCGCGAACACGATGCGATGCGATACGATACGAATACTAACCTTCGCACACATGTCTGGGAGACCGCGATACGGGCTAGTAAGCCAGCGAACCAACCGTGAATTCACTCAACTTTGTTGTTGACTCGTTGTTACATGCCTTGCAGGTCATTAGGTCCCTAGCTTAAGGAGCTTGCACTGGGAGGCGTGGTCGTTGTGGGAAAACTTATATTAAACTTATGTTTTGCTTCCGCTGTAAACTTAAACTATGTTTTGACACCAACTGTATTGTGTTGGATTTTATTTACCTAAATGCGTTGTTCAATATGATTGGTGGCTATGATTCTGGGCATGTCACGCCTCTAAGGCGGGGTGGGGTTTTGGAGGGGTGTGACAGAGTGGTATCAGAGCCATTGGTTATAGTGAACTTGGTTTTAAAAAAGGAAAAGCTTTTTGATAAAACCAGACTATAACCTGTACAGTAATCCGCAACGATGCTTCGCTCCAAGTGCAAGACTCAATACTTTACTGTGTTATTTATTTTAAGTGTTACGGCTAAGGTTAAGTCTTCCCTAAGTATTTCATGTATCCAACTTTAAGAAATATCTATCTGACGAATAGCTGGTAGTACCTCTTCAAGACATATAAATGAAAAATTTAAAGATTAGTTGAGAAACCACTTTATATAGAAGACAGAAAGGTTAAGTTCTCGAGCATAAAAGATTAGTACTGGTTAAAGTCAAATAGGTTTGGAAGAAAGGACCGGAATATACTTAGGAACTCGAAGCAGAAATAAAGCGAAAGTATCCTAACTTATTCCAATAAATCTCGAGGACGAGATTTAAATAAGGTGGGGAGAATGTAACAACTCTCACTAAAATCAATACTTAGGATGTTAATTATCTATTAAGGAAACCCTAATTAAGAAACCCAAGTGATTCTGCACAAACCCTAAGATTTCCAGAACAATCAGAATTAGGATTAGGGCCCCTAAAAACTTAAGGTGTAAACCCTAATCAATATTTATCTTCAGAATTCGTTGTTCAAGTTAAAACTAATCGTACAACTGACTCACCTAGGCTATGCAGATGACCAGGCTACCCTAGGCCATAGGGGTGTGCCCCGCGACACGCGACAGGGACCAAGGAACCCTTCGCGACACGCGGGCGGTTCCAATTTTCAGTATATATAGAGGGGGTTGGCACTTGACATTCTGCTTTACTTCGACGTAGAAATTCCAATTCTACGCTGAGTTATAATTCGATTAATACACAACACACACCAATCCCGAAACGCTGCTACGATTCAGGGTATTAATTCGATCGCTATTATGATTCAACGTCCGATCGATTGAAACTATCCAACGTCCGATCGATTGAAACTATCCAACGTATGATTAAGTGCTGCTCAAATTGATACGATACGATACGATATGAATACTAACCTTCGCACACATGTCTGGGAGACCGCGATACGGGCTAGTAAGCCAGCGAACCAACCGTGAATTCACTCAACTTTGTTGTTGACTCATTGTTACATGCCTTGCAGGTCATTTGGTCCCTAGCTTAAGGAGCTTGCACTGGGAGGCGTGGTCGTTGTGGGAAAACTTATATTAAACTTATGTTTTGCTTCCGCTGTAAACTTAAACTATGTTTTGACACCAACTGTATTGTGTTGGATTTTATTTACCTAAATGCGTTGTTCAATATGATTGGTGGCTATGATTCTGGGCATGTCACGCCTCCAAGGCGGGGTGGGTTTTGGAGGGGTGTGACAGAGTGGTATCAGAGCCATTTGTTATAGTGAACTTGGTTTTAATAAAGGAAAAGCTTTTTGATAAAACCAGACTATAACCTGTACAGTAATCCGCAACGATGCTTCGCTCCAAGTGCAAGACTCAATACTTTACTGTGTTATTTATTTTAAGTGTTACGGCTAAGGTTAAGTCTTCCCTAAGTATTTCATGTATCCAACTTTAAGAAATATCTATCTGACGAATAGCTGGTAGTACCTCTTCAAGACATATAAATGAAAAATTTAAAGATTAGTTGAGAAACCACTTTATATAGAAGACAGAAAGGTTAAGTTCTCGAGCATAAAAGATAAGTACTGGTCAAAGTCAAATAGGTTTGGAAGAAAGGACCGGAATATACTTAGGAACTCGAAGCAGAAATAAAGCGAAAGTATCCTAACTTATTCCAATAAATCTCGAGGATGAGATTTAAATAAGGTGGGGAGAATGCAACAACTCTCACTAAAATCAATACTTAGGATGTTAATTATCTATTAAGGAAACCCTAATAAAGAAACCCAAGTGATTCTGCACAAACCCTAAGATTTCCAGAACAATCAGATTTAGGATTAGGGCCCCTAAAAACTCAAGGGGTAAACCCGAATCAATATTTATCTTCAGAATTCGGTGTTCAAGTTAAAACTAATCGTACAACTGACTCACCTAGGCTATGCAGATGACCAGGCTACCCTAGGCCGTAGGTGTGTGCCCCGCGACACGTGACAGGGACCAAGGAACCCTTCGCGACACGCGGGCGGTTCCAATTTTCAGTATATATAGAGGGGGTTGGCACTTGACATTCTGCTTTACTTCGACGTAGAAATTCCAATTCTACGCTGAGTTATAATTCGATTAATACACAACACACACCAATCCCGAAACGTTGCTACGATTCAGGGTATTAATTCGATCGCTATTACGATTCAACGTCCGATCGATTGAAACTATCCAACGTATGATTAAGTGCTGCTCAAATTGAGTTTATACTTAGTTATTCCTCGTGATTTCGACTTGAATATTTGAGTATTATCCAAATTCGGACTATGCTCTGTTATTCGTTGTGAATCCGCTGAATTGTTAAGTATTGCACTTTGCTAATCGTTGTGAGGGTTTAATCTCGTGAATTGTCGTAAATGTTGTAGTGGTTACTTACCTAAATTCGTGTGCGTTAGATTATTAGGCTTATCAGTAGGCTAATTCCCATACCCTCACAATCAAAGAAGATAGGCAAACCGAGCAAAGCAAAAGCAAAGGTGAGTTCACGAACTTTCTACAAGGCACGACCATCATCCAGAGGTAGGATGCCACTCCACTAATCTTCGCACTCCTGCCTGTAGGGCCGCGAATACGATGCGATACGATACGATACGAATACTAACCTTCGCACACATGTCTGGGAGACCGCGATACGGGCTAGTAAGCCAGCGAACCAACCGTGAATTCACTCAACTTTGTTGTTGACTCGTTGTTACATGCCTTGTGGGTCATTAGGTCCCTAGCTTAAGGAGCTTGCACTGGGAGGCGTGGTCGTTGTGGGAAAACTTATATTAAACTTATGTTTTGCTTCCACTGTAACTTAAACTATGTTTTGACACCAATTGTATTGTGTTGGATTTTATTTACTTAAATGTGTTGTTCAATATGATTGGTGGCTATGATCCTGGGCATGTCACGCCTCCAAGGCGGGGTGGGGTTTTGGAGGGGTGTGACAGATGTGTTGGATAAGATAAAAATGAATTTGGAAGATTTGAATTTAGATGTGATAAAATGAAATAAACAAAAGAATCAATGTTTGTTGGGCAGCAAAAAGAAATTTGATATATGATGTGAAAAGAGGTTGTTATATTGATGATAATGGAAATCCTCTTGATTTTGTTACAATCTTTGGTGCAGGTACATATAAGATAAAGAAAAACAAGTTCCAAAGGTTGAAGAATCTGTGAAGAATGAAATTTCAAATTTTGAATCAGTGTGCTTCAAATGTGACAACTTTAAGACTGACAATGACAAACTCGTGAAAGATGCGGAAAGTTTGGCATTGGAGATCAAGAATTTGAACAATGAGAAGCAAACTGATGAAAAACAGATTCTGGTTTTGTAGGGAAATTGTGAGAAACTGAAAGCTGAAAATGACAAACTGTTAAATAACTTAAACAGTTTGACATTTGAAAACAAGAAGTTGAAAGAAAAGACAAAAGGCTTTGAAATTGAAAAATTAAAAATTGAGAAAGAATTTCAAAGTCAATTAAAAATTCTTGAAGATGGGAGAGATGTGTTTAGCAAAAATAACGTCGAAAAGCAAAAATTGATAAATTCCCATCTTCAGAAAATTATTAAACTTGAAAAAGAAGGTGAATGTGCTCGAAAGAAAATTGAAGAGTTAGAAAAAGACTTTGAAAGCAAAAAAGGAATCTTCAAAAAAGGAAGATTTCTAGATAAAACTTGAGAACAAAAACTTGAAAGCAAATGAAACGTAATTTCAAGAACAGATTAAAATTTTGGAACATGAAAAGTCTGTTCTTGAAAACACGAAAAATGAGAATGAAAAGGCAATCAAGTCTCATCTTGAAAGAATATCTCAGCTGGAACATGAAGCTGAAAATTCAAGAAACAAGATTGATGAACTTGAAAAGAAATTGATAGGTTTTGTGACTGCATCAGACAGTTTGAATTTTCCCTGTCCAAAACCAATCAATTCAGTTCCAATAAGTGATAGTGTCACAAACTTTGACAATGTCAAAGTTGAAGATTGTGATGAGAAATCTGATGATGAAAAAGGAAAAATTGAAAAACAAAAATTGTTTTTGAAATTAAAAGAAAAATTTCAGAAAACTGTTCTGCAATCGACTGAAAAGGGAGAATGCTCTAAGCAAAAACCTTTGAAGAAGAAAGTGGAACAAAAACAAAAAATTAAAACTGAGAAAATTGTACAAAAAGAAAATAAAAGCTCATCAGATCGATCATCCAATCAAAATCAAAAATCACAAAAAATTGAAAAATGAAAACTCAAAAACTGTTGGCAATAAGTGGTGCAGGTCGGACCACAGTGCTCAAAAGCCAAATCCAGCAAACATGAGGAAGGAATATCACCAAGCCAGACAATGCTATGATCTGAGCGTTTGGTGTGAAGGTGGTACATGGTACGATAACATAGTGTGTTACCGATGCGGTTATCAAGGACACATTGCTGTTAACTGCCAAAGTTGGAATTATGAGATGAGAAGATGCTTTAACTGTCAAATTAGAGGTCACATTGCCAGAGATTGCCCAAGGAGATCGAATGACAAATTGAGGGCTAAGTCTCAAAAATTGGCAAAGATTCCAGTCAATGTAAAGCCCCATGAACAGAAGGTTCTAAAACCTAAAGTTCAAGAACAGGCAATTCAAGAAAAGAAAGTTAAACTTTCACAGGGGCAGAAAGACAGACTGAGGAAGAAGAGGAAGAAGGAGAGAGAGTATCTCAAGAAGATCTTGTCCTCGGGTTCATCTGTTGGTAAGAATAAGAGTTCTGATGAATCGACTCCCTTGATGGTAAAGTCAAGCAAGATGAATTCATTGGATACAAATCTGAGGACGAAAGAAGAAAAGAAGAAGAAGAGAATGGTCGGCGATGAATCTGATAGGTCAAAGTCAGACAAGCCACCTTCAGGCGATGAATCTGATTTGTCAAAATCAGACAAGCCATGTGAAGGCAATGATTCTGGTCTGTCAAAACCAGAGGAGCCTGGTGTTGAGGTAAAAAAGGAGAATTCAGGTTTAACAATGGATGATGCAAATTTTCCACCATTGTTGAACAAGAATTCGAAATCACCCAAGGACTGTCAGGCTTGGGTGAATTTATTCAAATGAAAAACCTGACTTGCCGGAGTTCCCAGTTTGGTAAGCGTGGAATATGAATCGGCACATTTCTTGAGAAATTTCACTTAGGTGATTTTTCACCTTAGATGTGGTAAATCAGGGACATTAAATTGTACTTGATTTTCTACATGTGAGACCTAAAACTGAAAATGTAAAATTTGTCATGTGGATGATGAAAACAATGTGATGAAGTAACCCCGAATCTACAAATGATTGGTAAACAAACTAAGTTTTTCGGAAAAACCATTTTGATTAAAATAAACTTGAGTGTTTTCAAATCATTATGGGAAAATAGTTTGTTGAGAGGGGGGGTTCTGATTGTTTACGCTAAGTGGATGGCGAATTGAAGCGATTTGATATCATGTTGTCAACTTTGTATAGATTATTGCTTTGTTTTTCAAATTTTCCCAGAAAATCAAAATTGAAGCATATTTTGATTTTAGGGGGAGTAAAAATTTAAAAAAAAAATAGAAAATTTGAAAATGTCAAAAACATTGGAAAAATTAAAAATGAGTTTTACTGTGAATAGGGGAAATGATAGTACATCAGCTAGACTGGCACAGTACGCTAGAGATTTGTAATATATAAATGCAATTAAGCAGTCTCGCTAAAGATGTGCCGGTTGGTTTTCACAGAAATAGTAGATCAGTTTGGGATATAAACATAAATTTCACTTGCATCTACGTGGGGAACACCTCCAGGATATATAGGTAACCCCTAAAATCCTGTTTGAAGGGTCCCGTATTCTGAGTTACTTGGTCTTTATGCTCAGTGATATCTGGGGTATTATCCCGGGACTTCTGCTGTATGGTAGTACTGACCTAGTCCCCGGATAATGCTTTCTGCAAAAAGCTTTGAAATATAAGCTCGCCCTCAGCATGCTGATAACACAATAAAATTGATAGTCGCTGCTGTTGAAAATAAAAGATCCTCTAAAGGGGACACACCTTAAAGTCGAAGCCGTCATCTCTCTGCGTATACGGAAGTATCGACCTGAGCTCTCACGGCCCTCGCATTACCCCTTAACAGATATCAGTTGTGGTATACTCACCTGTAAGACTGAATACTGGGGTCTGGATACGGGAGTATATACTGAGGTGGGACACATGTAGATGTTTAAGTTCTAAAAAACTAATTCTGTATCCCGAACAGGTTGAACATTTTGTGAGAATTTAAGTGGATCAGAATATCGGCAATCTATGCGAACTGTTTAAAAGCTTAAAATGAAATAACAGCTTAACGGTGCTAGTGTTTAGTCGGCAGTTGCTTTGATCCTCCTGCACAAACTCGCAAAAATATGTTTGTACATATTTCATTTTTGCATTTAATTTTTGATTGCATTTATGTTTCATATTTTGAAAATCCAAAAATATTTTCGACAACTGATGTTGGAGAGCTGATATTCAAAATCTTAAAGGATAAACCTGATGAACAGAGGTTTGGTTAAATTGGTTTGAAGTGTTTAATCAGATTTTGGAAATATTAATAGGTTTTAAAATGAGAAAAATTCTTGAATATTCTTAAATGATTAGTTGATTCATTAAGTTAAATCACAATTGTGTTTGTTTGTGATAGAGTGTTTGAGTTGTGCAGGTTTCTGATCCTGTTGCTACAGAAAGCCAGGAGATACATCAGAACCTGAGAAGAAGTTTAAACTGATAAAGCCAGAAGTGATTTCAATGGTGATAACGAATTCCAGACGGCGATCCCAGCATGATGATAGGGGGAGTCTGATGAAAGTTAGAGCCAAAGAAAGATCCGGGTACATAATTCCAGGAAGAGTTCATGAAGAAGACCGATCAAGATTGAAGAGCTGTCATGTTTGAAGACTCTCACTGAAGATTCCGTCAACATTCAAGGGGGAGTCTGTTGGTGCAGTTGTCTGTCGACTATATCTTAGTTCGAGTCTTAGGTTAGGGCTGATTGTATAGTGAACGAAAATTAGGAAACACATGAGTTAGATAGGTCCGCTTATATGTCAAGACAGTAGGTCCGCTTATGTGTCATCCATATAGGTTCACTCATATGGTCATAAGCTTGAAGGTCCGCTTATTTTAACATATGAGGTCCGCTTATATGGACATGTCCATATAAGCGAACCACCTTGTCCTATATATAGGTGATGGATGAGCGAACCTAAGAAGAACAATTAGATTGTGTAACGGCGAAGCCCTGTCAAATCGTCTCCAGATCTTGTAAATTGTTATCAAGTGCAATAAACAGAGACAAATTAGTGAAATCAAGCTGAACAAAGACAGAATCAATGAATTCCGCCTCTGATTCTGTCTGAGCAATCTTCTGATCGACTCGTCAGGTCATTTAACGATCCTACATTTCGATTTTTAATGGGTCCTAATATTAACACATGGAAAAAACTTATTTTCACATGGTGTATACGGGCCGTATAGAATTTAAAAAACTAACACAGACTTTATCAGTTTTTTTAATTCTATACGGGCCGTATAACATTATACGGCCCGTATATACCATGTGAAAATAAGTTACCTAGTTGTATACAATGTATACGAACATTGTATACGGGCCATATAATGTTACACGGCCCGTATTCTTCAAAAATTGGATTTTTCTCAAAGTATATAAGGGGTTTAAGGTGCCAATCACACAAGACATTTTACAGTCGTGAGGTGGTCAAACCTTTCTAAAAGTAGAAAAAAATAAAACATTAATAAGTAACAAAGATTAAAGAACAAAAAGTCGTGTCCTATGATTGTAATAAAATGGAAGCTATCAACGCAGGGATGGGTACGAAAGCCGACATGTCTTCCTGAATCTGAATCTGAATAGCAACGTTAACTTTGACTTATAAAACCCACTAGCAAAATAAGCGGTTTTATCATACAGTCGTGAGGTGGTCAAACCTTTCTAAAAGTAGAAAAAAATAAAACATTAACAAGTAACAAAGATTGAAGAACAAAAAGCCGCGTCGTGTGACTGTAATAAAACGGAAGCTATCAACGCGGGGATGGGTACGGAAAAATGGTTGCTGATGTTTTTCGGTATTCGGATTTTGTTGGTTCATTTCCAGCTAGGGTTTAGAATGGTTGAAGTGTCACGACCCCCGACCCCACCCTGGATGGAATCGGGAGCCGCGAACAGTCCAGTGGTACCGGTGATTATTTTGAAAACGTTGCAGCGGAAATTTTATCAGGACCGTGAGTTAGGAAAAATATCAGAGTTTAGAAACACCGGATTTTATTTAAATAGATGGAATAAATTCCATGTTTTACAAAGGTAGCTTTTAATAAAAACAATATTTCTTAATTTGATTTAATTAATAAAATAAGCCACTTCTTGAAGTCCTTCAGTGCTGGATCCAATTGTTACTCCAATCTACTGTAATTACCTGAAACGCGTTTTAAAAAGGTTTTGTCAGCGGGAAATACTGAGTGAGTTCATTCAGGTTTTATACAAAACAGATTGGTTATAATTTACAGTATTAAGAGCGATTACAATGTTTCTGATATCAAACCAACTACCCACAGTACTTGTCACTCGACCATCCATTGGCTAGCCCATTTGTCCAATGGTGTCTGTGACTGTGGTCAGATCACCCCTTGGCCACCCGTTTGTCCAGGTGTGACGGGAAACAAGTAATGTATACAAAACCCCACATACCGGCTATAATTTGGTGATTACAAAGACTTAATCCCTGTAATTATAACTTTGATAATAACTTGGAGTTTTGTAAAACAGTTGATAAAAAGAGAATGACTCACAAACTGTGAGAAAAGAGTTTATAAAAGAGGAATGACTCACAAACTGTGAGAAAAGAGTTTATAAAAGAGGAATGACTCACAAACTGTGAGAAAAGAGTTTATAAAAGAGGAATGACTCACATTATAAGCATGCAGATTCATACGGGCAAAGTTTAATCTACAGATAAGCCTTGATATATTGCAGATTTATACAGGCATAGCTTAGCCTATTGATTTAGCTTTGTAACCTAGTGCCCACAACTAGGTAGGTAACTTAATACAGCAGTTACGTCAATTCACGAGATTAAACTCTCACAACGATTAACAAGTGCAATACTTAATAATTCAACGGATTCACAACGAATAACAGAGCATAGTCCGAATTCGAACAACACTCAAATATTCAAGTCGAAATCACGATGAATAACAAAGTATAAGCTCAATTTGAGCAGCACTCGGACAATCGTTGGATAGTTACAATCGATCGGACGTTGAATCGTAATAGCGATCGAGTTATACCTTGATTGCGGCGTCGATTAGTGATCCGTGTGTGTTAATTGTGATAAACAGAACAGAAATCGGTGCCTGAAGCGAATTTCTTCGTCGGACCAACGCACAGAAGCCAGTCCCAAGGTCCTCTATTTATAGCTGGAAAACCGTCCCCCTCGCGCCACGCGAGGGGTCCTCTTATTCCTGTCGCGTGGCGCGACAGGTCACTTCTAGGGTAGAGTAGGTGCATGTCTTTTATAGCTTTGGTGAGTCAGATTTCGACGTAATTCAATTCCTACAGCAAACTGTAAGGATATTACCGACTAGGGTTTACCCCCCCTGAGTTTTAGGGGCCCTGATCCTGATTCCGATTGTTCTGAAAATTTTAGGGTTAATGTAGAATTACTTGGGTTTCTCAATTAGGGTTTCCTTTTTGTTAAATTAAAATAAGAAATAGTATTTTTTTAATAAGAGTTGTTATATCAGGGTCCGGGTTTATACTTACGGAACATGTTTATGATGTTTTTGTGAGAGTCGTTACATTCTCCCCACCTTAATAAAAATCTCGTCCTCGAGATTTACTGAATAAGTAGGAATACTTTTTCTTCATCTCAGGTTCCAGCGTCCAAGTGTATTTGGGTTATGATATTTCTTTTAAATTTATGTCATCTTTTTAGTTAATAAAAATAATATTAGGGTATATGACACAGAATTTAAAATATCGAATTTTGTGAATATGAGTTGTATTATAAGTAGGATTTAATGAGTCAACGGAATTAGTTCAAGAATTCGATGACAAACAAATAAAATGAAATGATATGCTTTTCAGAGCAAGCCAAAAGATATAGGATCAAATGAATGGGAAGGACGTTTAAAATCAATAAAATTCTTTGTCAAAAGAAAGCTTACTTTGATTGGCAACTGAGGAAGACTTAGAATTGACAGATTCAAAATGAAATAAAAGTATGAAAAATGATTTGTCAAATATTATGATATGAGAAAATCAATGTGCTTGAGAGGAGTAATTTAAGTTAGTGTATCTTTGTTTAGAGTTCCAAATTGTTTTAATTGTGAAATAATTTAATATTACATTGTTAGTGCTATATTTTTCATACTATGTCCTAGAGATTGAAATAAAATAAGAACAAGTTGTTTTGGTATTACCAATCATTATATTATATTTATAAAGCAAATGTAATATATATTATTTGTGTCCCTGTCTGAACCGTATTTTACATATCAAATATAAATACTATGTAATATATATTATTTGTTACACATTTTTACTTATATGTAAATGGTTACTGTTTTTAAGTATTTTACTATACTATGTAAATAACTTATTTTTTTCTATGTAATATATATATTACAAAATTCCGTAATGAAGTTACAAAATATTTTAGTATATTTTGTAAAAGAAATCACTATTATTATAATATTTTTATTTGTCCCTTTTATTTTATGAAAATATGTCTTCTCCAAAGTATATATTCATATATATATATATATATATATATATATATATATATATATATATATATATATATATATATATAATTAAATATTACTAAATAAGTATGATGACTTAATTTATATATTTTAACTAGTCTTTATCAAGGTGAATATTGGTTAGTGCTGCCTTGTTTAAGCATAGGTGATCAGTCCATGCCTAACTAAGGCTAGGCTATCCAACATCTGCCTTTGATAATAACCCTAGTATTTAAAAATAATCTTAATACTACTACTATTAATATATAATTATTTAATAATAAAATTTATCAATAATAAATAACTAAATAATAACTTTAAATAAAGTATACCTCAATATAATTTCTTCATCTCAATGGTTTAAAATATAGTAATACTATATTTGTAAATTAGGTAATTCCATATATAATCAATTGAATTTATATATACTGTTTTTCGATCAATGATGATAGAGCAATAAATATTATGAAAGGCTTGATTGATATATGTAATAATTATTAAGAGATATACCGAAATATAAATTTGAATATCATTATCTGAGCACATGATTGTTTTAAGATTACTTGTATAGAATAATTTAACAAAGTGGATTTAATATAAATAATTAAATAATTAAATCCGAGATTAGCGCAATCTTCAGATTTTGTGAAAATATTACCACAAAGTGATTGTGATCACAGAAATGATTTAGTGAAATCGAGGATCACACAAGCATGTTATAGTTCAAGAGAATTGAAATGCTTGTTAGGATTATTTTGAATATGATGGTTTTAATTCATCATATGGAACTTTGAATTGAATATGTAATGCGAGCAAGTTCCAACAATTGAACTCGGTTTAAACAAAATGAGTTTAAATAAGAAAGTTCGGACATGGTCATAACAGAAACCATGGATGCCAAAGAAAATTGAGTTTTTCAAAAATTTATTGACTCGATATTAAGAATCATCGTTTAACAATAATGCGGTTCACCGTGCCAAAATCAAGTCTAACTAAAGGATATTTGAGTTTGGATAAAACGATAAATTAGAATGAAGCCCTCCAGTGGAATTCAGAAATTAAACGAACCATATGCACAACAAATGGTGCATGTGAGGATTTACCAAGAAATGAAATGAATCAATATTCGCTACTATGAAATAAATCCTCCTGGTATGATGACCAATAGGGAAGTAGAAACACGAAAGTTAATTTATTATATGCAAAAGTCAAAATTTCAACGAAAGAAGTATAGGAACTTTTATCCGGAATTTCGTGTGATAACTGTTGTTAAGTGACATTATCAGGGAATATTGAAAAATGAAATAGGGAATTTGCAAAAGTATGTGACTCCTTTTGTAGTGATAAAAATTATGACTCTGATTAGTCTGTGCACTGATAGTGTGAAAACTTATTATAACGTACCTCAACGAGATTCAGGTTGCGTGATAGAGTGCTTTTTAGTTCTTTAGCATTGGTGTCATCTTGCCCAATTTATTTTCCAAAGGTCTTTGCCTTGGAAATTATGTGTGATATATTTCAACGACTATGGACGTTTTAAGTTTCATGTGTTTTCTTGTATCTTATCACAACTTTACATGCTTCTTACTTGCGTTAATAGTTTATGGTAATACTTTAGAAATTCTTTTCACTTTCAATGGTATCCCAACTTAATGGGTTTCTATTGTTATTATTGTCGCTTAAGTTACTAGGCAGATAATCAAATGAAATAATGTTTAATTTTGGAAAAGAAATTCCTGATAAAGAAATCTAGACACAGAAGCTTGTGCTTTATTCCAAATTGACTTTTGGAATTCCTTATAGATATACATATCTGTATAATCACATATTTCACATGCGGTAATATACATTTCCTTTATAAAGTCAATGTATTTATCAGATTCATATTTCCAAGGACCAGTCAGAAATCTGGTCAAGATATTATTTAGGGAAATTTTGTCACTTGGTTGACATATCATATACCATGTCTTACCCGGTACTCGCCGGAGAGGTAATCTCAGTATATCCGGACAAACTGGAGAGTCGGCTACTCTATACCCAGTTTTGCCGGAGAAAATTTTCTATTTCCCATAAATAGTATCTTTTCAAGATTTTATAGATGCCTCTTCTATTAGGGCTTTTATCCAGAAGCAAGGAAATTTATATTTCCATAACATTTCTTATTCTAGACCAAGTAGTATCAATGAGAATAAATAGCAATTAAGTGCTATTGCCTGCTAATCGTCATTCTTATGGCATACCAATATCTATTACATTATACTTATATAAGTATTTTATCTTGGAGTTTATATTAAGGCAAAATTCTTAAGTTCAAGTCTAAATATCATCCTGAGTGTTATCAGATAATATTAAGTTCCTAACTCTCCGTTTAAACTTAGGTATTATTACAACACCTAATTGCTTAAACAAGTGGCTTAGCTTATACTAAGTCATCTTTTCTTATGTTCAAGTCTACATGCTATCAGATGTGCTACCAGTTTACAGCAATCTTCTAACTCTTTTATATAAACTTAAGTATTATTATTACAACACTTATAGGCTTAAAACAGTGGCTCTTTGAGTTAGCTCTGATACCACCTTCTGTCACGACCCCCGACCCCACCCTGGACGGAATCGGGAGCCGCGAACAGTCCAGTGGTACCGGTGATTATTTTGAAAACGTTGCAGCGGAAATTTTATCAGGACCGTGAGTTAGGAAAAATATCAGAGTTTAGAAACACCGGATTTTATTTAAATAGATGGAATAAATTCCATGTTTTACAAAGGTAGCTTTTAATAAAAACAATATTTCTTAATTTGATTTAATTAATAAAATAAGCCACTTCTTGAAGTCCTTCAGTGCTGGATCCAATTCTTACTCCAATCTACTGTAATTACCTGAAACGCGTTTTAAAAAGGTTTTGTCGGCGGGAAATACTGAGTGAGTTCATTCAGGTTTTATACAAAACAGATTGGTTATAATTTACAGTATTAAGAGCGATTACAATGTTTCTGATATCAAACCAACTACCCACAGTACTTTTCACTCGACCATCCATTGGCTAGCCCATTTGTCCAATGGTGTCTGTGACTGTGGTCAGATCACCCCTTGGTCACCCGTTTGTCCAAGTGTGACGGGAAACAAGTAATGTATACAAAACCCCACATACCGGCTGTAATTTGGTGATTACAAAGACTTAATCCCTGTAATTATAACTTTGAAAATAACTTGGAGTTTTGTAAAACAGTTGATAAAAAGAGAATGACTCACAAACTGTGAGAAAAGAGTTTATAAAAGAAGAATGACTCACCAACTGTGAGAAAAGAGTTTATAAAAGAGGAATGACTCACAAACTGTGAGAAAAGAGTTTATAAAAGAGGAATGACTCACATTATAAGCATGCAGATTCATACGGGCAAAGTTTAATCTACAGATAAGCCTTGATATATTGCAGATTTATACAGGCAGAGCTTAGCCTATTGATTTAGCTTTGTAACCTAGTGCCCACAACTAGGTAGGTTACTTAATACAGCAGTTACGTCAATTCACGAGATTAAACCCTCACAACGATTAACAAGTGCAATACTTAATAATTCAACGGATTCACAACGAATAACAGAGCATAGTCCAAATTCGAACAGCACTCAAATATTCAAGTCGAAATCACGATGAATAACAAAGTATAAGCTCAATTTGAGCAGCACTCGGACAATCGTTGGATAGTTACAATCGATCGGACGTTGAATCGTAATAGCGATCGAGTTATACCCTGATTGCGACGTCGATTAGTGATCCGTATGTGTTAATTGTGATAAACAGAACAGAAATCGGTGCCTGAAGCGTTACCATACGATGAATGGGGTACTTATCTGTTGGTGTTGAAAAACAATTTAGAGTATGTTGGATTCAACCTTAGTTCATTCATTGAGAAGATCGAAGCACATGAACTTGAGCTGATGAAGATCAGAAAGATGAATGCTTCCAACGTTCAACAAGACGTTTCATTATACTACAAAGGAAGTTCTTTGGCAACAACGAATCTAAGCCCAAAGATCCAGACTGCTTTCAGTGCAGATTCAACATCTGGTGCTTCATCAAGTACATCAAGCAACAACAATCATTCACCATTTGCAAGTTATGAGCCAAATCCTAAAGTTCCAGAACAAATGTCTCCACAAAGCTCATCAAGCTCAAACAATCAGGGTTATGTTTATGGGATACAGTGTAACATTGTTGTAAACATAAAAAATGGACAAGAGTTACAGAAGCTGCTACAAAGCAACACATTTCACTGTTAGCTTCTGTTCTTGAATCATATGAGAGTTTGGTAGCTGGAAAGATCGGTAATCCAGACATGACAAAGGAGGATTACGGTCAAATTGATCCAGAAGAGCTAGAGTTGATCGATATCAAAAGGGGAATGGCAAGCTTGGTGAGGAGAGCTCAAAGATTTATGGAAATTACTGGCTGGAACAGTCTTTCAGGACCAGATCAAAAGCTTGGTTTTGATAAATCAAAAGTCACATGTTTCAAATGCAAAGAGAGGGGACATTTCAAGCGTGAGTGTCCGAATAGAGAGGTCAACAACCATCAAAATCCGTTCTCAAACGACTACTACAGACAAGCCATCTATCACAAGCCAAGTCAACAATCATTCACTCAAAGACCTCAGATCGAAAACAAGCCTGAAAAAGCCCTTCTAGTGAATCAGGATGATGAAAAAGTTGCTGAAGGTTTTAGCTGGGATAAGTATATCCCTGGCAGTGAGGGTATGGCAATGATGGCAGAGATTGTGGAAGAGCCGGAGTATGTTGTTGTAACAGAGGTTGTCAGTGAAGTAGTGTCTGAAGAAAGTTTGGCTGATCTTGAGGAAGTAGCTGCAGAAGTCTACTACTACCAATCGGAACAGGAGGTTTTTTCAATGAGCCAACTACTGGATTCTGTCCGCAATACGACGTTGAGAAAGCTCCTGTTGAAGAAATAATTGACGTGTCCAAAGAAATGAATGAAGAGACTCTAAAAGAAATTGCTGAGAAAGCATTGATGGGCAAGCTCAAAGAGGTAGAATCAAAATCTGTTGAAACAAAGTCTGTTGATACAGAGTCAGTGGAAAGTGTGTCTGTCGATACGGAGTCAGTCACAAAGGAGTCTGACGAAAATCAAAAAATGAGGAGAACAAACCAAAGGAGTCCGAGTCAGAGTCAGATGGTTTTGGTAAAACGGATGTTAAAATTGACAATGAAGAAAAGGTTTCTAAAAAGGTTGATTCAATTCATGAAACTCGATGAAAAAACTGTTCTACACCCTGCATGGAATGTCTCGAAAAAGACAAAAAGTTTCAAGAGTTGAAGAAATTTACTAATGAACTAAAATATGATCTCAGTGAGATAAAAGAAGTATATGACACTTTGGTAAGATCAATGAAAATGATTAAAAAAGAAAGTCATGAAAATGATAAAGCCACGAATTTGCTAAAATCAACTGTCATGGACAAACAGATGGAAATTAACATCCATTTAGACACAATTGCTTCTTTAAAAAGAGAACTTGAATTAATGAAAATCGAAACTGAGAGAGTTGATAAGAAACTGATGAGTTATGAGGCTTCATCATATGTGATCGATCAAATTGTTCCACAACAATCTGATTCGAAACCTGTCTTCAAAAGTGTTCCACCCCCAATGTGGAATCATTACACTCAAAAATATCCAGATGGGGTGGAAACTGCGTTGAATTTCAAATTGAGAACCATTGAGAATGAGTTGCCTGAGAATATTGATGTTACATTTTCTTCGTCCGACACTCATAATGAGTCACAGGTGATCAAAACCGTTGTTGACCAAGTGTTAGATGAAGAAAGTGATAACTCGGAGTTTGAAACTGTGAAAACTCATTTTGAAAACTCCATTTCTGATTCTGAAGAAGACGGCAACTTCGTAGACAAGTTCATACCAAAATCAGAAACTGTTGTGAATGATGATTCGATCATTGTGGTTTACACAATGAGCGGAACCGACAAACTTTATTCTGATTTTGAGTATCCAATTCAAAATGCTAGATTGTAAAATGTTGAGATGGTGTTTAAGCTGGTTGAGATTGACATTTCTGAAGTTAACAACAACAAATTTCTTTCCAAACTGAAAAAATCTTTTGTAACACAACAATCAACCAACCTGGGAAAGAATGAGTGGGTGGGTAATCATGGTCAGAACAAAAGACATGGTAACAACTTTAAAAAGAAGGGTGTCAGTTTTGAAAAGAAGATGGCTAAAAATGAGGTAAAACCAAAGGAAAAGTTGAATGATGTTTTTGTTGCTGGTAAAAACACTGTTGAAGAAAGGGACTATATATTTAGTCAAAAAGCCATTGACGATTTCAATGCAGCTAAGAAGTTGAGACAGGAGACCTACAAATCAACTATCGTCGAAAATGACAAAAGAATTTGTTACCGCTGCAACGAAATTGGTCACATGGCCAAGCAATGTGTGAAAAAGCTTGAAAAACCAGTTTTGCAAAAACCCAAACCTAGCGCTCCAATTGATGTTAAGGGTAAAAAACCCATGGTTTCCCCCGTTCGAATCTTGAAAAGAGGTGAATCTTTAAAGTCCGAAGAAAAGCCGAAATCAACATTTGAGATTGGCGAATCTTCGAAGACCCAAAAGACTTCAAAGGTTTATCCAAAGACGAAAATTTTTGAAAACCAATCATGGGTAGCAAAACCAAAACAGTCAGTTGAAGAGAAGAAGATGGAAAATGTTTTGAAAACTAAATCAAAAGTTTTTGAAAATGATGTTGAAAAACAGGAATTCAAACTTGACAAGTTGCTTGAGGAATTTCCGCCGATTAAAGAGGGAGATTTAAATTGAAAAGTCAAATCTGTTGTTCCAAATGTCATCTTTAACATACCGAAAGTTGATGTGTCATGCGATCTTGTGTTTGGTAGTGTTCCGCATGTAAAGAAATCATGGGCTTCATTGTTTGAAAGAATTTCTTTATTGATTGCAGGGGCTTCCGAGGTCAATAACCTCAAAGTGGATCATGGACAGTGGAGCGTCAATGCATATGACATGATTGTTGGCTTTGCTCTACGACTTCAAATCTATCAACGGAGGATATGTTGGATTTGCAGGGAATCAGGGTGGCAGAATAGTTGGTGAAGGAACTCTGACGAATGGTGTCGTCACGTTTGACAAAGTGAACTATATCATCGAATTTGAAAATAATCTGCTGAGTATCTCACAGATCTGTGACAAGTCTTTTACAGCACACTTTACTAAAAATGAATGTTTAATCATAAAACCTGGTTTTAAAATTCCTGTGAACATGGTGTTGATGCGAGCTCCATGAGAAAATGACTTGTATGTACACGATATGAGCGTCGCAACAACAACTGATCATAAAAAACAATGTTTTGTGACAAAAACAAAGGCAACAGAAAAGGAAACAAAAATGTGGCATCGAAAGATGGGCCACATTCATGTTAGGAAAATGAACTTTCTTGTACACAATGATTTAGTCGAAAGTGTAAATCTTAAAAATTTTCATTTGAATGATGACTTCACTAGATTATCTTGGGTGATATGTCTGGAGAGGAAAGATCAAACATTTGAATCACTGATGGTCTTGTTTAAGAAAATGAAAACGCTCTACAAATTGCCGATCAGGAGAATAAGAAGCGATAATGGAATGGAGTTCAAGAATAATCGCATGCTCGAGTTCTGTAATGAAAAAGGGATTCTTCATGAATTTAGTGCACCATACACTCCACAGCAAAATGGTGTAGCTGAAAGAAAGAATCGCACCTTGATTGAAACAGCCCGAATAATGCTTGCCGATTCCAAGTTGCCAATAGTTTTTTGGAGTGAAGCAGTTGCAGCAGCGTGTTATACACTGAATCGAGTCCTCACAGTGAAGAAATACAAGAAAACGTGTTTTGAACTTCTTCATCGTTATAAGCCGATTTTGAAGTTTTTAGAACCGTTTGGATCTCCGTGTACTTTTATAGATCAAGATGGAAAATTTGGTGCAAAATCTAATGAGGGTTTCTTTGTAGGTTATGCGAGCCCGCTGAAGAGGGTGTTTGTTCCGTGCCTGGGGAAGGTAATTCAAGTTCAGCATGTCGATTGTCAGAGATTTACATCTCCACCTCAACTTCCCGGACAAAGATTGCTGTTTGATTATGATAAACTCTGGGAGTCTTTCCAACTGCTGACCGAGCCAAGTGTAGAGGAACTTGTACCATTGTACCAACAACAACAATCTATGTCATAAGATCAGGTGCCAAGACCGTTGGTAGTTTCTCAACCCACCCAGGGTACTAATGATCACGAGGCAGGTCCAAGTGGAACGACACATGAAGCCCCAGAGGAACCAGCTCCATCATTTGATAATTCTGACGACTCAGAATCGGAAGACGGTCCGATTTTTCATGAGGAACCAAATGTTGCAGCGACAGAAGCTGTGGATCACACCGGTGATCAAGACATCACAAACTTGCAATCAGAAGTTAACGTGCCTGACACTGCAATGCCAAGAACTTTGTCTTATCATCCTTCAGAGCAGATAATCGGTGATCTTCAGAGCGGAGGAAAAACACGGGATCAGATCAACAGAGCACTTACTTGTTTTTATACATCTGTTGCTCTTTTACAAGTTGATTTTTCACTAAAGTGTTTCATCTCGCAGGTTGAACCTCGAATGTATAAGGAAACTTTAGCTGAAGAAAGTTGGGTGAAAGCCATGCAGGAAGAATTACAGCAGTTTGAGAAGCTGAGAGTATGGAAATTTGTAGATCTTCCTGAGAATCAGAAGCTGATAAAGACAAAATGGGTCTTTAAGTGTAAAAGAGATGATAGAGGAGTGATCGTAAGGAATAAAGCACGATTGATAGTACAGGGATTTAGTCAGCAAGAAGGCATTGACTTTACGGAAGTATATGCACCTGTTGCTAGACTTGAGGCGATAAGAATCTTCCTGGCATTCGCGTCCTGGAAAGGATTCAAAGTATACCAACTAGATGTCAAGTCTGCATTCCTATATGGCAAAATCAAAGAAGAAGCGTACGTTGGACAACCACCGGGTTTCACAGATCCAGTAAACAAAAACAAAGTCTATCTTCTGGATAAAGCGCTTTACGGTTTACACCAGGCTCCGAGAGCCTGGTATGAGACGCTTTCCAAATATCTGCTGGACAACGGGTTCATCAGTGGGACAGTTGATAGTACGTTGTTTACCAAAGAGGTTGCAGGGCATCTATTGATCGTGTAGATTTATGTTGACGATATCATCTTTGGATCGACAAATGATGATTTATGTAAAGAATTTGAGAAGGTGATGAAAAGGACATTTGAAATGAGTTCGATGGGGGAGATGAAGTTCTTCCTAGGGCTACAGGTGGAGCAGATGCCCGAAGGAATCTTCATTCATCAAACCAAGTACGTGAACGAGGTTTTGGAGAAGTTTAACATGTCAGAATCTACTCCAACGTCAACCCCTTAGCTCAGAATCACGGGATCTGTCCGGATGAGAGTGGAGAGAAAGTGGTCGAGACATATTATCGGTCGATAATCGGATCTTTGATGTATCTTACTGCTTCCCGCCCAGACATCATGTATCCGACGTGTTTATGCGCCCGCTATCAGTCTAGCCCAAAACAGTCACACCTGACAATTGTGAAACGCATTTTACGGTATTTAAAAAGCTGCCCAAGCACCGGCTTGTGGTATCCTAGATTAGGTGACTTCTCTCTCACAGGTTATGCTGATTCGGATTTTGGTAGCTGCAAGCAAAATGCTAAGTCCACCACTACAGGCTGTCAGTTCTTCGGAACTCGACTAGTCACTTGGCAGTGCAAGAAACAAACCTCAGTAGCGCTCTCTACGTGCGAGGCTGAATATGTTTCGGCCTCAAGCTGTTGCTCTCAGATCCTTTGGTTCCAACAGCAGATGCGAGACTTTGGTTTGCAGTTCTTGGACACGCCTATATTTGTGGACAATGAGGCAGCGATAAACATAACAAAAAATCCGGTTCACCATTCTAAAACAAAGCATATTGAAATACGACATCATTTCATCCGTGATTGTCACGAGCAGAAATTGATTCGCATTGAACATATACAGACCAATGAACAGAGGGCTGATTTTTACACCAAACCGTTTGACAAAAAGAGATTTAACTATCTTTTGAAATTAAATGGGATGAAAAATTTGTTTTCTGGGAGGGTTTTTGAATGTGAAGCCGAGGAGGACGGCGATCTGATGTGATCCGCGTCATGTTGTCAAAAGTTTTTGTACAGTTTGTTTTCTGTTTCTGATAAAACCAAAAACACAAAAATATGTTTTTGTTTTTAGGGGGAGAAAGTTTGAAGAAAAACCAAAAACATGATAAAATTTCAAAATCCAAAAACATTAAAAAACTAAAAAAGAGTTTGTGTAAAAAGGAAAATGATAATACATCAACTAGACAGATACAGTACGCTAAAGAATAGTATAGTTAAAATGCGTTAAACAGTCTTGCAAATGATGTGTCGATAGGTTTTTAGACATTCAGTAGATTTGTATGGATATAAACAAAAATAACAACTTGCTTTTACGTGGGGAACATCTCCAGGATATATAGGTAACCCCTGAAATCTCATTTGAAAGATCCTATTTCTGACATACTAGGTCTTTGTACGTGATGATATCTGGGGTATTATACCAGGACTTCTGATTTTGCGGAAGCAATAGCCTAGTCCTCGTATAATACTCTGCACAGCTTTATTCGTAAAGCCTCCCCTCAGCATAAAAAATGATGAAACATCGGAAAATGCTAATCATGTGCCGTTGTAAAAAAGATTCCCTAAAGGGAACCCACCGAAAGTCGAGCCATTATCTCTCTGTATGAACGGAAGTTCTAGCCTGAGCTCTCATGGCCTCGCATTCCCCTTGTACAGATATCATTAGTGTACACTCACCTGTAAGACTGAATATAGTGATCTGGATACGAGAGTATATTCTGAGGTGGGACACGCGTGAAAGTCAAGATCTTAAAACACTAAATCTGTATCCTGAACAGATTGAACTTTGTGTGAAAATTTAAGAGGATCAATATATCGACAATCAAAGCGAATTGTTTAATGCTGAAAATGAAATCTAAGCTTAATGGTACTCGTATCTTGTCGACTGCTGATATGATCCCCTAACACGCTCACAAAAATATTGTGTGTACAGTTTGCTGATTATCTAAAACCCAAAAAGATTGTTTGTTTGTTTAGCATTTTATAAAATCCAGAAAGATCTGCATTTCATCTTATTTTAGACAACAGACGTCGGGGATCAGATGTTCAAAGCCTTATGTGCTGAACATGTTGATCATGAGGGTTGGGTAAGCAGAAGATTGAAAAAGTGATTGGTAATTGTTTGAAAGTTCAAAAGTTCATTAACTTGAACTTAAAATTGTTTCAGAAAATCAGCATCTTCATAAACTGGTCAGCCAAGGTCATTAACTTGGACTTGGTAGACTAAACAGTTGACCAAGGTCATTAACTTGGACTTGGTTAACTGGGTGTGACTGTAAAATCTCGAAAAGTTAAAAAGTTTGAAAAATTTTGAAAAATTGCAATTTCAAACGAAATAGCTATTTCGCACGAAATAGCTATTTCGCTTGAAAACATGATTTCGTTTGAAAAGGACTCAATGCCTATTTCGCACGAAATAAGGATATCTATAAATAGAGGAGGTATTTCACTTGAACAGATCATTTATGTGATTTCGCTTCAAAAGCTCCTGTCCGGGGATTTCAAACGAAACTCTATTTTTTCGATTTTAAGTCGTTATTTTGCTCTATTTGTTACTCGTAATCTGATTTTAGTTGGCCTACTCAACTATAATCATGGGAAAGGTGAGAGATCTTGTTGGTTTAACCCAGATTTGACTGATTTTGTATGATCAACGATGAACGGGACAAATATCTTAGATCTACGGTTTGATTGTTAACTAAAACGGACTATAATCATATCTGTATGCTCGGATTATGTTATAGATCTTGTTTAGGGTATCAATTTGATCTGGATAACCTGTTTTCGTATGAAGTCGGTAGATCTGAATGATTGGACTTAGATCTAGGTGGATTTTATGGGTAAAATTGAAATTAAAACATACCCACATGCTCGGAATTCATTATAGAACAAACCAAGATCATCAATTTCATCATCTGATCATGTTGTATTCGAATTGTAATTTTGCCACTTTCAAACGAAATTACAAGGTATTTCGCACGAAATAACACTTTGATGAAAATGTCAATTTCACACGAAATAGCTATTTTGTTTGAAGTTGATTTCGTTTAAATATGATTTTGTTTGAAGCTGTTTTCGTGTGAAGTCAGGTTATTCCGTTTGAAATGATGATTCTGCATGAATTGTGATTTCTCTTGTAAATATGATTTCGTTTGATCTGTTCATTTCGCATGAAATGATATTTCGTTTGAAATGATTTCGTTTGAATGAGCTGTTTATGATGAAAATTTTTTAAGTGTTTGAATTGATTATCTGGTGTTGTTTTTCAGGCTTCAAATGTGATCTTTGATCCATTAGACAACATTTGTTGTGTTTACGATGAGGAGAAGATACCAAAGATGGCCGAATTCAAGAGTATTCTGGAGTTTATGAAAAGATTGCCAATTCAGAATGCTTTGACAAATCAACATCTGGTTTTCAAATCACACATTGATCGTTTCTGGAAAAACGCAACGTATGATGAAGAACACAAGACGATAAATTCAATTGTGAGCTTGAATGGCGAAGACAAACCATTCATCGTCACCGAACAACTTGTACGTGAAGTGATAGACTTTCTGGACGATGAAAAGTCTCCGACAAAGTTCCCAGAGAAGATGGTGAAAGGTTGCATGTTGCGGATGGGTTATAGAGGGCCACTGAACAAGGCTAACTACTTGAAAGCGTGTTTTTCCAAGCCTTACAAGTTTCTAATACATTTAGTGCTGCATGCTCTCAGTCACAGGAAGGGAGGTTACGATGTGATGAGGGACTATCAAATGAACATGGTCACAGCTCTCGTGTTCAATAAGAAGTATAACTTTTTAAAGATTGTTTTTCATTACATGGTAGAGAATATTACTTCAAAGAGCAAGACTTGGGTTTATCCACGATTTGTTCAGATGATGTTAGACCATGCTTAACCTAATTTGGATAGAGATGAAAACAATGATCTGTTGGAATTATTCTGCATGGATAATGAGTCTTTGAAACAATTGGCCAGATATCACCCAAACCATCCAGAGCCGTCAACAAAAGCTGAATTCTTTGGGTTTATTAAAGAAAAAAATTATCAAGATCCAGATCCGGTTGAACATCAAAAGTGGAGGAATGTTGAAGAAATGAAAGAAGCAAGTTATGCAGATGAGTTGAAAACACTTGCAAGCTTCAAAGAAACTAGAAACGAGAAGTTCTTGAAAGAAGAGAAAAAGAAAAGAAGCAGGAAGACAACTCCAAAAGTTCAAAAAGAGGAGGGTTCATCTTCTAAACCATAGAAAAAGCGTCAAAAGAAGGTTGTTGAAACTATACTTGTTGATGAATCTGAGGAAGAAGATGAAGCTGAAGCTGAAGGTGATGCAGAAAAAGATCAAGATCCAGTGTCTTCTAAGACTGAATAAATATTGAAAGTTATTGATTATGAATTAGATTCAGAGAAGGCAGTTGGTGACAATGAAGGTGACGATGTAGATAAAAATTCATCAAGTTCGTCTGAAGAAGAAATTGATGAAACAGAACGTGCGAAAAGAATTAAAGCTGAAATTGAAAAAGAGAAAAAGCTCAAGAGAAAAAGGAAAGAAGATAAAGATGGTGAATTGTACAATCCATCTCCTGAGCATGTTATAGATTCTCAGACACCTCCATCATCTGGTGGTAGGAAGAAGACAAGTGCCAGAAAGAGTGTGACTTCTCCAAAAAGCAGCAAGGAGAAAGTTGATTGTGAGATTGCCTAAACGCACACCGAAAACAAAATCGAGTCAACCACCATCACCACCACTTGAACCATCACCATCTCAATCACCACATAAATCACCTCCAAAACAACCTACACCACCTCAATCACCACATCTATCACCATTACATTTATCACCACCACATGTTTCACCACCACATCAAACACCAATTCAAGAACAACCGGTTTTCACTTCTCAGCAAATCTTTCAAACACCTCCATCCACACAACCACCTGTCCAAACAACTCCTAGATCTTCTGGATTCAGAAATTGTCCAAACATTCCAGGGAATATTCCACTTATGACATTGGAGATTTCAGTTTTGCAAATGATGAGCAAGTAAAGAAGTTAGAGAAGAAAATGGAAGAAGTTTTGGTTAAAAACAAAAAATTGGTGGATCGTGAGAAGAAATTGGAAAAGCGTGTTAAGTCTGTGGAAGCTGAAAATTCTTCATTGTTAAAGAAAGTTGAAGCTGATCAGGCAGAAATTGATATTCTTAAAGTAAAAGTTGCTGAGTTAGAGGAAGAGAAAGCACGCAGAGATGAGCAGAACACGTATTTTGAGTTAAAGAACAAAGAATTGGAAGCTGCTAAAGCAATGAAAGAACACGAGATATACATGACGAATAAAGTGGTAGAAAACTTGCTTGGAAAATCTGTTGAGCAGAGATTTGAGATTTGATATTGAGATGAAATATAAAGTCAAAGGAGTTGAAGGAACTTCTGAGGTTACTGAAAGATCAATTGTTCCATCCATTGTAGATGAATCTCCTATTCAGAATCCTCGTCCTATTACTGCTGTTTCCGGTATTTTTGAGGAAGATGTATTGATTGATGATGTTATTAATGATGAGGAAGATATTGAAGAGGATGATGACGAAGAGGATGATGATGATGATAAAGTTGATGATGCAGATGATGTATTCTCTGCAAGTAGTCACAGTGATGACGATGAAGACGACAGTCAAGGAGGTACAGGTGTTAAAGTCACCAAAGCATCGAATGAAGAGAATGTCGAAGATTATCTTCATGACGATATGAATGAAGAGCCTGAGGATGATACAGGTGAGGGGGAGAACGTTGAGGATCAGAATGTTGATAAAAGAGAAAAGTTTATTTTGCGTCTCGAGCCTGAAGTTGAGGAAGAAGAAATCAGGCATACTTATACCATGAATGATATTATCGAAATGACGCGTATTGATGATCGTACCTTTAAGTTTGACTTTGAAGAAGAGTTGAATGCATTTGATATAAATCAGCAACCCGACTATCAATACAAGTATGTTGAGGAAGCTGATAATTATGATCGAGTTGAGGTTGAAGACTGTAGCGACGAAGAGAATGTGAATGCTGATACTTCGAACTTTCTAACTCTTGTTGAATTTTTCAGTCAAGAGAACATCGATGAATTGAGAAGGAAAGTGGAAGAGTGTCTAAAGGATAAGAACTTTGATGGTACAACGAAAGATGCACAGAAGGAAGAAAGAAAGAAGTGGTTTAGAAAGAGCAATGAAAGAAAATTCAAGTGGCCATTAAAGTATTATAAGAGAGACAGGGATGTGTCACTCGGGGATATCATCAGTTAGGGATTCTTGCCTCAAGTTAATGTGTATACTACTCGGCGAAAGTTTGGTGTCCAATATTTTGAATACATTCAGGATATCATGTCCCTACCTTGGTGGGATGTTGAGGAATTATCGAAAGTGAGAACGTTTGATTATCTGGTAAGAAAGAATGATGTACCCATTTGGGGTTTGATGAAGTCTGAAGCTTTCAGAGGATTCAAGCACTGGAAGCCTCACTATCGAAGGAAAGTAAAGATAGTGGATCCTGAAACTGGAGTTGAAGAGACAATCTTGAATTTAAAGAAGCCGAGAGTGATCAAAAACATTCCGGTGCCAAAAATGGAACAAGACTTTTACAATGGTTTTGTATATTGGGTGTACAGTTGGTTGACTACTGAGGCTGTGATTACTTACAGAGTTGAAGCTGAAGTTAGATACATTCATGTGTATGATCCTCTATGGCTGGTGAACTGCTGGGCCAAAGACATTGAATGCTTGTTTGTTAACAAGATAGGATTTAAAGCTGAAGATAAAGACCAGGCTATGCAGTTTCAGAAAGTCATTTCTATTTGTTTACAGAAAGGGATTAATACAGAAAGTCAATGGTCATCTAAATGGAGAAAGATAGAGCAAGAAGAAAAGTTGAAAGCTGAGAAAGAACGAAAGGCTCGTGAAGACAGAGACAACATGCTAAGGCATACTTTGGTTCAAAGAATGGCTGATGAAGAAAAGAAAAAATTTGATGCGAACGAAAAGCTTAGGAAGATGTTGCAGCGAAAGCCTAAGCCGAGGGAAGAGAAATTCAATTCGTTGTGAAGCAAGTACTGAAGACCTGACTGAAGACTCTGGCAATATCCAAGGGGGAGTTTGTTGGTGCATATTGTCTATAGCCTATGTCTACAGTCTAGGTCATGTCGGTAGCATGTAGTAGGTTTTACAGGGGTCGAAAATGTAAATTTATATGTTTTGTAGTGATTTCGCACGAAATAGCAAGTTGCTATTTCGCACGAAATCAAGATGTGTTATTTCGTACGAAATAGCATAATGCTATTTCGTGCGAAATTAGATGCCTATATATATGGCATGTGTGCTTCTCATTTGGTACGAAATCAAGTGTGGTGTAACGAAGTGCTGTCGGATTTCTACCGTGTATTCAAGTCAATTATCAATGAGAAGCTTGTTTTAAGTGATATACTTTGTTTCTAGTCATTTCTTACACTGATTCTAGGCTGTTTGTTTGTTTTTGCCTCTCAAACAGTTCTGTGTTGACTTTAACCGACTCATTAGGTCGTAAAACGATCCTACAAAAATGATGATGCCACAACAATCAATTACTGCAAGTCAATGGGCATGCATAACGAATCAAAATCAAAGCATTCAGAATTTGTTATTAAGTGAAAGTGAAACGGGTAGCAGCAATCGCCCACCAAAGCTCAATCATATGAACGACTATCAATCATGGAAAGGTCGATTTCAAACTTATGTTCTAGGGCAAAACACCGAGCTATGGACGTGTTTCACTACGCCATATAACACAGCTCTTGAAGAAGCAGGATCAAATCCAACGACCTAAGCAAATATGCAGGAAAACAACAAAAAGGCATATGATCTGAAAAAGAAGGCGTTTGCTATCCTTACACAAGCACTCTACAAAGACATTTATCATCAATTCAGTTATTGTACTAGCACGAAAGCCTTATGGGACGCCTTGGTAGCAAGAGGAGAAGGAAATGCGGCTTCAAGAAAGACACGCCACGATTTGTTGAAAAAGGAATTTGAAGCATTTCATTCATGGAAAACGAAACATTAAATGATATGACAACTCGTTTTTATCATTTAATCAGTGAAATGTATTCTTATAATGTTATTGTAACCCAACAGGAAATGGTTGCAAGGTTTGCTGATGCCATACCCCCAAAGTGGAGTCCATTCATTGAATTGTTAAAGCATACAAGTGTTTTAGACACTGCCACTATCTATGATTTCATTCAGAGATTGGAAAACAAGGATGAAGAAGAAATCCGGAAAGCTAAACACATTACAATTCCTCAAAATCCGGAAATCTACCTTGGAGGTTTTAATCCTGCATCCAGCTCCAGTTCCAATCAGCAACCAAAACTACAAACGACCTTTGTATCCAATACAAGCCCCTTCCCTTAGTCAGCTCCTCAGGTTTTCGATCCAAGTGCCTATCTCCCACCACCACATCTTATGGCACAAGCTTATGCCCTTTCAAACCTCAATTAGATCCGAGTGCCTGGCTCCCTAAACCCCAACCTCAACCTCAAGCTTCCACAACTCAACCTCAGTTTAATCCAAGTGCCTATCTTCCGCCATCACCACAATCCCAACCACCACCACAAGCCCAACCACAACAAGCATGTTACAGTAACAACTTTCAGCCCCAAAACCCCAACATAGTCAGAGTTAATACTTCAAACCTTTCAAAAGTTAGTATAGAAGTTGCAAAAGAACATATGGAACTTCTCAACACAATGTTCAGTGCCTACTGTGGATTGGTGATGTGTGCAAAATGCAACATATAAATTACATCAAATGTGGCATAAAGCTAACCCTTTTTTAGTACTAATGTTGGAAAAAGTGTGTTTTTGTCTTCCTTTTGTATTTTCAGGATTAAATGAGCTCAAATGAACAAAAGAAACAAAAAGACAGCTAAATCTAACATAAATACAAGAAAAGGGATAAATGTGGCACGCCCGACCCCCGACAACATCTGCCCAAGCAAAAGCAAGAGAAAAGAAGGCTGAACACGCCCTATGCTCAATGAGCACGGGGGCGTGCACAAGTGTCTGCAGAAAAGACAAAGTTGTAGAAGCTTTTATCACCCACCACGGGGGTGTGTCCAGCGGACACGGGGCCGTGGTCAACTCTACAATTATTTTACTGTCTATATAAAATAAAAGATTTTCACCATTCGTATCTCCAAGGTCTATATGGAGATATGTTGGCTACCTGGTCGGGGGTTAAGGGAATGGTTTGGTAAGAGTCTTTCCTTGTTCAGTGTATAGATCCTGCAAGGACCTGTGTCAACTTTAGTAAGTCCTCCTTCAATACCCACTGGTATTGGATGGCGGGGGGTCCGAACTCCTTGATCCCCTTATATGTAAACTACTATTAAAACATTAACCCGGCTATTTAGGATTGTATCCCTGCTGACTCAAACTACTTAGCCGAGGGTAACGTCACCTTCAAAAGAAGGGCCTACCACATTACGCATTAATAACTTAATTAATTATCTTTCAATAATCCAACCCTTTAGGATTATATCCTTGCTGACTCAAACTACAGGGTTGAGGGTAACGTCACCTTTAAAAGAGGGACCTACTACTATAACTAAGATAATCTCTTAAAAAGTGCACAAATGCGGAAATAATCACAGGTTACACTAAACGTGAGTCGGATACAAGTGATTCATCTTGTCTATGTGTTTTTATTTTTATTTTTATTTTCAGCATTTTTAGTTTTTATTTTATAGTTTAAACCTTTTTCTAAACTTTTGATTTGATTAGACGTTGAGGATAAACAGGTACTAAAAGCTCTTGTGTGCTTGGACGACCTCGGTATCTTGCAAACACTATACTACGCTCACGATGGGTGCACTTGCCCATATGTGTGTTTGGTGTTACTAAAATATCGTGTTTTATAAATTTAAAACTTGACTAACATGTAAAAAGGGCTAAAAATATACATAAAAACCTATACCACCACACGCACAGCAAGTTTTTGGCACCGTTGCCGGGGACACAAGGATTTTAAGAATGTTAGGAATCAACAGCCTAATCGTTTTTTTCTTATTTTTCTGTTTTTTTAGGATTTTTATAAATTTTCAGCTTCTACAGAGCTCAGAACGGGCCGTGCCTGGTCGGACACGGATCGTGCCCAGCATTATTACAGGAAGTTTTTATTTTTCGAGTTACAGACAGTTGACCACGGGGCCGTGTCGGTGCAACACGGGGCCATGTCGAGCTCCCCAATAACAGGGATGCGGAAAACAATCACTGTATCTCCGACCACGAGCCGTGTTCATCTGAGCACGGGGCCGTGGTGAAACTTCTGACCAAGATTCTGTTTTGTTTTTATTGCAGGACTTGGAACCCAGGCGCCACATCTGAACTTTCCACGAAGTGTATGAGCTCAAGTTCTAGTAGAGACATAAAAGAACCTCTAGACGAACCCGAACGCTTTCTAAGAAAAAGACTTAAAGCTAAAAACGAAGAGAAAGTTTCGAGGGACCCACTTCCAATGGCGGACCAACGTACCCTCATGGATTACCTACGACCCACCATAGGTAATCTCGGCGCCGCTATCAATGCACCGAATGTCGAAGCCAACAACTTCGAACTTCGGCTGCATTTGATACAAATGCTGCAAAACTCCGCAAGCTTCCATGGGCTTGCGGATGAGGATCCCCATCTACATATTACTAACTTCTTAGAAATATGTGATACCTTTCGGATAAATAAATCGAGCATCAAACGACGCCATCCGCCTTCGAATGTTTCCATTTTCACTAAAATACTGAGCTAAGGATTGGCTTAATACCCTCCCAGTTGCCTCAGTAAATACCTGGGATGAACTAGCCCAAAAGTTTCTATATAAGTATTTCCCTACTGCTAAAATGGCTAAATTAATGACTGATATTAATACATATTCACAAGAGGATGGGGAATCCTTATATGAAACTTGGGAAAGGTTCAAGGAGCTACAAAGAAAGTGTCCTCATCATGGTCTTGGGGTATGGCAACAAGTATCCACTTTCTATAATGGGTTGTTGCCACACACAAGACAAACACTTGACTCTAGCTCCGGGGGACTTTTAGGTAATCGTCGCCCAAATGAAATATATAATCAAATTAAGGAAATTGCTCAAACCAATTTTCAGTACCACAGTCCCCGAGACAATAAATCTATTGCCCCGGGCGCCCATAAGGTTGACGAAAGCACATCTTTACAAGCTCAAATCGAGGCCCTTTCTTCAAAAATCAAAAAGCTAGAGATGGCAAAAACGACCTCGGTTATGGCTTGTGAGCGGTGTGGTGGGCCACATGAAAATTGGAGTTGTATGAAAGAATTGGATAATCAAACAGAAACGGTAAACTATATTGATAGTAGACCTAGGCCGTCGGGTCCTCCAACGGGTACCTACAACCAAGGATGGCGTAACCACCCTAACCTTGGTTGGAGAGAACCTGACAATAGTAGTAACCAACAAAATCTAAACCGACGAACAAACTTTCAACAACCAAGAAACGAGTCCCAAAATTTATCTCAACAACAAGGGGGACGAGAAAGGCTTGAAGATACCGTATCTCGCCTCATCTCCGACACCGAAAAGAAAAACTCGGATCGATTTCAACAACTGGAATCGAATTTTAGAAATCAACAAGCTAGTATTCAAAACATTGAAAAACAATTAAATCAACTAGCTCAAAATTTCTCCGAGAGACCACAAGGCGCGTTACTAAGTAATACCGAAACCAACCCAAAGGCGCAAGTACATCTCATCACATTGAGAAACCGTACCATGGGTCCCGAGGAGGCTCCATTACCTCCAACTGAAAAGAGCCGATCTAGCCAAACCATAACTCCACCAACGCCCCAACAATAGAAGGCTCCTCCACCAAATCAAGAGCCCACCAAGAATCCTCCGGTTTCGTACCCCGGTCAGTTAATTCGCCAAAAGACCAATGAGCAATTCGCAAAGTTCCAAAATTTGCTAAAACAATTGCATGTTAATGTTCCATTTATCGAAGTCCTAACCCAAATGCCTAAATATTCAAAATTTATGAGGGACTTCCTCACTCACAAAAGGAAAATTGAATCATTGCAATTAGTTAATTTAAGCGATGAATGCTTCGCCCTGCTACTCAACAAACTCCCGCAAAAGAATATTGACCCTGGAAGCTTCACAATTCCTTGTTCGATTGGGGAATCTCCCATTCGGAATGCAGTAGCCGACCTCGGGGCTAGCATCAACCTCATGCCCGCATCAATGTTCAATCGACTCGACCTAGGGAAAACAAGCCCTACAAAAATGAGCATACAACTCGCCGATAGGTCCGTCAAATATCCACAAGGTGTCGCTGAAAATCTATTTGTCAAAGTCGGCGAATTTGTCTTCCCGGCCGACTTTGTCATAGTAGATACGGAGAAGATACCTAAGTACCACTCATCTTAGGGAGGCCATTCCGAGCTACGGCCCACACAGTGGTAGACATGAATGGTGGAACACTGACATTGAGAATTGGGGACAAGGAAATGAAGTTCGGAGTTGGAAAGAGAGTAGAGGACAATGACCCGGTCACTTACATGAAGGTCATAAACTCAAGTTTGGATGATGCTCCCTGACGGTGCAGCATGGGATGCAAAACATCCCACTTGGGTAACATATGACCAGGCTTTGGGTCTAGCTAAGGACCCTTATAAACGTGGCACACCACGGAGGCATTCCGCGGAACTATCCTTATTTTAGTTTAGATTAATTTTTATGTTTTCTAGTTTAGTTTTAATTTTCAGGAATAAAACACACTCGGGATGATGAAGGATACCAAGGGAAAACTTGAACCGGTACCCCATGCACAAAAACAGGGCCTGCCGCAAAATTTTCTTCGTACAGCAAGTTCAGCACAGGCCGTGTCCAGCCAACACGGCCCCGTGTTGAACCATCTGCAGAAGATCGCCCAGTTCAGGTAACTGGACACGGGGAGTGTTCGCTGAACACGCTCCCGTGCCCAGGCTTCTGTTTCTTTTTAATGATTTCTGTTACTGACAACCTGAACATGGGGCCGTGCCCGGACACCACGGCCCGTGTCTAGTTGCCCAGTAACATTAAAATTTGTTTTTAAACACACTTTTACACATTCAATCAACCTAAAAACTTATTTTTGGGACACATTGAGGACAATGTGTAATTTAAGTGTGGGGGGATGCTAAAACCTTGAATCTTACAAGTCCTAATTACAAGCCTTACACAAAACTCTATTGGAACCGCTAAACACCCCAATTTTTTTTAAAAAACTTTTCATTTTTTTTACTTGTCTTGATTTAATTTAGGAATTTCAAGTTCTAAAAAGGTTATATTTTTTACAAATTTACTACCGATAGTGTCGTGATAAAAAGAACCAACATAAGAAAATTATGAAACGGCATGACAAATGTAGTTAAAATTTGATTATATATATATACTTGATCACATAAAAACCCATTCCAACAAAAAGTGAGTTTTGAGCCTTTATTGAGCATACAAATACACATCTTTAAACTAAATGCTCATTTTTCGTTTCTTGTGTGAATAGCCGCTTGGTTCTTACGACTCTAGAACTTGCCATGACGATACATTCCCGGTCCTTACCAACTTAAAACCAAGCAAGTAAATGATGGAGGCATCAGGACTAACCCTTTTTATTTCAACAACATTATTTTTCTTTTTTTTACCTCCTACCCAAAATCCCCCTAGTTAACCCATTTGAGCCTAAACCTTTTCATTTCTTAACCCAAAACAAACACCCTTTTACCCACCAAAACCCTTTTTCATTTTAAACCCTTTATTTTAGTAACAAAGCTCGGTTTTTCTTATGACTTCCTTATCAATATATATATATATATATATATATATATATATATATATATATATATATATATATATATATATATATATATATATATATATATATATATATATATATATATATATATATATATATATATATATATATATATATATACTACTTTAATAAGCATATATGAAGGGCAAGAATGGTCATTTGCCATTGTACAACCATTTTAAGCATATTATACAACCTTTAAAGCATAAAGGTGTTGAAAAAATCCTTCAACACGCGGAGCATCCTAATCGGATCTCTTTGACCCGTTTTACTCAAATGGATCCAATATATACTTTCTTTCACTCAATCTAAACCCTAAATTTATTTCATTCACATCCGCCCCCATTCTTCTTCTTCTTCTCTCTCTCACCAGACACGACGATTTCACTAGATCCGCCCCCATCCTTCTTTCTCTGGCGATTCCGACATCAGAACTACTGGGTTCAACTTCTTTTAGGGTTTCTTTCTCCGGTGGAAAAAAGATCCAGGTACTTTTTTTGCCAAATGTTTTCTTAGATCTATCGTACCACCGTCGACTTAGAGGTTGTTTTGTTTGTTCTGTTATAGATGAAGATGGAGCGGTGGAGATACCGTCGACTTAGATCTACCTTACCACCGTCGAGCCAGGTAATTTTTTTTTTGCTGAAATTTTTGTCAGATCTACCGTCATTTTTTGAGGATTTTTGATGAATATTGACAGATCTGAGGTTACACGACTAAGGAATATGAGAACCATAACTTTGCAGATCTGAGTTCTTAGATGAATATTGACAACCCGGATCTGGTATGTTTGTAGCTGATTATGTTTTTTACAGATCTGGTATGTTTGTAGCTGATTTACATGCTTATGTTACTGATTATGTTTGTTACAGATTTGGTATGTTTGTAGCTGATGATGTTTGTTATAGATCTAATGTTACTGATTAAATATGTGTACTTTTTGTTAAATTCAAACATTTTATGATATGGGTCTCGCGGTATGTGGTGTATTTTGGTCCATTTTATGAAATTACGAATGGGTGGTTCAAGATTTTAATAGGTTTCATTATCAGGGTAAAAAGATAATTGTTTGGATTATAAGTAATAGTTGGTTTTAGATAAAATGTTCATATAAAATATATATCTGTTAGTATAGTCTCACGACGATGATGAAAAAAATGCAGTTGAGATGCTGATATTGCTGTTACAGTCTTATGTTTATCGTAATACTGTCTTTTCCTGCTCAAGTTCTTGCATAAAATAGAAATAATAGCTTTGGGCTTTTTGTGTGGGAATATGCAGGAATCCAGTGTTGTTTACCCAGAGTTATGTTTAGTGCCTTGAGAAACCTTATTAATGGATTTTTAATAGAAAATAAATATTATTAGTTAATTACCAATTAAAAAGATTCAGTTGCTGATTTAAAGAAATTACGGTTACACGTCGAATAGACTGAACAAGTTAAACACGTCGAATGCACTAACGAACACTGATTCTTCTTTTGATTTGTGTAGGTCACCTGCTTTAGTTCTGGTTGGTTTCTCGAGCATGTCCATCGCAACTGAGACGAGATCCCGGCGGTCGATGGTGGTTGAGGTAAGTCTGGCGACTTTATTTTGATTTGTGTAGGTCACGTGCTTCAGTTCTTGTTAGTTCTAGCAACTGATGTAGAAATTTTGCAAATTTGGGGAATGTAATGATACTTCTAACAGTTTTGGTAGTGATTTGCCACGACAACAGTGACTGCCGGTGCTGGAGGCGAACTGCGGACGTCGGACTGGGATGGAGGATGATGGTGGCGCAGGCGAACTCCAGACTCGAAGGTTACAGGTTGCTTTTTACATCCAAACACTCCGTTATGTTATACGGTTTAAACTTAATGTTGGTTCGTAATGACAAAGCAAGAAAATACTTGACTGACATGCGTAGAAAGACACCGGTGTCTTTCCCTGAGAAGTTTCTACAAGCTGACCCATTGGCACTTAAACTATTGCAACGGCTATTGGCCTTCGACCCAAAAGACCGACCCACTGCAGAACAAGCTCTAGCTGACCCGTACTTCAAGGGCCTATTAAAAGTCAAGCGTGAGCCATCATGTCAGGCGTTTTCCAAATAGGAATTTGAGTTTGAGAGACGAAGAGTCACAAAAGACGATATCAGGGAATTAATATATCGGGAGATTCTAGAATACCACCCTCAGTTGCTCAAAGATTACCTGGCAAGCAATGATAACTCTGGTTTTGTTTATCCTAGGTTGTTTTTAATAACTTAATATTTAGTAAATTACATTTTCTTATCCTATTAGACTCTTTATTGATTCTAACAGGTTTCTTTTGTAACGTGTAGTGGCATTGGCCAAATTAGGAGGCAGTTTGCATATCTTGAGGAAAACGATGGGAAAAGTGGGCCCATTATACCTCCAGAGAGACGCTTGTCTTAATGTACGCGAGCCTCTGAAGCGTTTTCAGCTTCCCGGCCCACACGTACCAGAGGGAGCAATGTCGGCTCATGAAAATCTCAACTGAACCAAGAGCCCATCAAAGCACCTGGTGCAACCTGTCGGACAAATTGATCGGTGCAGTTTTTGGCATACCGTAAACCGATTTCCATCCTCTACAATGCATCTTGAATCCTGTCAGGATATCTTCTGGGATCGATCCGTAAATCCATCCAATCTTTCGAAGAAAGGGGTACGACATCAAGTTAATAGATATTCAGTTAAAAAGAAAAGTGTCAAATGGGTCAAACAAATTGAATAGTATATTCAAACACGTAAAACCTCAATTGTTTTACTAGAAACATGTGTTTATTATTATAAAAAATATATAACTTTTTAATCATACAAATTAATTATTTTATAATTTTGAAAACGTGGATAAAAGAATGTTTACTTGTCCGCCCAACGTGGTTTGACATGTATTGACCCGTACAAAAAGAATACATGTTTATTGTTTAAACACATAAAAGCTAAACTGTTTTACTACAAACATGTGTTTATTATTATAAAAAAACCAACTTTTTAATCATATTTGCATGTTAATTATTTAATAATTTTGAAAACGTATATAAAACAGTGTTTACTGGTCCGTTAATAGCTGGTTATTGAAAGTTTGAAACTTACATCGAAGAACACGACATTGCGATTAGCGTAACGATCGTTGTGATCTATACCGTCGAATCGTTGTGGTAACTGGACGTAACAGAGCTTTTTACCCAACTGTGGGTCCATTAAGAAGCACATAGCTTCTCTTATAGCTTTACAGAGGTCGAACTCTTGCTATTACGCTATCTATCGCTACAACCCTATTAGCGAGCCTAGACCTAAACGCTACGTAGCGCGCTTTAGCGATCGCTGCGCTTGCTATTGACAGCTGTGATCTCTAGCGCGCTTTAGCGATCGCTACGCTTGATATGATGTCATTAAATTTATTAGTTTTAAATTTGAATCATTTACTAATAAATTGGGTATTGTGGGTATGTATAGCAGTCTTTTGGAATTAAAGTTGGATATGGTGGCATTCCTGGGCTTTCAGGCGGAAGACACAGGTCGGCCTCTCAAGCAACAACACACTTATATTTCTGTTGCATGTTTTTAAGTCCAGCTTAACAAAGTGTTTTTTGTGGGTCAAATGGGTAGAAGAAATAAGACCAGCTAAAAGGGAATCAAGTGTGGTTCAAAGGTTTCCCTAAGGGAATTTTTTAATGCACAGTGTTATTGTAACATAGATGATTTGTAGTCTATTTAGATGCCTTCGCATTGATTCTTTTTTTTCGGGTGCATTGATTCTTTTTATTTCGGGTTTGAACAAGTACAAGCAGCCTAAACTTCCAAACTAATAAATAAATGCACCACAAGGTTAAAATTATATCTGGTAAAAGAAACTAATATATTTTTTTTTTACTTCACCTTGGGAAGCAGACATTCAGTCAATAGTTTGGTTTTACAACTCAAACTCAATGTATTTTTAATGTAAAAAAAGATTAATAATCTGACCCATCCTAATCTCAATAAAAATTACCAATTTTAGATCAATCGGTTTTGACCTGCACCTGCTTTATAAAAAATTAATACAAATCTATAAGAAGAAAAAAGTTAAATAAGACAAAATAGTAAGTAGTCAAGGTTATAAATGAATGAATGAGAAATAAATAATAAAAAATATAGAGATAGGTACCAGGGAGGGGTTTATGGTGATCTGAATGCTCTAATATCATTACTAATTAACGTAGACAGCTATAAAACTATATACACATTTGTACCTTTTATTTTAACTATGATACATAAGATCCTTGTATAATCATCTACCTTACCTTTTTAATCATTTTTTATACTCTTGATATATAAAAAAAATACATTATGCGGTTCTTATAATTTACATAAAGTTGGTTTTATGTTAAAGACGCACTTATATCGTCTCATCTATTAATTTATGGGGATATTAGTGACAATTCTAAAATACTTTTGATTACCTTAATTTCTTTAAAATTTAAATAAAAGAATGGAATATATTTTAAAATAAGAATGAAATATGTAAAACTTATTAGTTTATCATCTCTCTTTTTTCACTTTTACGCATGTTTTTTTAAGTTATATTTCATTTTATATTCAAATCCACAATAGAGGTCAATGCAATTCTCATTTCACCTTTTGTATTCATGAAAACTCTATTTTCAATACACCCATTATGGTTAAAATTAATCATACAAAATTTATGTTCTCAAATCCTTGGTACACACTACGTCATCAAGTTAACCATATCATTTTATAATGCACAACTAGGAGACTCCCAATATCTATTATGATGAAGAATGATGATCGATTTATGAAGATAAGATAATTGAGATGTGTAAAGCTTATGATAAAAATTGATCTCATCACACTGTAACTAACACGGTTTTTTGTTTTTAAATTACTATGCTTAAGACTGAAATTCCTTATTCATGGGTTCGTTATTATTTAATTGAAATTGTTAGGCCATTGCATAGATATGCTACACCGATGCTACGAATAAGAAAACTAACAACCGTGTGTATAATACGATATATCACGAGGTGATTAAAAAAGTAACAAAAAACGAGTAATGCATTGTAAATTGTCACCGCCGCCGCGTCGCGTGAGTTTCCTACACAACCCTAAACTATACCAACCTAAGTGATATGTTTCCCGCCGCATCGCGCGGGTAAACGACTAGTATATATATATCTATATATATATATATATATATATATCTATATATGATTATGATGATGAAGCCAAAAGAAATAAACAAACAAGTTTATCAAAAAGAACTTTTTTTGAAAAAAAAATTGCTTTATTAAAAAAGTTATAAAAATAAAGTCTTACGAAAACCGACGCTTTTTATGCCTTTCGCCTTTTTCTACTGACCACTAACCAAACCACCTACCTTTAACTCAAGCCTAACCCTACCCCCAAAAGTCCTCTTGATATTTACAAAGGCGTATAGTTAAAAAGGAGGAGGATTGATTGCTTGGTAAGCTTATGGTAGAAGTAAGTTCGATGCCGCTCTCGAGTGTTTCACAAAAATACATTTTCAGCCGAGTGTTGAGTGATCCCCCGTGAGGTATGTGAACTTGTATATAAATGGAATTTTAAAAAGGCATGTTATGCCCTAATAAGTAATTTATCTTGTGTAATGTTCTAAATAAATCATGACCAATAGGATTGTAAATAAAATAAAAATGAAACCTAATAAAGAATCTTGGAAATCCCGTGTCACACCCTGGCTTTTGCGGAAGCGTGGGTTTATTTGGTGTGACTTCTTATTACCATAGCAATTATCATAACAATGCTATATGAAATAAAACATATGATGTTTATCCATTCATCAAACTTTAAAGGTTACCATGACAACATTGTTTAAAAGTCGACACATCAAACCAAATACAACGATGACATAATGAAAACATGTTTAACGACATAACGAAAGACATGAAATAAAAACACAGTTTAAGACTTGTAACCCATCCAGGCAAGGGTCACACTTCCTAAACTCGGATGACATCATTATTCCCTATGCAGCTTGACGTGATTGCATACCTTGTCAGATCCACTAATTTCCTGAAATACATGTAGTTTGAAAAATCAACAAAAAGTTGAGCGAGTTCATGTAAAAGTGAGTATGAATAAACCTTTAAAGTATGTATAAAAGTCCTTGGTTTGTTGCAATAAGGAAAAAGAGATCACCAATGGGTTGCAAGGCCACTGGTATATGTAAGAAAGTGCAGGGAAACTCAAACCTAGCAAATTTGTTACCGGGCTTCGGCTGGAAGACACAGTCACCTCTATGGGCCACCCCGGCCTCACAGGTGTGGGCTCGCTACACCCAAATAGATCTATCACTCTTGTGTCCCTCGGTCCTAACAACGAGGATTAATGGCCTCAAGTGTTGTGCCCACCCCTCACATGATCTAGTAGTATAAACCCTCCCTACGCTAATCATACCATGTAAGTAAATGTTTGTAATAATTATCGCATGTTGATGCGTGTTAGTTTGTATATGTTTTAGATGTATATTTTAAGCCCTTTTTACACCTTTTAGCCAAGTTTTAAATTTATAAAACACGATATTTACTAACACTAAACACGCATATGGGCAAGTGCACCCATCGTGGACGTAGTATAGTGTCGGTAAGATACCGAGGTCGTCCAAGGACACAAGAGCTTTTAGTACCGGTTTATCCTCAACGTCTAATCAAATCAAAATGTTAGAAAAAGATTTTTAAACTAAGAAAATAAAACTAACTAAAATGCTGAAAAATAAAATAAAAATAAAACAGACAGACAAGATGAATCACTTGGATCCGACCCTTGTGTAGTGTAACCTTTGATTATTTTCGCACTTTTGCACTTGTTTAAGAGATTATCTTAGTTATTGTAGTAGGCCCCTCTTTTGAAGGCGACGTTACCCTCAACCAAGTAGTTTGAGTAAGCAAGGATACAATCCTAAAGGGTCGGATTATTGAAAGATAATTAATTAAGTTATTAATGCATAATGTGGTAGGCCCCTCTTTTGAAGGCGACGTTACCCTCAGCTAAGTAGTCTGAGTCAGCAGGGATACAGTCCTAAGTAGCTGGGTTAAACTTTTAATAGTAGTTTAACTTATGAGGGGATCAAAGAGTTTGGAGCCCCGCCATCCAATACCTTTGGGTATTGAAGGAGGTCCTACTAAATTTGACCCAGGTCCTTTGCAGGATCTATACACTGAACAATGGCAAGATTCTTACCAAACAGTTCCCTAAACCCCCGACCAGGTAGCCAACATACCTCCATATAGACCGTGGAGATATGAATGGTGAAAATCTTTTATTTTATATAGAAAGTAAAATAATGCCAAGACACCACTGACAAACGATAAGGAATAATCACCTTCAGCATAAGAAACTAGTAATTAAAGTCATTAATACAAAACCAATTAAAAACTGCAAAAGATAAAAAATAAAAAGTATTACACTAAACACTTGTCTTCACCAAGTGATGTAAGAGACTTAGGCAAACATGGCCTTTGATTGTCAAGAACTCTTTCCATCAATCTTGGATCCCGAGACGACTCACACTCTATGATGGACAATGGATGATGGTGGTGGATGATGGTGTTGTGATGCTGGTGGGTGGTGGGTGAAGTGTGAGAGAGGTGGTGTGCCAAGGGATGAGTTGCAAGAGCTCCAAACACTCCTATTTATAGGCTGAACAGAAGCTCGGGCACGGCCCCGTGCTTGCTGGGCACGGCCTCGTGCCGGCTGGGCACGGCCCCGTGTCCATCTGACACTTTCTTTTTTCATTAATTGTAATTCGCAATTACAATAAATGCGCCTGCAGCAAGTTGACCACGCCCCCGTGTCCGCTGGGCACGGCCCCGTGGTGGGCAGTAGAAGCTTCTATAGGTTTGTCTTTTCTGCTGCTTCTTGGGCATGGCCCCGTGCTCGCTGAGCACGGGGCGTGTTCAGTCTTCTGTCTTCTTTGTTTTGCTTAGGAGGATGCTGTCGGGGGGTCGGGCATATCACTTTTGTTCCTTTTCTTGTAGTTTTGTTAGATTTTGCTGTCTTTTTGCTTCTTTTGTTATTTTGAGCTCTTTTAATCCTGAAAATACAAAAGGAAGACAAAAGCACACTTTTTCCAACATTAGTACTAAAAAAGGGTTAGTTTTAAGCCATTATTGATGTAATTTATATGTTGCATTTTGTGCACATCAAATACCCCCACACTTGAATCTTTGCTTGTCCTCAAGCAAAACTCTTTATAATGTGGCTTTATTCACTCCCAAATGGAATGGGTAGAAGAGAAGGTTTTTGGGCTTGTCATAGAGTGTCGGGAATTCCAAGATTATTTAGGTTTTATTTTTATTTATTTACAATCCTATTCGTCATGATTTATTAAAAACGTTTCATAAGATAAATTATTTATTAGGCATAGCATACCTTTTTAAAATTCCATTTATATACAAGTTCACATACCTCACGGGGGAATCACTCAACACTCGGCCGAAGGTGTATTTTTAGTGAATCACTCGAGAGCGGCATGGAGCTTACTCCTACCATAAGCTTGCCAAGCAATCAATCCTCCTCCTTTTTAACTTTATACCTTTGTAAATATCAAGAGGACTTTTTGGGTGAAGGGTTAGGCTTGGGCTAAAGGTGGGTGGTTGGGTTAGTGGTTAGTAAAAATGGCGAAAAGCGTAACGAACATCGGTTTTTTCGAAAGACTTTTTGTTTTTTAGCATTTTTTTTAGGAAGAGTCATTAGAAAACCGAATGTTGTTACTAAAATAAAGGGTTAAAAATAAAAAGGTTTAGGTGGGTAAAAAAAAGGTGATGGTTTTTGTTATGGGTGAAATTCTGAGCCCATATCCTGAGAAATATCTTAGATTATATCTTGGTTATATGATATCTGTTCACATCCGGGATGCTGATTCAGGATATTGGTAACATCCTGAATGGTATCCTCAGGATCACTAACGGATTATGTGCAGGTACGTGGGTTAGAAGCTAGCAACGTTCACAAGGAATCATTTTGCGGAAGACTCGGTCCAAGTCGTTCGAATAAAGACGTTGAAGCCGCATTACTCGGTCTACAACGTTTACAATGGAATATTCGGAGCATCCCATATTTATAGGAATTTTCGTTTGTAATTTGTTACTATAAATAGGTGGGTATACCAGATCGAATAGGACATCACATCAACACTCACTACACTCTTACACTTGTTCTCTCGCAACTTTTACTTTCACACAAAGCATTGTAACACTTAGCGATCTGGTCAATATCCTGCACTGTATCCTGAAGTTTGAAGCAATAAGAAGAACTAGGCAGCTGCGATTGTCAGCTCCCGAGGTTTTATGCCAGCGATCTAGATTGATCAAGGGCTTTCCTCGTACATCTCGTGTCATTTCCTTTACTTTTTGCTCATGGTTTGATCATAGATACAACTCAATATCCTGAGCCGTATCCTGAAAACTGTTTTTACAAACAACATAACCAACATATTTTCAATACACTTTTTAGCACACTACCTCACTTAACTAATTTGATCTCTAAATTGCTTCGGTAATTTTTGACCAAAACAATTTGGCGCCCACCGTGGGGCAAGTGGTGCTATCTTTACTAAAAATTTTTGTGAAATCGCTAATCAGTTTTCTGTTTTCAAAACTTCTTGCCACATTATTTGCAATGGCCACAAGATCAAGCATGAGCTCCTCCACTGTGTCTGCTACAACTTCTGCTACTACTGGTTCGGTGCTTCCACCACCTCCTCCAAGGATGCAAACTTCTTCACAACCTCAGGATGTTATCCCTACCCGGAGTGTTCAGGGATCTGCTCCCGTTTTAGCTTCTAATGATTAAATTCTAACCTTATTTGGAAGTGTGCAGGAACAAATGAGACATCAACAGGAAATAAACCAAATGCTGTTGAGGGAAATACAACTCCTGAAGTCCGGCTCGAGCAGATCTGCCGAGGATATCGTCACTCCACTACAACCCAGAACTTTGAACTTCAGTTTGGTTGTGTACACTGAGGATAACAGGGGGAATATTGTGCCCAGCCTTCCTTAGAATCATACTCCTGAAATACCCTCCTCGGTCAGGATGTCAACCATGAGGAGCTCAGGATATGCTTCAGGATATCTCGGTTTGTGCATCCTATTTGTGATGCTGAAATCCCAAGATAGCCACAGGATATCTCGGTTTGTGCATCCTATTTGTGATGCTGAAATCCCAAAAAGAATCCAAAATCCCAACATGAAGCTTTATGATGGAACCACGGATCCTGAGGAGCATATTGCCCAGTATAGGGAACGGATGGAAATCAATCCTATCCCTCCGGAACTTAAGGAAGCGTGCTTATGCAAGGGTTTCGGCTCTACCTTAACAGGATCAGCCTTAAAATGGCTGTTAAATGTTCCTCCTCACTCAATTACTTCTTTTGCTCATTTGGTTAACTTACTTAATAGTCAATTTTCTTGCAGCCGGAGTTTTGAGAAATTAACCAGTGATCTTTACAGGATAACTCAAGGACCCTAGGAATCCTTGAGAGACTATGTGAATAAGTTTAGCCGGGAATCCTTGGATATCCCGCACCTTGATGTCGCAACAGCTGTGCAGGCTTTCAAGATGGGATTGCAGAAAGATTCCCAATTTTACCAGGATCTTGTGATGAATCCCTGCAGGAATCTGGATGAAGCTCGTAACAGGTCATTGAGATATATCAGGCTGGAGGATGATAAGAAAATGCAAGAGAGGATGAATGCATCCTCAACATATGAATCAACTAACAGGAAGTCAGAATCCTCATACAAACCATACCGCTCTAAGCCATATGGTAGAAATGATAAATAGAAAGTGAATGCTGTCGAAGACGAGGATCCCGAAGAATATCCTGAATTATCTGAATATTGCTTTTCTGTTAACATTCCTGAATTGATGTGTGCCATGCAGGGTTTAGGAGATAAGGCTAGGTGGCCTCGAAAGAATCAACAAAAAGTTGATTGGAAAGACAAGTCAAAATGGTGTGCCTTCCACGAAGATTTCGGACATGTAACTGAGGATTGCATTGCCCTAAGGAAAGAAATAAGCTATCTTCTGAGCAAGGGGTATCTGAAAGATCTCTTAGGAAGAAAGAAGAATAAGGGTCAGGATACTGAGAAGGATCCTGAACGAGCAGCCTCACCTCCCGCGGATGCCAAGATAATCAACTTCATTTCGGGAGGATGCGACATTTGTGGGACTTCGTATTCGGCGGCAAAGAGACATGCAAAAGAAGCTAAGGCTGAAAGGGTAGACAGACCTGTCAGGATGACTACCCTCACAACTGACAAAGTGATCACATTTGATGCTGACGACAGGGATACTGTCCAGGATCCTCATCATGATACTCTAGTAATAACATTATATGTGGCTAACCATTTTGTACGCAGGATATTGGTTGATAATGGCAGCTCCGTCAATATAATCCAACTAGAGACTCTGAAGAGAATGAATGTATCTCCGATGGATATCACTTCAAATTCCACCGTGCTTGTTGGGTTCAGTGGAGAGGCTAGGAACACAGTGGGAGAGATAAAGTTACCAGTATATGTTGAAGGAGTCAACTTGATACAACGTTTCTGCGTGATGGATTCTCTATCCTGCTATAACATCATACTGGGAAGACCATGGATTCATGATATGAAGGTTGTGCCATCAACATATCACCAATGCATCAAGATCCCTACCCCTTGGGGAGTTGTCAAAGTCGATAGTGATCAGCAGGAGGCGAAAGAATGTTACTCATATTCAATGAAATCCTCGACCAAGCCTAGTGCAGCATAGCAATTAAAGATGCGGGCCCAGGATATCGTGGAGGATCCGGAGCAGGGTGAGAAGAAAATTATCCTGGATCAGGATAATCCCGATATCTCGGTGCTCGTAGGAACCAATATCCCTCAGGATATTGAAGAGCAGTTAACTAACTTTTTGAAATGCAGGATCTCAACGTTTGCATGGAAGCATGAGGATATAACAGGTATATCCAAAGACATTATCACTCACAAGCTTGGAATTGACAAGTCTTTCAAGCCTGTCCAGCAAAAGAGAAGGAAGTTTGCTCCAGAACGAAACATAATTATTCAAGAAGAGGTTGAAAGACTATTGAAATCCAAGATGATCAGAGAAGTCAAATTTCCCAAATGGCTGGCAAATGTGGTAGTGGTTCAAAAGAAGAATGGGAAGTGGAGAGTTTGTGTAGATTACACAGACTTGAATAAGGCTTGTCCTAAAGACCCATTTCCTCTTCCTCACATTGATGCAATGGTGGATGCTACTGCCGGGCATGAAATGTTGCCCTTCATGGATGCATCCTCAGGATTTCAGCAGATTCAAATGGAACCTTCTGACCAGGAGGATACTGCCTTCATGACACCAACATGTATTTATTGTTATATGGCTATGCCTTTTGGTTTGAAAAATGCAGGTGCAACATACCAGAGATTGTTAAATATGATGTTTAAAGACAAGCTGGGGGACACCATGGAGGTATACATTGATGATATGGTGGTAAAATCAAAGAAAGCCCAGGATCACCTCCAGGATATTAAAGGAGCATTTGATATCCTGGACCAATATAACATGAAGCTAAATCCTGCTAAGTGTTATTTCGGAGTGGGGGCAGGAAAATTTCTAGCATATCTGGTGACCAAAAGAGGAATAGAGGCGAGCCCGGAGCAGATTAAAGCCATCTTGGATATTAAATCACCCTCAAATATGAAAGATGTTCAACGATTAACAGGGAGAGTGGCAGCATTAAACAGATTTATTTCAAGATCCTCAGAGAAATGCAAAGAGTTTTATGATATCCTGAAAAAGAACAGGAAATTTGAATGGGTGAGAAGCATGAAGCAGCCCTGCAGGATTTGAAGCAATATCTTTCAACTGCACCTCTACTGATGAAGCCTGAGAATGGTGAACCACTATCCCTATACCTCGCAGTATCAGGGAATGCTGTAAGTGTCGTCCTTGTAAAGGATCCTGAAGGTCAGCAATATCCTGTTTATTATGTTAGTAAAAGTTTGTTGAATGCTGAAACTAGGTATTCTCATTTAGAAAAATTGATACTAGCATTAGTTATGGCATCAACGAAGCTTAGACATTACTTTGAGACACATAGGATTCATGTTAAAACAAATTATCCTGTCAAAAATGTGCTTAGGAAACCAGAGATGTCAGGCAGGATGGCCAAGTGGTCAGTGAAGTTGAGTGCTTATGACTTAGTGTATGAACCTAGAAATGCCATAAAGTCTCAGGCTTTAGCTGACTTGTGACATTCAGGATGAGGTAGACCTGGAAGTCCAACAGTTAGAAGAATTTTCAGGATCCTGGACGTTGTATACTGACGGTGCGTCTAATGTAAGAGGAGTAGGATTGGGAATACTACTAAAATCGCCATAGGGGGACATATTACCTGTCACACCCCGATTTCCACGTGTACCACCGGTGGGCCCGGTGGGGGATTACCGTGACGTAGTTGGCAACAATATAGTCAAACCACACAACATATAAATGCACAGCGGAAGCATAAAGATAAATATATTTCAACTATCGAATGTAATATCCAAGTATCACAATCGTCGAAATATAATCCACAGGGGATCAAAATAAGATAGAAAAATAATTGTTCAACAGATATTGGCATCCCAAGCTTGCGAGACTCTAACGATGCTAAGGAGTGGCCAGGCTATTACGTGTAGAACCTGCATTAATCTTTTTGGGGAAAATACGTCAGTTTACACTGGTAAATACATTCAACCGACACTTTTGTAAAATGTTTAATAAAATTGATTTAAATGCACAAGGCACAAACTCTTTATAACTTGGGATAATTTATAAGTCAAATCTTGTAAAAGAATTACATGTTCACTATGCGTTCGGTCGCCCGGGTCGTGCCGGGTTTAAGGTTAATAGACACACCACATAGCATAAAACCGTGGCGGGAAAACCAACGGCTATACCTCTATAATTATGGACACAATGTCGGGTGTACGCCTACACCCGCGTGTCAAGGTCGTTGCCATTTCGTAAAATGCTGCCAAGGATATCCGGGACATGGTCATTAAGCTCCCAAAGGCGTAAAGCCAACAAAACCAATTTTTAAACGGCTCACATTGATAATACCCAACTACTAATGAGTTGGGGTCAATTGCCCGACCAAGCGGTATTTTAAATACCGTAACCCAAGCCCGTATAATGGAAAATAATTTAAAAGTATTTACCTGAGCAAGTAATAACCTCAATCAAATAAATGCAAGTATCTTTTACTGGTCTCCTATTCTGGAACGAAGGTTTAAAATTGCCTATTAGAATCCTAATGGGTCTTTAATTTAGCCTTAGCTTAGACCGGTCAGTTTCAAAGGATAATTTCGGTTTAATCGCGTGAAAGGCGAAAACCGGGAATGGAATGTGGTTTGGACCCATCAAGTTTGAAGACTTGTTTTATATGGGTAATATAACCACACTCTGAATTTTGAGGTCAAAACAATAAAGTTTGACCCGTTTCGGCTAGTTTATGTAAACTAGTTACATAAACTGAACCGTGCGCGCAAAAGGCGTAACGGGTAACCGTAAGAGTCATACACATGTTTCCTAAGTCAATATGCTTTAAAGAGGTTGTGGTATCAGTAGGATACCTTCCATAATGCGCGTAACGAGTTTAAATCCATTATATGCCCCGTAGGGGTATTTCGGTCATTTTAAAGATTATAAAAGAGGTTTCTGAGTTCTATAGGAAATATGAGTTTTCCGAACAGTTTATCAAGTTCAAAATACTTTATTTATTATTTAAAATCAGTAGCAACTGGAATCGGGTCAAAAGACCATGTAGAACTCAAGTTATGTCCGAAAAGGGTATATTCGGTATTTACCGAACCGATGCCATAACCGCAGGTTATGAGCAGGTTAAAAATTAATAAAAATCTTTAAAAACCCCAAAATATTATTTTACATCAGTGGGTAAAAGGTTTGGTGTCGAAATTTGGGTTTAGATAGGCTTTACGCTAAATGCGCCGTTTAATTACTAAAGTTTCCGTAATTGCGCTATTTAGCATAACTCCTATTCTAGACCTCGGATTGATGTGAAATTTTAGGGAAATGCTTAGAAATCAGTAACTAAGGTTATTGTCCTTTCACGTGTCCAAAATTCTCGTCTTAAAGTAAAAAGGGCGTTACGGTCAACTTTTAAGCATTTATCGGAAATGTGCTAAAGACTCGGACAAACAACGAACCGGTCACAGAGGGTTGTACCATCATGTAACCTGGTCCTAAGAGAGTCCTAAGGCATATCTAATTCATACCATAACGGGTCAGAACTGAAGTCAAAGCAAAAGTCAAAGTTTTGCGACTTTCGGCTCCGAACCGGGTCAAAACAGTAAATTGTCGGATCAAACAAGCTTAGACTAGTTAATATACTTATTATCATGTTATATGAGTGTTTAAACAGGTTACACGCTATCTACATTACTGATTATGCATAAAATCACAAAATAGCATTCTGTTGACTTTTTCTAAGCAAGTTTGACTCGACATTCGGACTAGTTAGAGTGGGAATCAGAGGGTGCCCTTTTAGCGGTTTAATGCCCACATGATTACCAACATATAACTACCTTTGATTCGACAAACCACTGGACCATTTGTGATTTGTCATTAAGTCAATCGTTAATTACGTCGGATTGACTTTTAAGCTATAACTATGTAAAAACTAAACCACAAAGGGTTAGGCACACTTACAGAAGGTTGGTACACGACCAGAGATGCTAGAAGAGTGTTCTTGAGCTCCAGATGCGATCAAGAAAGCAGATTGAGGTGTGTTTCTAAAGTGTGCACAACAAGGTCTTTTATAGTGAAATTTGGAGCTTAGGATCATTACAACTAAGGCTACAAGGGTTCCTTGATCATCAACATGTGTCCCTGAGTGCTAGGGGTCACTTAGGGGGCGCCCATGCTGCCATAATTGCATTCTAAGTCGGTTAAAACAGCAAACAGTGCTCCTGTCCCCGTATTCTGCATCTGGGAGGCTGACGCGGCCCGCGTAAGAGTGGTCAGCCTACCTTTACGCGGGTCGCCTGAATCCTATTGTCAGAGCCCGGATCCACACTGCCCGCGTGGCCCGCGTAAGCTCCATCAATTCTTCCACGCGGGCCGCCTGAGGCCTGTTTTCCAAGATTTTCAAATCTTTTGTAATTATTGCCCTGGCCTTTCGGTTTCGAAGGGGTAACTTTGCGTTTTGGACCTCGTTTATTTACGAATAAAGGCCTCGAAACTTTTACCCAACTTATTAACCCCTGGTTAATTTATTATTACCCGAAAAGTCTTAACTTTCAAAGTTTGACGCTTTTAACCCTTATTAACGAATTCGATCATAACTTTCTCGTTTTAAAACGGAACGTCGCGAAATTTATATCGCGCATTCTAGTGAGTGTAATTTACCATTACAAAGCTTCGGGTATGCCCAAAGGTCACTCAGAGGTGTAACTTAAACATGTTGACACATTTGGCCCCTGTAGTTTGTAATTCCTCACTTTCTTCCACAATTCGTTCCGTACGATCCATGATTCATTCGTTTGAAGGTACGAGCATGATTTAGGGGTACTGTACAGTATATTTATCCCTCGTTGACATTTTTAACCTTCGAATTCACAAACTTTCAATGTTTGTCAACTTTAGTCCTTTATTTAGTATTTAACACCAGGTGTAAACCTAAGACACGTGTCAATACATTATTGGACGCAAAATTTCGAGGTGTCACATCCTCACCCCCTTAAAAGAAATCTCGACCTCGAGATTTATTGAAATAAATAAGGATACTTTTCTTTCATCGTGGACTCTACCTCCCACGTGTATTCGGGACCCCTAGGGCATCCCATTTCACCTTCACAATTGGTATATACTTCCTACGAAGTTTCTTAACCTGTCGATCCTCGATCAACACAGGTTTTTCAACGAACTTTAAGCTCTCATCAATGTGTACATCTGTATGCGGTATAACCAGTGATTCGTCAGCGAAACACTTCTTCAGGTTACAGATGTGGAACACATTGTAGATACCACTGAGCTCCTCCGGTAAGTTTAATTTGTAGGCAACCGATCCAACACGTTCGATTACTTCGAAGGGTCCAATATATCCCGGGCTTAGTTTGCCTTTCTTACCGAATCGCATCACCCCATTCCAGGGTGATACCTTAAGTAAAACCTTGTCGCCTACTTCGAAATTGAAAGACTTACGCTTCAAATCTGCGTAGCTCTTCTGCCTGTCTCGGGCAGCTTTCAATCGATCGTGAATTTGGACAATCTTGTCCGTTCTTTCAAATATTATATCAGGTCCTGTCATTTGGACATCTCCAACTTCTGCCCAACAAACGGGCGTTCTATATTTTCTACCATATAGGGCTTCAAAAGGTGCAGCCTTAATGCTCGACCAAGGGTAGGTGGTTATCCCAACTACCACCTAAGTCGATCGCACATGCACGAAGCATGTCTTCCAACGTTTGGATTGTACGCTCACTCTGTCCATCTGTCTGAGTGTGGTAAGCCGTACTGAAGTTCAAACGTGTGCCCAAGGATTGCTGGAAACTTTTCCAAAAGTGTGACGTGTACCTGGTATCTCTATCAGAGATAATAAACACAGGCACGCCATGAAGGGCTACAATCTTGTCTACAAACAACTGGGCTAATATATCGGAGCTATGAGTCTCCTTTATGGGTAGGAAATGTGCTGACTTAGTCATTCTATCAACTATTACCCATATTGTACCGTTTCCCGTCTTTGTCTTTGGCAACTTGGTGATGAAGTCCATCGTCACCATTTCCCATTTCCACTCGGGAAGTTCAGGCTGTTGTAGCAAGCCCCACGGCTTTTGATGGTCAGCTTTTACTTGCGCACAAGTCAAGCATTTTGCTACATAGGTAGCTATAGACTTCTTCAAGCCTATCCACCAAAAGTTTGCCTTCAAGTCCTGGTACATTTTGTCAGCACCACGATGAACGGAATATCAGGAACTATGGGCTTCCTGAAGGATAACGTCACGAAGACCTCCATAAACAGGAACCTATATCCTTCCATTCAATCTCATAATTCCGTCTTTGCCATAGGATAACTGCTCTTCAGTTACCCCTAGCTTTTCCTTTGGATAGTTAGCTTCCAACACAGCTTCTTTCTGTGCAGCTAACAATCGTTCATTCAGACTGTTCTTGATTTCAATGCTCTTGGCATTGATCCTTATTGGCTTCACTCTTTCTTTCCTGCTCAAGGCATCTGCGACTACATTGGCCTTGCCTGGATGGTATCTTATTTCACAGTCATAGTCGTTCAGAGTTTCCATCCAGCGTCGCTGCCTCATATTCAAATCTTTCTGATTGAACAGGTGCTGGAGGCTTTTGTGATCAGAATAGATCACAAATTTAATGCCATACAAGTAATGCCTCCAAAGCTTTAGTGCAAATACAACGGCACCCAACTCCAAGTCATGGGTGGTGTAATTCTTTTCATGCACTTTTAATTGTCATGAAGCATAGGCAATCACCTTGCCCCTTTACATAAGCACACAACCCATACCGGTGTGCGATGCATCACAATATATGACAAATTCTTCCATCCCTTCCGGCAATGTCAACACTGGAGCATTGCTCAGCTTTTGTTTGAGGATATCAAAAGCTTCTTGCTGCTTAGGGCCCCAATTAAACTTTATACTCTTCCTAGTTAAAGAAGTTAGGGGTGCAACAATTCTTGAGAAATTTTCGATGAAGCGTCTGTAGTATCCTGCTAGACCTAGGAAACTGCGAATCTCCGTAGGTGTCTTCGGCTCCTGCCAATTCATGACAGCTTCAACTTTAGCGGGATCCACTTGGATACCACGCTCGCTGACTACATGTCCAAGGAATTGGACTTCCCGTAGCCAAAATTCACATTTAGAGAATTTGGCATAAAGCTTTTCTTGATGGAGCAATTTAAGAATACATCGAAGATGCTTCTCGTGGTCAGCTTGACTTTTGGAGTAAATGAGGATGTCATCGATGAAGACAATGACGAATTTATCCAAATAAGGCTTACAAACGCGATTCATGAGATCCATTAATGCGGCAGGTGCATTAGTGAGCCCGAAACGCATCACCAGGAAATCGAAATGGCCATATCGAGTCCTGAATGCAGTCTTGTGTACATCTTCGTCCTTGACCTTCAATTGATGGTACCCTGACCTTAGGTCAATCTTGGAAAAGTAGCTCGCTCCTTGCCACTGATCGAATAGATCGTCGATCCTAGGCAAAGGATACCTATTCTTGATTATAACTTTATTCAGCTCAGGGTAATCGATGCATAGACGCATCGAACCATCTTTCTTCTTGACGAACAGGATTGGTGCTCCCCACAGAGACGAACTGGGTCTAACAAAACCTTTGGCTAGCAGATCGTCTAGCTGCGTTCTTAATTCCTTCATTTCCGTGGGTGCCAATCAATAAGGTGCTCTCGCAATAGGCGCGGCCCAAGGAATGATGTCGATACTGAATTCCACTTGCCTATCTGGTGGCAAACAGGCAGTTCTTCTGGAAACACTTCAGGATAGTCAGAGATGACTGGGATGTCTTCAATCTTTGGTTTCTCCTCCCCAATAGTCACCTGTGCCATATAAATGACACATCCTTTCTTCAAACATCTGGATGCCTTTAGCATAGTTACTTGCGCAGGCAATCCATGTCGAGTATCTCCTTGGATGGTAAGTGGTTCTCTAGACGAAGTCTTGATTACCACTTGTTTCTTGTTGCAAACAATCTCGGCCTGGTTATGCAATAACCAATCCATACCCAACACTACGTCGAAACCAGCGAGTTTAAAGGGTAACAGGGATAAAGGAAATGAGTGATTCCTAATGGATATAACACATCCATCTAAAACAGTTGAAACTGTTCCCATAGTCCCATCAGCTAGTTCTACTTCATATTTCACATTCAAGGTTTTAACAGGCAATTTTAATAACTCGCAGAACTTATCATCCACGAAAGATTTATCTGCTCCAGAATCAAATAACACTCTTGCGAATACATCATTGATAAGGAACGTACCGATTATGACGTTGTCGTTCTGGATAGCCTCTTTAACATCCATCTGAAAGACCCTCGCATTGGTCTTTTTCCCATCTTCAGTCTTCTTCACTATCTTCGGGCAGTTAGTCTTGATGTGCCCTTTCTCATTGCAACTATAACAAGTTGCATCCTTGAGTTTCTTGCACTCAAGAGTCCTATGCTCAGAGGACTTGCATATCCCACACGGCTTCGGTTGGGATTTCTTTTCAAACCTGCACCTTCCAAAATGGTGCTTCTGACAGACCTTGCACATGGGCTTATCGCCCGACTGTCGATCATTCTTTTTGTTCTCTAACCCCCTCTTGTGGTCATGATTTCCCCGGCGCTTCTTGCTAGATCTCTGTGAATCATCATCTTCACGCTTCCTCTTCTCACTATCAGCATTTCTCAACGATCTCTGTCTCACTGCATCTAGTGTTAGAGACAGAGATATATCTGCCATGGATCTGAAGGTAGCAGGCCTAGAAGCCTTCACGCAAGCTTTTATTTCTGCGGCCAAACCCCCAATGAAGCGCGCGATCCGTTTGGGTTCCGGTGTCACTAGGTACGGAACCAATCTCGACAGAGTGTTGAAACTCGTGAGATAAGCCTGGTAGTCCAGGTTTTTCATAACCAGCAATAGGAAATCAGACTCGATCTTTTCAACCTCGTGCTGAGGGCAGTAATTTTTTTTGATGAGAGCAATAAATTTCTCCCATGTCATGCTATACAAAACAGCCTTCCCTGAGGCCTGAACCAAAGATCTCCACCACGCTAGGGCTTCACCCTTGAATGACTGGGATACAAACTTCACCACATCCCTCTCAGCACAACCACTTATGTCCACAACTGTGTCCATTTCGTCTAACCAGGTCATGCAATCCACAGCTGTCACACCCCCAAAATCCCACACGCGGAGTACCACCGCTTGGGAGCGTGACTGACTAGGATCAAGCCATCAATCATATCAAACATAGCATTTAATAATAATAAAAGTAATTAAGGTAGTTCATCATGACATGATTGATGTTTCAAAACCAAACATTGTTTATGTAGCGGAAGCATAGTAATGTAATCTCAAAACAGTTTAAGTTCAGATGTCGTTCATGATCCAAATCCCACAACGACCTGCTCCTCCCTGTGCAAGCTCCAAAATGTACCTAAGGTCCTGCAAGGCATGCAGCAAATAATCAACAAACTAGTTGAGCGAGTTCACAGAAAGTAAGTTCATAACATAGTGCATAAGTATACTAGTGGGGGCTTCCCATACTAGTGTGTACTAAAGGTGGGGGCTTCCCAAACCTTGTGTTTATATTATCGGTGGGGGCTTCCCACGTTTATCCTTACTAATGAGGGCTTCTCATTAGTGGTACTTACTAGACTAACTTCCGACCATGTGTTCTTCTTTACCGAGAACAGGAATAACGTACAGGGTCACGTAGGCTTTACGTGACGTGCCCTTCCCCGAGGACATGGTACGCGTGGGGGCTACGTAGGCTTTACGCAGCGTGGCCTTCCGACCCGGAAGCCAGTAGATGGTATTGGGTTACGTAGGCTTTACGTAACGTGTCCTCCCAACCCGGGAGACAAATGGCAAACGTACTGGGTTACGTAGGCTTTACGTAACGTGTCCTGACTAACCTGAGGACGATGGTCTATAGTCTAGAGTATGCGTAAGTACGAGTAATCCTTTTCCAACATATCCAACCCAATTCCCAACCCGGGAATCCCATGCCTTGGCTGTGTGAACTCACCTTGGTTTGCTCGGCAGATACACAAAGAGTACAGGTAGCAAGTAAATGGTCAACCACGTCCTATCACGGTTTTTATACAAGTCAGGTCTTGACTAAGGTAATACACGTGTGCATCACCTATGTTAACACGTTACTATCATGTATGCATGTGAACAGGTAAGAGCATGGAATTAACATTCAACCAATTCATATAACAGCCCAATCCAAATAGTCCAGATTCCCAATCGGCCCAAATAGTAAACGCATACTGGTCCAATAACAAACAGTCCACAAATCCAATCATTTGGCCCAACTGATTGGGCCCGTGACAGCGAAGGCCCAAAAACAGTGTACGTGCAAAGATGGTCTCGAGTCGCAACCGGCGATCTCGAGTCGCAACAGGGGATTACGAGTCGCAACAGCTGGTTACGAGTCGCAACAGGTGGTCTCGGCTCGTCATGGTCCGGTTACGAGTCGCAACGGGACTCGCAACCATGGTTCCGGCTGATGTTGTTGTGGTCTCGAGTGGGGTACCGACTCGCAATCCGAGTCGCAACTAAATGTGTAACTGATTTCCTGATTCTAGTCAATTAAACTCCGTGATTTCAGCAAACATATTCAGCAGTTTCGGAAACAGATCAAACACAGAAAATTAATCAGTTTTCATATCACATTCAACCTGTTCATACTCATCACCAAGAACAACAATCGGACCAACCTACCACCCTAGACCAAATCAGTTAACTATCATGTAACATGCCATGGAATTTCGAGATTATAATATCACAGCCGGTTTAATCAACGACATCAGAACTAATCATCATATAACCAAACATACATGCAACCGATTTCATGTCAAGTAACCATATAGCCTAATCGTTCATGTTAATCAAGTATCTTATATCATCAAACATGACTATTATAAGCACACGCAACAAAACATCAACAACCAATAATCAAACACTAACCGATCGGATTGAACAAAAGGGGAAAGTGAGCCGAGATCCTTGATCCGAGTGATGGTTGTTCGCCGTCGGGTTCCAAGCAAGCCGAGAGAGAGAGAGAGAGAGAGCAAGTAGGGTTTGTGTTGCTTTGTGGTTGCAAAGATTGTAAAACTAAAACCCTAAGATGTGTATGTGTATATATACGTAGAGTAGGTGTGGGCCGAAACCCCACATGGGTCTCGAGTCCACCATGTTGACCGAGTGGGTTGTTTTTGTAATGATTTACTAATCGGCTCAAATAGTAACATATGCAATCACAATAAATCACGTAACATGTAACATTCAATCAATCAATATAATCACGTAATCACACTAGTTCAATGGTTACACGTAATGTACGAGACGGTAAAGTACGAGTTGTCACATTATCCCCAACTAATTGGAAATTTCGTCCCGAAATTTGGTATGCACTCACTGAGGAAGCTAGGTAAATTCAATCGTTCACTGGTTTTTCCTGGGGTGTCACATCCTCCCCCCGTTGATCTGGAATTTCGTCCCGAAATTCCGAAGTAGTAGCTTCAGCCTCAGTAGTGGTAGCATTGGTTTCGAATAACTGGGGGTACTTTTCTGTCATCCTGTCTTCGCGTTCCCAGGTGTACTCTGGGCCACGTTTGGAGTTCCAACGAACTCGAATAAGAGGGATTCTCTTGTTTTTGAGGACCTTCACATCCCGGTCCGTGATTTCAACTGGTTCCTCGACGAACTGCAACCGCTCGTCGATAGTGAGTTCCTTAAAAGGAATGATGAGGTTTTCATCTGATAGGCACTTCTTTAAGTTCGACACATGAAAGACATTGTGAACTGCCCCGAGTTCAGCTGGTAGGTTTAACTTGTATGCTACTTTGCCAATCTTTTCTATGATTTCGAATGGTCCGACGTACCGCGGATTCAGTTTGCCCCGTTTGCCAAAACGTACCACACCCTTCCAGGGTGAGACTTTTAATAAAACCCGGTCCTCGACCTGAAATTCCAATGGCTTTCTACGCTTGTCCGCGTAGGCTTTCTGACGGTCACGTGCAGCCGCCATGCGTTGTCGTATTTGTGCAATCTTTTCTGTGGCGTCCACTACAATCTCTGGACCCGTAATCTGGCTATCCCCCACCTCTGCCCAACAGAGAGGTGACCGGCATTTACGCCCGTACAATGCCTCAAATGGAGCGGCTTGGATGCTGGTATGATAACTATTATTATATGAGAACTCCACCAAAGGGAGGTGCTTTTCCCAGCCGTTGCCGAAATCGATAACGCATGCCCGAAGCATGTCTTCTAGAGTTTGGATCGTTCGCTCAGACTGTCCATCCGTCTGAGGGTGATATGCTGTGCTCATGTCTAATCGTGAGCCAAAGGATTTATGCATCTCTTGCCAAAGCTCTGACGTGAATCGTGCGTCGCGATCCGAAATGATGGATGTGGGCACCCCGTGCCTCGAAACAACTTCTTTGAGATATACGTCTGCGAGAGTGGAGAACTTATCCGTTTCCTTTATAGGTAGGAAGTGTGCAGACTTAGTGAGTCGATCCACGATCACCCATATCGTATCGTTCCCACGCTGGGATCTAGGTAGGCCTGTAACGAAATCCATGGAAATTTCTTCCCATTTCCACTGAGGTATCTTAGGCTGCTGAAGTAGGCCAGCTGGTTTCTGATATTCAACCTTGACTCTCGCACAGGTCAAGCATTTTCCAACGTACGTAGCGATGTAGGCCTTCATACTAGGCCACCAATAAGTAGTGCTGATGTCGTGGTACATTTTATCCGACCCTGGATGTACCGAGTAGCGAGACTTGTGAGCTTCGTCCATCACAAGTTCGCGTAGACCGCCATAGAGTGGGACCCAAATACGCCCCGTTACATAGTAGGCGCCGTCTGCCTTCTGTTCCATTTGTTGTCGTGAGCCGCGTAAGGCTTCAGCCTTGACGTTTTCGGGCTTCAATGCTTCTGACTGAGCATCTCGTATCTGTGCAGGAAGGCTAGACTGTATCGTAAGCTGTAGCGCTCACACGCGCTTCGGTAAGGTGTCCTTTCGACTAAGGGCGTCAGCCACAACATTGGCTTTGCCTGGATGGTACTTGATGGCGCATTCGTAATCGTTTAGTAGTTCAACCCATCTTCGTTGACGCATGTTTAAATCCTTCTGCTTAAGAATATGCTCGAGACTCCTGTGATCGGTGTAAATCGTGCACCTGGTACCGTACAGGTAGTGTCGCCATATCTTAAGTGCGAAAACAACAGCTCCCAGCTCTAAATCGTGCGTCGTGTAGTTCCGTTCATGAACCTTTAGTTGACGAGAGGCGTAGGCAATAACTTTATCCCGCTGCATCAATACGCAACCCAGACCCTGTATTGATGCGTCACAATATACTACGAAGTCATCTGTGCCCTCTGGCAATGAAAGAATAGGTGCGCTGCATAGCCTATCCTTTAGATACTGAAAAGCAGTTTCCTGCGTGTTGCCCCAACGGTAGGTGACACCCTTCTGTGTCAGTAGTGTAAGCGGCTGAGCAATCTTCGAAAAGTCTCTAATAAACCGTCTGTAGTAACCTGCCAGACCCAAGAATTGGCGTATTTCTGTCGGTGTACGCGGTGCAGGCCAGTTTCTGATCGAATCTACCTTGGATGGATCGACATGGATCCCATCCCTGTTCACCACATGGCCTAAGAAGTGGACTTCGCGAAGCCAGAAGTCGCATTTTGAAAGCTTGGCGTACAGCTGTTCCTTCCGAAGGAGTTCCAAAATAAGGCGTAGATGCTGCTCGTGTTCCTCCTGACTCTTGGAGTAAATCAGAATGTCGTCGATGAAAACAATGACGAACTTGTCAAGATAGGGTTTGCACACCCTGTTCATAAGGTCCATAAATACAGCAGGCGCGTTCGTTAACCCAAATGGCATGACGAGAAACTCGTAGTGACCATAACGAGTTCTGAATGCAGTCTTGGAGACGTCCTCATCCCGGACTCTCAGCTGATGATACCCTGACCTCAAGTCTATCTTGGAATAGTAGCACGACCCTTGATCTATGCGTGGAAGAGGATAACGGTTCTTCACCGTTACCGGATCATCAGCAATAACTCAGGCTTCCAGATCATACTTCCAACCAGCAGGATCCCTCCCTCAGCATATAGGATCCTTCGCTAGCTCAGGAGGATACTCGGGAGCGCAGCAGATTCAAGGGTTCTGGCCATTTCAAGGATCCTCGCATGTTCAAGGATCCTCTCAGGTTCAAGGATCCTTGTAGGTTCAAGGATCCTCTCAAGTCCATGGATCCTCTCATGTTCAAGGATCCTAGCAGGTTCAAGGATCCTCGCAGGTTCAAGGATCCTCTCAGGTTCAAGGATCCTCTCTGGTCCAAGGATCCTCTCAGGTCCAAGGATCCTCTCAGTTTCATGGATCCTTCCAGATTCCCGGATCCTTAAGGAGTTTGCAACCAGGGAATTCAGATATCCATCAAGGAGATTTTATTCCAATGCAGACCATTGCTTCTACTAGTCCTTCAATCATCCCAGAGTCTCAACAATATGGATTCACATCCGGTGTTCCTAATTTAAACCCAGTGGGAGGTAACACTTTCAATAATTCTTATACCACTAACCATGGCCTTATGCAGGATACAGGTATCAATCATGCCATGGCTAGGGAATTGCAAATGTTGAAGGATATGATATCAAGTGTTCCAGGAGTGGTCAAGCCTATCCCGGAGATTGCAGGTGGGAGCCATAAGATATCTCGTTCTGCACCACCCATCTGTGATGCTGAGATACCCAAGAGGTTCCATGTGCCAACAATGAAGTTATATGATGGCTCAATGGACCCTGAAGAGCACATAGCACAATAGAGGGAAAGGATGGAGATCAATCCCATCCCTGAAAGGTTAAAGGAAGCATGTCTGTGCAAGGGATTTGGATCCACCCTTACTGGATCGGCTCTTAAATGGCTGCAAAGTCTTCCCCCTTACTCTATTACCTCGTTTGCTAATCTAGTTAACCTGTTTAATAATCAGTTTTCTTGTAGTAGAAAATTTGAGCGTTTAACTAGTGATTTATATAGGATAACCCAAGGTCATAATGAATCATTAAGAGATTATATCACTAAGTTTAGTAAAGAATCCTTAGATATCCCTAACCTAGATATAGCAACGGCTGTTGAAGCCTTTAAAATGGGATTGCTTAGGGATTCATTATTCTATGATAATCTTGTTATGACACCTTGCAGGAATGTAGATGAGGTAAGAACTCGGGCCCTTAGGTTCATCCGGCTAGAGGATGACAAAAGGATCCGGGAAAGATTAGCAGGATCCTCAAAGCAAGAGAAGCAAGGATCCTCATTCAGGAGCAACAAGTTCAGATCCTACAACAAATCTGATAACGAGAATGTGCATGCTGTAGAACAGGAAGAGGATGATGAGGATTATCCTCCAATTTCTGAATACTGTTTTTCTATTGATAACAACGAACTAATCCTTGCGATGCAGAATCTAGGTGATAAACCATGTGGCCGAGAAAAAATGACAAACCAGCTGCAATTAAAGATAAATCAAAATGGTGTGCATACCACGAAGATTTTGGTCACCTCACAGAAGAGTGTATCGCATTGAGAAAAGAAATTGGATACTTACTGAGCAAGGGGCACTTGAAAGAATTATTTGGGAGAAAGAAGTCAAGAACTCAGGATCCTGAAAGGATCCCAGAGAAAGCTCCAGCCCCTCCTGTGACAACTCGTATTTCAGAACTTACCGTTGTACTTAATGTAACGAATGTGAACATTGTGTGCTAATCCGATAGGTTGATTTAATGGATGGTTACGAGACTTATGTTGTATTATGCAAATCTTTGTGTGTATATTTATATATATATAATTTGTATTAGGGATATAAATTGTGTAATTAGTAAAACTTGGATCGGACCTCTTGCCAAACACACCCAACCCGAAATATTTCCCCCACACGAAAACACCCTCACCGATTTGGTTGAGGTACGGGCTTTGGCCCAAAGGTGTTCGACTGGCCCAAATATGTGTTTATGTTATAGCTACAACATCGTATACAATAGAACTCACTTGGAAAACCCTAGAGTACTTTTCTCCTATTAGCGACGGTAGTAGACCCCCCCATCGAATCAACAACATCTTGATTAATAGCTGGTACGTATGTTACTTCTTCATAGTTTTGAAGTTATATTACTTCTTGATTGTTTGTTTTTGCTATGTATGCATGAACTCGATTAATAGTAGTATGTATATATGCGGCTTAGTGTTAGCATGTGAAAAGATGTTTGATCGGTGACGGAATTAGTGGCCCAATCGGTTTTATCCTACATCAGACCTCAGTGGATTCATTGTCATAACTGTCAATTACAAACAAGGCTTAGTAATATCTTAAATGGATTGACGGTTGTTGTCAGTCATTATAAATTGGAAAAGATGTAGCATGTGAACAATTTTAGTGCAACAATACATTGCCGCCCACCAAAAAGAACCGGCCCAGTAATCTTTTGAAACCTTAAACTATGGTCGGCCATTGGGTTTTAAATAATCCTTTTGACAACTTTAAACAATAATCGGTCTAATCATGTCTTGTCTTGGGCGGCTAGTTTTGTTTTCACTCTATGTGCATAGCCAAGTTTTATTATATGTGTGTAGTATAATTTTCAAACCTACCAAACAGTTTGGTCCAATAACATTTGAGGTGGTACTAAGTTGTCGGCCACTTTACATTGAATTATATAAGGTTTCATGGAAAATTGAGGAACTTGTATGATTGGATGGTGATGGGCGGCTAGTAGAGTACAAAATAAATCAATTGTCAGTAGGTTGCAAAGAAGTCATGTGACTTTGGGCGGCCATAAATTCCGATTGGTAGTTGTGGGCGGCCCTTTAAGGGTATTGGTTATTATATCGGCCCTTTAAGGGTGTCAACTGAATTTATTAAGAAACTATTATTTTGTTACTGTGATGATATTAACGAAACTGGACTTTAATTTCGCCAAAGGGGATCTTGACGAAACAGAAAGTGTTTCGCCAAGGATATGTTGACGTATTAGAGGGGTGTTTCGCCAAGGGTAGTTGGCGAAACAGAATGTGTCTCGTCAATTATGTGTTTCGCCAAAAATCCTTGTTCGCCAACTTGGTTATTTTTGCACAGTAACATGATTCAACCCTGTTAAAAGCTAACTGGATTATTTAACCGCTGTTAAGTGTCGTACATAACTTATGTGATAACGACTACATGCTGGTACTTGTATGATTACCTATACGTGCACAACTTGGATATAAACTGATTGTGTATATGTGCATACTCTAGGACGTGACTGATTTATTTGAGCACATACTTAGCATACTGAGCAAACCCAAGGTGAGTTCACACAGCCAAGGCATGGGGTTCCCAGGGTGGGAATGGGATTGGTTTACTTTATTGTACATACTCAGTTGATTGAACCTAACGATAGAACTACGACTAGACTAGTAACACTTATTGAACTGATCTTCGCACACCTGCCAAGGGTTGGCCGCGATATTATGACTGACTTCGCACACCTGCCTTTGGAAGGCCGCGAACTGAAATTTACTAATCTTCGCACACCTGCCTGGGAGGCCGCGATACAGATAAACCTAGTCTAGAATACTCGGGACGAACATCCCCTAATATCTTCGCATACCTGCCTGGGAGGCCGCGATGGAAACTGATACGATACATGACCAAACGAACGAACATACTACTACTCACACTATACTATTACTGAACTGTTAACTGTGAACTCGCTCAACTAGTTGTTGACTCTCTGCTTCATGCCTTGCAGGACATTAGGTACATATGGAGCTTGCACAGGGAGGAACAGGTCGTTGTGGAGCTTGGGTCGTGGATGTTATGTTACACTTTCAACACTTGAACTATTTACATACATTGGATTCTCATTATTACGCTTCCGCTACTTAAACTATGTTTTGTTGGATCATCAATCGTATTGAATGGTTGGTTTACATTTATTATACTTGACTTTAATTATATGTTCGATATGATTGGTGGCTTGGTCCTGGTCAGTCACGCTCCCAAGCGGTGATACTCCGCGTGTGGATTTTGGGGGTGTGACAGATTGGTATCAGAGCCATTGGTTATAGAGAAGTTGGTTTTAATATGGGGAAAACGTTTTTATTAAAACCAGACTATAACCAGTACAGTGCTCTCAACGATCCACAACGACGCTTCGCTCCACGTGCAAGACTCGACACCCTAGCTAATATGGTTTATGTTCATTACCTACATGCTAGAATTGCATAGAACTTTGCTCGTAGTATGCTTACATTACTTTTCTCACTACTTGTTACTGTTTAAGAACACCAATGTGCCTACACTTTTTTGTCATCGCACTACTCGCGAACCATTCATACTTATGCTACTTTTACTGTTCGATCATGTCTGGACGTGTTAACATGACTCAAGCCCAGTTGACAGCTCCTATTAACGAACAAGTTGCTACGGCGCTTGCAGCCGCACAAGCAGGAGGTATAACCTGCTATTCCAAACCTATCCTAGGATGTTAGATCCTACTCTCGTGACCCAACTCTCGCGCTTAACCTTGACCTATCTTCCTCGCGCAACGGGTCAGAACGCATAGCAACCTGTCTGCACATTCAAGAACTTCATGGACTGTCGTCCAAGTACATTCAGTGGCACAGAAGGAGCAGTGGGACTACTCCATTGGTTTGGGAAGCTCGAGTCGGTATTCGAGATGTGTGAATGCCCTGAGGCTCGCAGGGTCAAGTACGCCACTGTTACGTTGGAAGGAATCGCGCTAACCTGGTGGAACGCGCAAGTTCAGATATTAGGGCTGGCAGCTGCTCACGCCACCCCTGGAACGAATTCAAAGAACGCATTAAAAGGGAATACTGCACGCGTGATGACATCCACTAGTTGGAAGTGGAGCTTTACCATTTGAAAATGACGGGGTCAGAAATTGAAGCTTATACGAAACGGTCGAACGAACTGGCCATCTTGTGTTCAACCATGGTGGACCCTCCAAGCAAGCGTATCGAATTGTACCTCAAGGGTCTAGCCTCAGAGATTCAGAGCCATGCTACATCGGCTAACCTCGACAATATCCAAGACATTCAGCGTCTTGCTCATCGCCTCACGAATCAGGCAGTGGAATAGAACAGGCTGCCTAGTTGTATCAGCGCTATTACTACCGCTACCACTTCTGCTATTCCCGCTACTCCTAGTAACAACAAGCGGAAATGGGATGGGTATTCCAGCAAGGGTTCAGCTACCGTTCGGTCTCAAGCACAGCAGCAGAGCAAGAATAGTGATCACCAGAGACGAGTCAGCCAACTTCTGGTAGTCAGGGGCAGGGTGGATATCGGGGAATTCACCCAATGTGTATCTAATGCAATAGACACCACGGTGGTTAGTGCAACGAGGGACGTCGCCAGAGGTGTCTCAAGATGGGCTATGAAGCTAAGGATTCAGGAGTCCACGGCCTGCAAATCGGAATCGCCAGCAGCAACTGCAAGCAGAAATCCTATGCAAAGAAAAGATTGTTCGCATTCCTCGTTCTAGTCAAGAAGCTCTCGAAGTTCTAAGCGACAAAAGTGGTGCTGTGGTTGGCATCACCTCTTCCTTGAAGACTCAGAAATGTTTGCGGAAGGGCCACACCGCAATTTTTGCTCTCGTTACTGACGCATCAGCGAAAGAAAAGAAGTTGGAAGACCATTCAGTTGTACGTGATTTTCCTCAGGTGTTTCCTGAAGATTTACCCGGTTTACCGCCTCACCGCCAAGTCGAATTTCAAATCGAGCTCGCTCCGGGGGCAGCACCTATAGCTCGCGCACCATATCGTTTGGCTCCAACTGAACTGGAAGAACTATCAACGCAGCTACAAGAAATCTTGGATAAGGGATTTATCCGACCTATCTCTTCGCCTTGGGGAGCTACAAGAACTATTGGATACCAATTATCGGTGAAAAAGAAGGATGGCACCTTTAGGATGTGAAATTGATTACCGTGAACTGAACAAGGTCAAAGTGAAGAACCGTTATCCTCGTCTTGCAAAGGTCGAGTCACTACTCCAAGGTTAATCGAAGGTCTGGTTATCATCAGCTGAGAGTCCAGGATGAGGACGTCTCCAAGACAGCATTCAGAACTCGTTGCGGCCATTACGAGTTTCTTGTCATACCATTCGGGCTTCCGAACGCACCTGCAGTTTTCATGGATCTTATGAATAGGGTGTGCAAACCCTATCTTGACAAGTTCGTCATTGTCTTCATCGACGACATTCTTATCTACTCCAAGAGTCAGGAGGAACGCGAGCGGCACTCACGTCTTATCTTGGAACTCCTTCGAAAGGAGCAATTGTACGCAAAGTTTTCTAAATGCGACTTCTGGCTTCGTGAAGTCCACTTCTTAGGCCATGTGGTGAACAGGGATGGGATCCATGTCGATCCATTCAAGGTAGATTCGATCAGGAACTGGCCTGCACCGCGTACACCGACGGAAATACGCCAATTCTTGGGTTTGGCGGGGTATTTCAGGCGATTCATCAAAGACTTTTCGAAGATCGCACAGCCGCTTACTATGCTGACACAGAAAGGTGTCACCTACCGTTGGGGAGATTCCCAGGAAACGGCTTTCCAGTACTTAAAGGATAGGCTTTGCAGCACACCTATTCTATCATTGCCAGAGGGCACCGACGATTTTGTAGTCTATTGTGACGCGTCGATACAGGGGCTTGGTTGTGTATTGATGCAGCGGGATAAAGTTATTGCCTACGCCTCTCGTCAACTCAAGATTCATGAACGGAACTACACGACACACGATTTAGAGCTGGGAGCTGTTGTTTTCGCGCTTAAGATATGGCGGCACTACCTGTACGGTACCAGGTGCACGATTTATACCTATCACAGGAGTCTCGAGCATATCCTTAAGCAGAAGGATTTGAACATGCGTCAACAGAGATGGGTTGAACTACTGAACGACTACGAATGCGCCATCAAGTATCATCCAGGCAAGGCTAATGTTGTGGCCGACGCCCTCAGTCGAAAGGACACCCTACCTAAGCGCGTGCGAGCGCTACAGCTTACCATTCAGTCCAGTCTTCCTGCACAGATACGAGCTGCTCAGATAGAAGCATTGAAACCCGAAGACGTCATGGCTGAAGCCTTACGCGGTTCAAGGCAACGAATGGAACAAAAGGAAGACGGCGCCTACTATGTAACGGGGCGTATTTGGGTCCCACTTTATGGCGGTTTACGAGAGCTTGTGATGGACGAAGCACACAAGTCTCGCTACTCGGTACATCCAGGGTCGGACAAAATGTACCACGACATCAGAACTACTTATTGGTGGCCTAGCATGAAGGCCCACATCGCCACCTATGTTGGCAAGTGCTTGACCTGTGCAAGAGTCAAGGTTGAATATCAGAAACCCGCAGGCCTACTTCAGCAACCCAGGATACCACAGTGGAAATGGGAAGAGATTTCCATGGATTTTGTTACAGGCCTACCCAGATCCCAGCGTGGGAATGATACTATATGGGTGATCGTGGATCGACTCACCAAGTCTGCACACTTCCTAGCTATTAAGGAAACGGATAAGTTCTCCACTCTCGCAGACATCTATCTTAAAGAAGTTGTTTCGAGGCACGGGGTGCCCACCTCCATCATTTCGGATCGGGATGCACGATTCACGTCAGAGCTATGGCAAGCGATGCACAAATCTTTCGGCTCACGGTTAGACATGAGCACAGCATATCATCCTCAGACGGATGGGCAGTCTGAGCGAACAATCCAAACTCAGACGGATGGGCAGTCGAGCATGTGTTATCGATTTCGGCAACGGCTGGGAAAAGCATCTCCCTTTGGTGGAGTTTTCTTACAATAATAGTTATCACACCAGCATACAAGCCGCTCCATTCGAGGCATTGTACGGACGTAAATGCCGGTCACCTCTCTGTTGGGCAGAGGTGGGGGATAGTCAGATTACGGGTCCAGATATTGTAGTGGACGCCACAGAAAAGATTGCACAGATACGACAACGCATGGCGGTAGCACGCGACCGTCAGAAAGCCTACGCGGATAAGCGTAAGAAGCCATTGGAATTCAGGTCGGGGACCGGGTTTTACTTAAAGTCTCACCCTGGAAGGGTGTGGTTCGATTTGGTAAACGAGGCAAACTCAATCCACGGTATGTTGGACCGTTCGAAATCACTGAAAGAATAGGCCCAGTAGCCTACAGACTGAACCTACCAGCTGAACTCGGTGCAGTTCACAATGTATTCCATGTGTCGAATCTGAAGAAGTGCCTGTCAGATGAGACCCTCATAATTCCTTTTAAGGAACTCACTATCGATGAGCGGTTGCAGTTCGTCGAGGAACCAGTTGAAATCACGGACCGGGATGTTAAGGTCCTCAAACACAAGAGAATCCCTCTTGTTCGAGTTCGTTGGAACTCCCGACGTGGCCCAGAGTACACCTGGGAACGCGAAGACCAGATGACAGAAAAGTACCCCTAGTTATTCGGAACCAATGCAACCACTACTGAGGCTGAAGCTACTACCGCGGAATTTCGGGACGAAATTCCAGATCAACGGGGGGAGGATGTGACACCCCAGGAAAACCAGTGAACGATACAATTTACCTAGCTTCCTCAGTGAGTGCGTACCAAATTTCGGGACGAAATTTCTTTCAAGTTGGGGATAATGTGACAACTCGTATTTCAGAACTTACCGTTGTACTTAATGTAACGAATGTGAACATTGTGTGCTAATCCGATAGGTTGATTTAATGGATGGTTACGAGACTTATGTTGTATTATGCAAATCTTTGTGTGTATATTTATATATATATAATTTGTATTAGGGATATAAATTGTGTAATTAGTAAAACTTGGATCGGACCTCTTGCCAAACACACCCAACCCGAAATATTTCCCCCACACGAAAACACCCTCACCGATTTGGTTGAGGTACGGGCTTTGGCCCAAAGGTGTTCGACTGGCCCAAATATGTGTTTATGTTATAGCTACAACATCGTATACAATAGAACTCACTTGGAAAACCCTAGAGTACTTTTCTCCTATTAGCGACGGTAGTAGACCCCCCCATCGAATCAACAACATCTTGATTAATAGCTGGTACGTATGTTACTTCTTCATAGTTTTGAAGTTATATTACTTCTTGATTGTTTGTTTTTGCTATGTATGCATGAACTCGATTAATAGTAGTATGTATATATGCGGCTTAGTGTTAGCATGTGAAAAGATGTTTGATCGGTGACGGAATTAGTGGCCCAATCGGTTTTATCCTACATCAGACCTCAGTGGATTCATTGTCATAACTGTCAATTACAAACAAGGCTTAGTAATATCTTAAATGGATTGACGGTTGTTGTCAGTCATTATAAATTGGAAAAGATGTAGCATGTGAACAATTTTAGTGACCCAATACATTGCCGCCCACCAAAAAGAACCGGCCCAGTAATCTTTTGAAACCTTAAACTATGGTCGGCCATTGGGTTTTAAATAATCCTTTTGACAACTTTAAACAATAATCGGTCTAATCATGTCTTGTCTTGGGCGGCTAGTTTTGTTTTCACTCTATGTGCATAGCCAAGTTTTATTATATGTGTGTAGTATAATTTTCAAACCTACCAAACAGTTTGGTCCAATAATGTCACACCCCCAAAATCCACCCGCGGATGACACCCGCTTCGAGGGCGTGACTGACCAGGATCCAGCCACCAATTATACTAAGCATTGGTTAATATTCAAGTAATACTTACTAACCATAAGATTAGCAAATATCGAGTTCAGAGTTTAAGGTTTCAAGTTTAAAACAGTAACAAGTAGCGGAAGCATAATTAAATAGTTTTAAACAGTGTTCATAAGGTAAGCATAATAAATGCCCAACACACGGGCAGACGACCACTACACATCCCAAGCAGCTGCTCCAGTCACTGGCCACCTGCAAAGCATGCAGTAAAGGGGTCAACAATAATGCTGAGTGAGTTCACTAGTTGTCCAGTTTTAATTACCAAAAACTCGTTTCACCAGTTAATATATCCGTTTATACATGCCATGGGGAGCTACCCCAAAAGTTAGCGACTAAACTGTTTTTCCAATACCGAACACTAGGTAACCGTTTGCGTTTCCGCAGGATGCCCCGATGTCAATGTTCTATCATCATTGACGGATGCCTGAGTACATTAGTTCACGACCGATCCCATACCATGGCACGGTGTGAGGCTGGTAAGACCTAAATAGCGCTATCAACTAATAACCCGTTCGCCTGGCACCGGCGACTAATCGGTATTATGTAGTAGGGACTTGAGTGATAGAGTTGCGTTTAGTGCCGTTGATTGCATTCCGTATAAACAGTAATTAACTAAAAAGGTTTCCCAATACAAGGGAAGATAAAGTAAGTTTGTTTCCCAATAACTAGGGAAGGTATGTAGACGGTATCCCCCTTACAAGGGGATAGGGTTGTTTTAGTCTCGTGTCCCAAACCACCGGGACGCATGCTTTTAAGTTGTGAACTCACCTTGGGTTGCTCGGTATGATATGTTACTTGGTTAAGTAGGTTGGTCACCACGTCCTAACATGGTTACCAAATAGAGGTCAAGTCGGGTACAAGTAAACACGTATACATATAGTAACATGTAGACATACAAACAGTAGCAGATCAGTAAACAGCCCAAACAATAGACAGCCCAACAGTTGAGGCCCAAAACAGCAAAACAGTCAGAGCCCAAAATACAAAACAGCCCAGTCGAAACTAAGGTGGTTGCGACTCGCAACCGAGGTTGCGACTCGTAACTGCGGTCTCGGTCCGTCACGTTTTGGTTACGACTCGTAACCGGAGATTGCGACTTAGCAGGTGTGGTTGCGACTCGCAACCAGGTTTGATGCGTGCTGATTGCGACTCGCAATTGGGAGGTTTCGACTGGTCATGCGTGGTTTCGAGTAGCAACCAAAGGTTGCGACTCGCAACCGTGATAACGTGCATGGCAATCCCTTCTAGAACCTGCAGTGTACTACCCAATGAAATTGCATTTTCATGAAAATGTTGTACTATGCCACTAAACATGTTTCTTGGTCGGTTTTGTGCACATTTTAGATCAAAATCAGCAGATTCAAACTTTTTAGCAACATTCAAGCTGTTCATCATATGATCATCAACCATATTCAAATTTCATTCATAAACAACCTAAAAATCCTGTTTTAAAACTCCTACCTATTTTTCGGACAAAATCATAAACAAGATTAAACCCAAACATGCATTCTAACAGCAACAATCATGAACATTAACTAACAATCATCGGATGGCAAAACCCATCAACTTAAACAATATAACACTTCCTATCATGGTCCGAAACATTTAACTAAACTAAGACCATAACAAACCACAAACCGGATATCATAAACATCATAAACATTCACAACAAACATCATCAAGTAGTCACCTTCCTTAGCATATTTATGAACATACAAGCCTAATATTCATACTGAAACCCCTAATTACATCAACAAGCATAAAACTATAGCAATCATTAATAATCATGAACATAAAAACACTAACCGGTTACTCGGGGTTGAGAGAAAAGGGGTGTTCGGGTGGTCTCTTGGTTTGGCCGATCTTCCTTGTTGATAGCTCACTTGATCCGAGAGATATGAAGGAATGGGGAGATGATTTTGGTTGCTAGAAATTTAGGGTTTTAGGGTTTAGTTGAAGAAGATGAGAGGAGAGTGTGAGAAGAGAGTGTGTAAAATGATTAAGGGAGGTGGGGTTGGGTTTATATAATGTACCGAGTTGGGCTAGGGGGGGTTTCCGGGTTGGGTTCTCGGTTACAAGGCCTTAACCGGCCCAATTGCTATTGTTCACTCGAGACCATTCCGGGTCTCGAGTCGGGTCAAGGTTTCGGTTCACATATATATAACACTTATATATATATACATACACATAAGTAACTCGGCATATAACACATAATAACAAATAGTTTTTCATACATTTTTACTGTTAGTCGATTACGTACACGTTTGTTACATCGAAAGGTTATCCGGAAAGATCCGAGGTGTCACATTATCCCCAAGTTTTAGGAACTTTTGTCCCGAAAGTTAAGGCAGCCACTGTCAAGCTAGCGTAAGTGAAAGCGTTTCAACGGGGTGTCACAAATAACATTTGAGGTGGTACTAAGTTGTCGGCCACTTTACATTGAATTATATAAGGTTTCATGGAAAATTGAGGAACTTGTATGATTGGATGGTGATGGGCGGCTAGTAGAGTACAAAATAAATCAATTGTCAGTAGGTTGCAAAGAAGTCATGTGACTTTGGGCGGCCATAAATTCCGATTGGTAGTTGTGGGCGGCCCTTTAAGGGTATTGGTTATTATATCGGCCCTTTAAGGGTGTCAACTGAATTTATTAAGAAACTATTATTTTGTTACTGTGATGATATTAACGAAACTGGACTTTAATTTCGCCAAAGGGGATCTTGACGAAACAGAAAGTGTTTCGCCAAGGATATGTTGACGTATTAGAGGGGTGTTTCGCCAAGGGTAGTTGGCGAAACAGAATGTGTCTCGTCAATTATGTGTTTCGCCAAAAATCCTTGTTCGCCAACTTGGTTATTTTTGCACAGTAACATGATTCAACCCTGTTAAAAGCTAACTGGATTATTTAACCGCTGTTAAGTGTCGTACATAACTTATGTGATAACGACTACATGCTGGTACTTGTATGATTACCTATACGTGCACAACTTGGATATAAACTGATTGTGTATATGTGCATACTCTAGGACGTGACTGATTTATTTGAGCACATACTTAGCATACCGAGCAAACCCAAGGTGAGTTCACACAGCCAAGGCATGGGGTTCCCAGGGTGGGAATGGGATTGGATTACTTTATTGTACATACTTGTTAGGGCTGGATTTTTTACTATGAATGATCCTTATACGAGATCCTAACCAGTGATCCTTATTTCTTTGGCAGGCAGTGATCCTCAGCCGGACCTCAGGATCAGGATCATGGGACATTGAGGTGATCCTTATACTAACGGTCACTTTCGATTGCTACAATATTATTTTGCAGGAACATCTAGCAGGATATGCCCTACATATCATGATCCAGGGACGCGCTTTCACAAATATGGCAAGAGCTGAATTGAAGATGAACGTTGTGCCGGATATGGAAACATGGCTTGATCTAAGGGCAGCAATTTAGGCTAGATTATCTTTATTTCTAAAGGGGTAATGAGCTGATTAGTGGTCTATCTACCTAAAATAAGTTACCTACACATGTATAAATACCCATCTTCCTCATTCGGAAGAACACACACAACATACGACACAACTCTCAACACTTAGACACTCAGTGATCCTTGTACTCAGCTCATTATCATCCGAAGTTGTAACTACATTTTTTATATTGAAATTGGTGATCGGTAGTTGCCATCACCCGAGGTTTTTTATGCCGGAGATCATACATTGATCAAGGGCTTTTTCCTCGTATAAATCATTGTGTCTTTGCATATTCATCACAGAAGTGATCCTTTACTTTTATAGCTAACCAAGCATCATACCCCGTTTACATAAAGTTTGGTTACATTATCCTTGTGTGATTTTTGACCAAAACAGTTTGGCGCCCACCGTGGGGCAATTGGTGCTTCATTCATAAAGAAAATCTTTTGTTCAAAATCATTTCAAAGAGTTACATGGCTTCATCATTGAAGAACACTTCCACGGCGATGTCTGCAGTCACCTCAGCACAAACCACTCTACCTCCTCCACCGGCAGGATCCCAGAGAAATGCTGAGAAGAGACCAACCCCTTCTTTCTCTAAACCTCCATCTTCTTCTGCTATGAATTCTTCTATTCCCAGTACTAGTGATGTGTTTGCTTTAATTTTGCAGATGAAGGATCGTATGCAGCGGCAGGATGAAACTAATGACAGGATCCTCAGGGAGATTGGAGATCTCAAAAGACAAAAGAAAGCGGCAGAGGATCATTCCCCACTGATGCCAAAATCCTTGAGTTTTGAGACTCCAATGGTCACCTCTCAGCCATCAGGGATCCCAGACGTACAGATCGCAGGGGAGACGAGAGGATTACATCTCAAGTCAGCAGCAATGACTCAGACATCGGGCTCGTATTTTCAGCCAGCAGGATCCTATCCTCAGTATATGGGATCCTTCATGAATCCGGGAGCCTATCCGGGGGCACAGCAGTTTCAAGGATCCTACTTTATTCCAGGATCGTTCCAGGGCCAAGGATCCTCCTTTGTTCCAGGATCATCCCAGGTTCAAGGATCCTCCTTCGTTCCAGGATCATCCCAGATACCAGGATCCTTACAGATGCCAGGATCCCTAAAAAGTTTGCAAGCAGGGAATCTAGATGTCCATCAAGGGGACTTCATTCCAATGCAGACCATTGCTTCCACTGGTCCCTCCGTTATTCCAGAATCCCAGCAATACGGATTCCCTAACTTGAACCCAATGGGAGGTAACACTTTAAATAATTATCCTACCACTAACCATGGATTCATGCAGGATACAGGTACCAATCACGCTATGGCCAGGGAATTACAGAAACTAAAGGACATGATCTCAAGTGTTCCAGGGGTAGTCAAGCCTATCCCAGAGATTGCAGATGGAAGCCACAAGGTATCACGCTTTGCACCACCAATTTGTGATGCAGAGGTGCCCAAAAGGTTCCATATCCCTACCATGAAGCTGTATGATGGCACGACGGATCCAGAGGAGCATATAGCACAATACAGGGAAAGGATGGAAATCAATCCTATCCCAGAAAAGTTAAAGGAAGCATGCCTATGTAAAGGATTTGGATCCACTCTAACTGGATCAGCTCTTAAGTGGCTGCTAAGTCTTCCCCCTTACTCTATTACTTCATTTGCTAATTTAGTTAATTTATTCAATAACCAATTCTCTTGTAGTAGAAAATTTGAAAAATTAACCAGTGATTTGTACAGGATAACTCAAAATAATAATGAATCATTAAGGGATTATATAACTAAATTTAGTAAAGAATCCTTGGATATTCCCAACTTGGATATGGCTACGGCTGTTGAAGCCTTCAAAATGGGACTTCTTAAGGATTCATTATTCTATGATGATCTTGTTATGACACCTTGCAGGAATTTAGATGAAGTAAGAACTCGAGCACTCAGGTTTATCCGGCTAGAGGATGACAAGAGGATCCAGGAGAGACAAGTAGGATCCTCAAAACAAGATAAGCAAGGATCCTCCTTCAAAAACAACCAGTTCAAATCCTACCATAGAAACGAGAACAAGAATGTGCATGCTGTCGACCAAGAAGAGGATGATGAAGAATATCCTCCAATCTCAGAATATTGTTTTTCCGTTGACAATCACGAACTAATCCTTGCAATGCAGAATCTAGGTGAAAAGGCTAGGTGGCCCAGGAAGAATGATAAACCATCCGGGACTAAAGACAAGTCCAAATGGTGTGCATACCATGAGGATTTCGGCCATCTAACTGAAGATTGCATAGCCTTAAGAAAAGAAATTGGATACCTGCTAAGCAAGGGGCATCTAAAGGAATTGTTGGGAAGAAAAGCAAAGGACCCAGGATCCTGAAAGGATCCCTGAAAAGGCTCCAGCACCTCCGGCAAATGCACAAGTGATTAACTTCATATCCGGAGGATCAGACATTTGTGGAACATCCTTCTCAGCGGCCAAAAGACATGCAAAAGAATCAAAAATGGATAATGGAGAAAGGCCTATTAGAACCTCAAGCGTCTCAGAAGGAAAGATGATAACATTTGATGAGGATGATCGCATCAACATCCAGGATCCTCATCATGATAGTTTAGTTATCACTCTCTTTATCTCTAACCATTTTGTCCGCAGGATCCTTATCGATGGAGGGAGCTCAGTGAACATAATCCAGCTTGATGTCTTGAAGAAGATGGGAATCCCAGAATCAGACATCACACCAAGATCCTCCGTGCTTGTAGGATTTAGTGGAGAAACGAAGAAAACTCTGGGGGACATCAAACTCCCAATCTACGTGGAAGGATTACATAATTACCAAAAATTTTGTGTTATTGACTGTTTATCTTGTTGCAACGTTATCCTTGGCAGGCCTTGGATACATGACATGAAAGCAGTTCCATCTACCTACCATCAATGTGTGAAGCTCCCTAGCCCATGGGGGATAATCAAGATCGACAGTGACCAGCAAGAAGCTAAGGATTGCTATACCTCATCCATGAAGCCAACCTCGAAGCCAAGGGAGCAATAGCAATTACAGTATCCTCCGAGGAACGTCTTGGAGGCAAGGGAACAAGATGTAGATGAAATCCTCTTGGACCCTAGTGATCCTGAATCAAAAATCTATATCGGATCAGGGATCCTTGGCAAGATGAAAGAAGACATGATATCCTTCCTCAAAAGAAGAAAATCTACCTTTGCTTGGAAACATGAAGATATGACAGGTATATCTAAGGATATTATTACTCACAAACTTGGCATTGACAGGTCTATCAAGCCAATCCATCAAAAAAGGAGGAAGTTTGCACCAGAAAGGAATGCCATTATCCAAGAAGAAGTAGAGAGACTACTTCGAGCAGGTATGATCAGAGAGGTAAAGTATCCTAAATGGTTAGCCAATGTGGTTGTTGTCCAAAAGAAAAACGGAAAGTGGAGGGTATGTGTCGATTTCACTGATTTGAATAAGGCATGTCCCAAGGATCCTTTCCCATTACCCCACATTGACTCCATGGTGGATGCAACAGCGGGGCATGAACTGTTAACCTTTATGGATGCATCATCCGGATTCCAACAAATCCAGATGGAACCATCTGACCAAGAGGATACAGCCTTTATGACCCCGACCGGTTTATATTGTTATATTGCCATGCCTTTTGGACTAAGAAATGCAGGTGCAACCTATCAAAGGCTGGTAAATATGATGTTCAAAGATCAAATTGGAAAAACTATGGAGGTGTACATAGATGATATGGTGGTCAAGTCAAAGAAAGCTGAGGATCACCTAAGGGACATGGAAGAAGCATTCGATATCCTTGATAGTTACAACATGAAACTTAATCCTTCAAAATGCCATTTTGGTGTTAAGGCAGGAAAGTTCTTAGGATACATGGTAACCCAGAGGGGCATTGAAGCAAGCCCGGAACAAATCAAAGCATTAATAAATATCAAGTCTCCTGCCAATGCCAAGGATGTTCAAAGACTAACAGGCAGGATAGCAGCTTTGAACAGGTTCATATCGAAATCCTCAGAAAAGTGCAAAAAATTCTACGATATCCTAAGGAAGAATAAGAAGTTCGAATGGACTGAGAAGCATGAAAATGCTTTACAAGCCCTAAAAGAGTATATGTCCTCAGCACCAGCATTAGCAAAACCGGAAAAAGGAGATGTGTTATCCTTATATCTGGCGGTATCCTCAACCGCTGTAAGTGCTGTCCTCGTTAAGGATCACGAAGGTACACAATATCCTATCTACTATGTAAGTAAAAGTCTACTTGATGCCGAATCCAGGTACTCACACCTCGAAAAACTCATCCTTGCATTAATCATGGCATCCACGAAGTTAAGGCATTATTTTGAAACTCATACTATTATTGTTAAAACTAATTTTCCAATTAAGAATGTCCTCAGGAAACCGGATATGTCAGGGAGAATGGCTAAGTGGGCAGTGAAGCTTAGTGCCCATGATATAAGATACGAACCAAGAACAGCCATTAAATCTCAAGCACTAGCTGACTTTGTGGCTGATTTCAGTAGTGATCTACAAAAGGGAGCAGAATTGGAGGTCCAGCAGCTGGATGAGACCAAGGATCCTTGGATCCTACACACTGACGGATCCTCAAACATCAAAGGCACAGGGCTAGGGATCCTACTAAAATCGCCACAGGGGGACATAATACCCCACTCTATAGCTTGTGAGTTCCAGGCAACTAACAATGAGGCTGAGTATGAAGCCTTAATTGCTGGCTTACAAATTGCTAAGGATATGGGGGTAAAGTATCTCGAAGTATATGTAGATTCATTATTGATCACCAATCACTTTAATGGATCCTATGCTGTTAAAGGTGAAAAACTAACCAAATATTTAGAGATAGTCAAAGAATTGGCACTCTCTTTTGTTTCTTTTAGCTTAACACAGGTACCAAGGGAGGATAACACGGAAGCTGACGCATTGGCCAACCTAGGATCATCTTTGAAGATTCCAGAAGATATAAGTATCCCTATCATCCATATCCTGGCTCCTGCTATTGAAAAACAGGTGGCCATGGAAATAGAAGAGGATACTGCAATGATCCCTAGTGAAGAAGCCCAACCTAATTCAGGATCATGGATCTCACCGATCATGGGATATTTGCAACACGGGGAGATCCCGATGGGAGAAAATCCTAGAGCTTTCAGGATTAAGGTATCTCAATTCACAATTCTGAATAATGTATTATATAAGCGATCTCTTGCAGGACCATATTTGAGATGTATCGAGGATCCTGAATTTGAAGAGGTGTTGAAGGATTTCCATGAAGGAGATTGTGGAAACCACACTGGGGGCAGGGCATTATTCTCAAGGATCCTTAGAACAGGATACTACTGGCCAACCATGAAAAGGGATGCTGTAGAGTATGCTAAGAAATGTGATCCTTGCCAAAGACATAGCAATATCCTTCACCAACCAGCTGAATTACTACACCCCATACCATCCTCTTGGCCATTCATGAGATGGGGAATGGATATAGTTGGCAAGCTCCCTAAAGCACCTGGTGGAAAAGTATTTATGCTTGCCATGACTGACTATTTTTCCAAGTGGATAGAAGCTGAAGCCTTTGCTCAAGTCAGAGAAAAGGAAGTCATATCCTTCATTAAAAGAAACATTATAACCAGATTTGGCATCCCCTCTGAAATTATATGTGATAATGGTTCTCAATTCATTGGAAGGAGAACCACTAACTTTTGTGACAGTTGGGGAATCAAGATGATAACATCAACACCAGTTCATCCACAAGCCAATGGTCAAGCAGAATCATCCAACAAGATCATCATCAACAATCTGAAGAAGAAGCTAGGATCCAAGAAAGGAAAATGGGCAGAGGAGTTACCTTATGTGCTATGGGCTGATAGGACAACTCCCAAGAATGCCACTGGCCAAACACCTTTCTCTTTAGTATTTGGGGCAGAAGCAGTGATCCCAACAGAGATGGTGATCCCAACTGCTAGAACAAGTGCTCGTGATCCTGAAGAAAATGCTACAATCCTAGCTCAGGATTTGGATACTATTGAGGAAAACAGGGATCTAGCTAGGATAAGGATGGCAAGCTACCAACAAAGGATGGCTGGTGCCTACAACAAGAATGTCAGGATAAGGAAGTTCCAAGTCGGAGATATGGTGTTGAGAAAAGCATTTCAAAACACCATCAATCCTGCTGACGGGAAGCTAGCACCAAAATGGGAAGGTCCCTACTTGATTGAAGCTGAAGCAGGAAAGGGGGCATACAGGTTGCTAACCATGGAAGGAAACTTGTTACCAAGAGCCTGGAATGCTGTTCACTTAAAGAAATATTTCATGTGAACATGATCCTTCCTGCATGTGATCCTTACATTGAAATATCCTTGAAGGATCCTGGAGATATCGTTGATCCTTACTCAGGTAATATGCTTATCCTAAAACTATTGCATTTTCTTACCTTTTGCCTAAGGATAAGGATCATATATCCTTCATCCTCTACTCACAAACCATTTGAGTTATGATAGTTCAGGTATCTCCAGCATATCATCAAAGATCTTCAAAAGCATCACAGATCCTCGGGTCCAACCCCAGTTATCCTTGGGATTATCCCCAGTTTCCGCCAGCAGCGCACGATGATCCTGATATAGTTCATGTCTTTGGGATCAGTACCCATTTTCGGGGCTGGCGACCTCATCGTACTGGCTATACTTGGGATCCTACGTATAATGGTGGACGCACCATACATCCGTTCCTAAGGTTTCTAACGTTTTCACGTTAGCTAAGGTTTTGACATTTTCATGTCACTAAGTTTGGATAGTTGCCAGAAAGGGCCATACTCCAGTTTACATACGATCCTTTGGGCTTGTCCCCAGTTATCCTTTGGGCTTGTCCCCAGTGATCCTCCGGGATCATCACCAGTTATCCTTTGGGCTTGTCCCCAGTGATCCTCCGGGATCATCCCCAGTTATCCTTTGGGCTTGTCCCCAGTGATCCTCCGGATCATTCTCAGTTATCCTTTGGGCTTGTCCCCAGTTACTAACTTATCTTTTATATTGGCTTAGTCCCAAGTTATACTCCATTTTTTCAGGTTTTCGAAGTTAAACGATTAAGGATCCTTAATCCTTATTATCCACTAAAGTTTTACCTACGGTTGTTCCAATTAAAGGTTAGGATCCAAACTTGGATCCTCAGGTATGATCCTTAACTACTTTTAATTTCATTATTCATTTGAATAACCTTTAGACCTTGACAACTGAACCTATGATCCTTAAAATAAACTATCTTGGAAACTTTCGATTATAGGATATTTGATCCAGGATCATATCCTAAATTTCTTAAACATAATTTGCTCAACTTTTCAAACAAACATGTGTCAAAACAATTGAAAATCAAAAAGGATAACAACACAAGATAAGCCAGAAAGATTAAAGTTATATTATTAAACCAAAGGATCATTAACCCTTTCAAAAAAGTTGTCAAAATTGCCAACCCACATTTCTACCAGCAAAACGTGGCCCGTCCACATGGGTTGGCAAAGGGTGTCCATTGTCTATGCGGTCTTAGCATTTTTGCAGGAAAGTAAAAGCAGCAGGATCACAAAGGCTTCATCCCCCAAACAGAGGATCCCTCCACCTTTTGTAATCCTACCTGTTGTTCAAAGGATCCAGGATCCTCAACCCTAAACTATTGTTCAAATACAGACCATAATTGTTCACAAACCACAAACCACTACCAAAAAACCTAAAAAATTGGGCTCCGGCCTAGTCAACAATATCCATCATCGCCCAATCATGCAGCCTACTTCTCCGCTGCTCCATCTCCACCAGCATCTTCACCATGATCCTTGCCAGCATCACCTCCCTCCAGCCTTGGGATATCCTCAGCATCCTCCTCATCATCCAAGTCTACCAGCCTTGCCTTCCAACCCTCAACATCCCATGAGCTCTTGTCAAAGGCAGGATCCTGAGCCTCCGCAGCCATTTGTAGTTGTATCTTGTACATAGCAGTTGCGGCAGAGACCTTGGCATCCTGGATGATCTCCTGCTTCTCATTATCCATGTCAATCAGCCTCTGAGCAGCTTCATCCTTGGTGGCCTGGAGTTCCTTCTCAAGATCCGCTATCTTGAGATCCTTCAACACACCCATTTGCTGAAGATCGGCAATCTGGCTCTCCTGGTCCTCAACATTGCCAAGATAAGTTTCAATCTCAGCAAGTTTCTGCAAACAAAAGAAATAAAGACAAGCTCGGAATCAGGTGATCCTCGAAAGATACTAGATAACCAACAGGGGCAGTGATCCTCACCTCGTTCACATAGTCAAGAAATTGCTGACGAAGGAGAGGGAATCCTTGGAGTTCATCAGAGGCTTTCCTCTTTTTTCCCTTACCCCGAATGGACGCTTTAGGAGCTGAGACTGAAGGGCTGGCAGCAGGAGCCTTCTTTTTCTTAGAAGACGTGACATTGGCAAGGTCACTTATCCCAAACATGGAGGCAGATTTAACAGACCTGGCAGACTTTCCGGCACCTACACAATTCAAAAACAAGATAAGTTCCCTTATTAAATTGAATACTTTCACATAAGACTTATTTTTTATGAGGATACTTACTTGACATTGTGGCAGATGCAGAGGATATCTCTTGAGAATCTTGGATAATAATCTGAAAGCTTCGAACTTCAGGATCAAGCTTCTTGAAAGCTAACACTCTTTCTTTGGCAGCAGGGGTCAACCTTAAGTGAGCAACGGAGATAGCTGCATAAAAAGACAAAAAAAGAAAAGACATCAGTGATCCTCATCATATGAGACAGAACTGATAGTGATCCTTCGAGGATCCTCTATCCTACCATGAGTGGCCCATTCCTTGGGCAGATCCTTCCCATCCGGGATGGAATCCCTCTTAACAAAGAAAAATCTACGTTTCCAGTTGGCATCATTCTTGGTCACTTTGAAAATGGGATGATCCTCCCCAGCTTTCCGTTTCAACAAGTACCGGTGAGAACCAAAGGTGGTGAGATCATAAAGTTCAGCTAACTCTGACATCCCCAAATCAATCCCTTCTTGCTCGATGATCCTCTCGAAGGTATATAGAACCCTCCAGATCATCGGCATAGCTTGGATATATGAGATGCCGGTAAGAGAGAAGAAAGATTGGGTGAACATCGGAAAAGGATATGAATACCCAATGAGGAAGGGAGTAGCAGGAAAAGCCACCCAGACATCTGAGACAAGATCGCTCAAAGCAGTAGGATCAAAGGGTTTGAAAACAACATTCGCTGGGAAACAATGGCGAATCTTGTCTATGTGGATATCAGTAAAGCAGCATCTCTCCACGAGAGAATCCTTGATAATTCCCTGGCTCTTTAAGGGACTCTCCTTGGGACTCTTGTGCGGAGAATTACGGAGCAGCATATTTTGAACGAAAAACAGAGTAACAGCACGAAAGAACAGAGCAAAGAAGAGAAAGAGGAAGATGATACCTGATCAAGAGTCTTCAATGATGGTTATAAAAGGAGATACCTCGAATTTAAATACAAAATGATCCTAACCCTATCTCCTATTTATAATGATGATTTGCAGAGATCGTCACATCAGTGACGTAAATATCACAACGGCTAGTCCATATGTAACGGCTAGTAACCCGGAATCGTCCGTTAGAGATAAGCTCGAAACAAAATATAACTCATCTATTTACAATTAACTCCTTATATTTTGGGGGCAATTGTTAGGGCTGGATTTTTTACTATGAATGATCCTTATACGAGATCCTAACCAGTGATCCTTATTTCTTTGGCAGGCAGTGATCCTCAGCCGGACCTCAGGATCAGGATCATGGGACATTGAGGTGATCCTTATACTAACGGTCACTTTCGATTGCTACAATATTATTTTGCAGGAACATCTAGCAGGATATGCCCTACATATCATGATCCAGGGACGCGCTTTCACAAATATGGCAAGAGCTGAATTGAAGATGAACGTTGTGCCGGATATGGAAACATGGCTTGATCTAAGGGCAGCAATTTAGGCTAGATTATCTTTATTTCTAAAGGGGTAATGAGCTGATTAGTGGTCTATCTACCTAAAATAAGTTACCTACACATGTATAAATACCCATCTTCCTCATTCGGAAGAACACACACAACATACGACACAACTCTCAACACTTAGACACTCAGTGATCCTTGTACTCAGCTCATTATCATCCGAAGTTGTAACTACATTTTTTATATTGAAATTGGTGATCGGTAGTTGCCATCACCCGAGGTTTTTTATGCCGGAGATCATACATTGATCAAGGGCTTTTTCCTCGTATAAATCATTGTGTCTTTGCATATTCATCACAGAAGTGATCCTTTACTTTTATAGCTAACCAAGCATCATACCCCGTTTACATAAAGTTTGGTTACATTATCCTTGTGTGATTTTTGACCAAAACAACGTTCATCTCTGATTAAGCATATGCCAAAGTTGTAAAGACGCGTCCCTTAATTGTGATGCTAAGAGCGGATCCTGCTAGACATTCCTGCAAAATAACATTAAATTCAATGAAAGCAACTGTTAGCATGAGGATCCTATGATGGTCCGTGATCCTGATCCTGGAATTCTGCTGAGGATCACTATTTGCCAAAGAAACAAGGATCACTGGTTAGGATCACATGTAAGGATCATGTATTATAAAAATCCAGCCCTAACAATTGCCCCCAAAATATAAGGAGTTTATTGTAAATTAACGAGTTATATTTTGCTTTGATCTTATCTGCAACGAGCGACTCGGATAACTAGCCGTTAAAGTCGGACTAGCCGTTGCAACCCTACGTCATTGAAGTGACAATCCTGCAGATCATCATTATAAATAAGAGATAGAGTTAGGATCAATTTGCATTTAAATTCAAGAGCTACTCCCTTTATAATCTCGTCCAAAAGATTGATCAGGTATTCTTCCTCTTTTCTTTCCTTCTCTTACTCTGTTTTTCTTTCTCTTTTCATCCCACCGCGAATATGTTGCTCCGGAATTCCCCTCACAAGGATCACAAGAAGAACAGCCCCTTGAAAGGTCAAGGGATCATTAAGGACTCTCCCACTGAAAGGTGTTGCTTCACCGATGCTCACATCGATAGGATCCGTCACTGTTTTCCGGCGGATGCTATCTTCAAGTCTTTCACTCCCACCGCTTTAAGCGATTTTATCTCTGACACATGGATAGCCTTTCCTGTTACTCCGTTCACCATAGGATATTCGTATCCCTTTCCAGCTTTCACCCAATTCTTCTTTTCCCTGACCGGCATATCTTATATCCAAGCCATGCCGATGATCTGGAGGGTTTTGAATACCCTCGAGAGGATCATTGAGCAGGAGGGGATCGACCTAGGGATGGCGGAGCTGGCTGAGCTATATGATCTCACCACGTTTGGTTCCTATCGATATCTGTTCAAACGGAAAGCCGGAGAGGATCACCTTGTTCTTAAGGTTACCAAAAATGACACGAACTGGAAGC